>NW_026267164.1:1708257-1725235 GCF_000697945.3 Frankliniella occidentalis
CCCCGGCCCCACGCTTGGGACCTGGGACTGAGCGGACGGGCTGGGCTGGACTGGAGGGGTATATGATCCTAACTGCAACCTTTAAATGTCACCCTGTTTGGGCTGTGGGAGATGCTTCCAGCAAGTTATGAGTTGTTGACCTTTCCTTCATTTTGTCAAAATTTGCTCTGTCCAAGAGAGCATCTAAAATTTTAAAGTTGCTTATGATGGTATGACAAAAGCAAGGGGAATTTCTCTGAAGCTTGTAAATGTATATTGTCATGGCATTCTCCTTGTTCTGCTAATATCCTTGCCTTATATAACATAGCTTGCACAGACTGCTCTGTGGGTTGCTGCTGAGGTGAGGATGAGTTGCAGGGGGGAGGGAAGTCTTGCTTGAGCAGTAGCCTGGAACAGGTGCGATGCCCAGCCAGCCTGAGTCTGCCAGTTTACCTGGCTTACTGTCAGCTCCTTTATCACTTCTAGAGTGCAAGATTTCATAGAGCTATGCCTGTTTTACCAGGCATTTTTTTTGAAGTTTCAAGATTTTTGTGCTGTGAGTTTTTTTTTTGTTTGTTTGTCTTTTTTTTACCCTTATGAGTACTTTTGGTGATGATTGAGATGTGGCTGCTGTTGAGGTTTGTGAAGAGAACTGATCCCCCATACTGCTCTCCCTTTGGCCTTATTCAGTATTTATTTTTTGTAAGGAAATGAAACAAACATGATATTTGAAGTTTATTCATAAAACCAAAAACCCTTTTTAAGACAAAGTCCTTAGTTATAAAGCAAAAATTAAAAAACTATGTTGATTGAATTATGACTTATTTTCAGTTTAAGAGTAGGAATAGAAAAGTACCAAGTGCCTTTACGTTCTGCAATAGTAGCATGTCTATGCTGAGCTAATGATTTGCTTCCTTTGTAATGTTTGGTATCATCATGTAATTATTTTTTGTTTGGTATCTCGTTCCATTTCCAGTTTTGAGTTTGTGATTTTCAACGGTGTGTGAATGCTACTGTAGATTTGGAAGTATTCACCATGACAAATACACAGGTATGTTAATAAACATTCACATACACTTAAATAAAAATCTGTCTAATCATTTTATGTTACATGTGTGACATTTTTTCCTGGCATGTTTGATTGGTCAGTTTTATGGATGGGCATGGAAAGAGTAAATCTCATTATTCTAAATTATTCAAAAGTAAAACTTATTCTGTGTTAGGTGGGTAAAGAATTCATATTTTTGTCTTTCTACATCCACATTGTTTTTGTCTCTCTTTCAGTTGTGGTTCAGAGGGATTCGGAGCTCCAAGTTCCGTCATGTTTATGGGGCTCCAGCCAAAAGAGATCGTTGTTATGAAAACATGAAGATTACAAAAAATGCCCATGACTCTCAGTTTTGTGCTGTGAACCCAAAGTTTGTTGCTGTTGTGACAGAAGTAGCAGGTGGAGGAGCATTTCTGGTTTTACCCATTGACCATGTAAGTAAATATTTTCTCTAAAATTCGATTATTATTCTCACTTCTTCACATTTACTTTCCTTTTCCTCACTGGAACAGACGGGTCGCCTTGATTTCAATACAAGTAGAGTAACAGGTCACAGAGGACCCGTTCTTGACATTAAATGGAATCCATTTAATGACAACATTATAGCTTCATGCTCAGATGATTGTACTGTAAGTTGGGTTGTAATTATGTAATAAACAATCATATTATTCTATCTTAATAAATTTTTTAACATTGTGCTTTGAAATTATTTTGTAGATCAAGCTATGGTACATTCCTGACACAGGGTTGTCAATGCACCTAACTGACTGGCTGATTGATCTCCATGGCCATAAACGACGGGTTGGCTATATTGAGTGGCACCCTACTGCAGAAAATATTCTTGTCAGCGCTGGCTTTGATCATCTAGTGGGTTATCTTCGGTTATTGGCTGCGTGCTTTACTAAACTCAGCGAGCAGCTGTTCTAATTCCTGCCTCTAATTTTAGATGATTGTCTGGGATATTGGACGTGGTGAAGCAATAACTGTGATTGATTGTCACCCAGATGTTATTTACTGTATGTCTTTTAATCGGGATGGAAGTTACATTGCAACAACATGCAAAGACAAGAAATTGCGGGTTATTGATCCACGCACAGGAATTGTTAAATCTGTATGTTACAATGAAAATATTATTTGTTTCTAATATTGTTGTGTATTTTCCTTTTAACTTTTTATTTTCAACCACAGGAAGGTATGTGTCACGCTGGTATGAAAGCAAGTAAGGTCACATACCTGGGCAGCACTGGGCGCTTACTCACAACTGGATTTTCTCGTCACTCTGACCGTCAGCTTGCAGTCTGGTCACAGGACAATTTGTCACAACCTTTAACTGTTGAAAATGTCGATTCATCATCAGGTGTTCTATTTCCTTATTATGATCATGACACAAGAATAGTTTTTCTTGCAGGAAAGGTATCAAATCAATATGATATGTTAGAAGTAACTGGATTAGTTCTTTAGTCTAATTTTTGTACATTTTTAAATACTGTTTTCTGTATTTAGGGTGATGGTAACATTAGATATTATGAAATTGTTGATGAGGCCCCATGGTTACATTACTTGAACCAGTTCTTATCGGGGTCCCCTCAGGTAATATTAAAACATTCACAAAAACATTTATTTATAGTCATTTGTTGATATTTGTATGTAATGTCCAATCGTGATTCAATTTTTACTTTCAGCGTGGACTTGGATTCATGCCTAAGAGAGGGTGTGAAGTATCACACTGTGAAATATTTCGGTTCTACAAGCTGCACACTACTAAAGGCATGTGTGAACCTGTGTCAATGATAGTGCCCCGAAAGGTTGGTATCATTGTATGAAAAAATGAAACTATTGAAACTGTTTTCAACCTGTTTATTAATGTTACATGTTTATTGTTTGTAGAGTGATCAATTCCAAGATGATCTATTCCCAGACACAGCAGCGCCAGTGCCTGCAATGACAGCTGCCGAATGGATCACTGGAAAAAATTCTATGCCTGTCCTTATGTCTATGAAAACTGGTGAGCTTCTATTTAGTTGACAATTGTTCAGTTGATTTTGGGTACATCTCAAAGCAAATACCTTTGCATTTCCAGGAGTAACTATTCGAACACACAAGCCAAAAGTGTATAAACCAGGTGATAATGTTCTTCCAATCATGGCAGAGAATAATATTCGGAAGAAGTTTGCTTTCCTTTCCCAGGAAACAGTTCCTGATTATAGAACTGTGGATGTAAGTAAAAATGTTTTATCTGTAGAGCTATGCATACTTCTTTCTATTAGTGTCTAACGGGTTTTAGCATAGTTTTACTTTACTGAAATTTGAATTAGATTTGTGAATGAGCATGATGTTTTTACAGTGTCAAGTTTGTGATGTAGTCAATTCTGTTCTTTTATTGTCTTTATAAATTTCAATAGTATATTGTATGTGTGTGTGGCTTGTAGCAGAAAGCTGGTAGTATGGATTGCTTGGATTCCCCCTCCCCTCTACATCAAGTCACCGTACCTCCAGTGCCTGACTTGTTGGACAATGGTACAGGAACAAGTCGCAGCATTCTTCAAATGGTCAGTGTGTTGTTTGCTTGTAATAGTTTTTCTCAGTCTGTAGTCTTGCTAGACAGTTTGTTGTGTATTGTATTAGTCTTCAAGCCGGTTTTCCTTCTTATTGAATTATGATCTTGTTTGAGACTTAGGTTATTTAGTATTGGGTTTGAGTTTAGGGGAAAGCTTTATTATTGATATTAACTTTGTTCTTGTAAATATCATTTTTAGTTTTTGTACAAACTTTCAATATTTCTTATTTTAGCTCTCACCAGTTGATGAAAAGAGTCAAAAGACATCCAACAATCAAACTACCAAATTTCAACAAATCCAGCAAATGTTTTCTGGACAGGTAATGTGTTCCCATAGCTGTTAAAGTCACATTAAAAAGTTTGACTTTTTACAAATCTGGCTTTGTCGGTGTTCCCTTCTTCTCCACAGGTGAACAATGTTAACCACACCAACGAAAATACTCTTAATTACAAGAAAACTTCCCCTTATGGAGAAAATAGGGAGAAAGAAAAGGAGAGGGAAAAGGAAGCCAATGGAGAGATAGAGCACAGTCCAAAGAATTTGTATCAGGTTGGTTTTTGTGCCATTAGATTCATCTATTCCTCTCACCATCAAATTTTCTAATCGTTTTCATTGAACTTTTTAAATAGTTGCAACGTGCCTACAGCCAACAGTGTGAAGAGTTGAAACTTTTGCGCAAACAAGTTGTTGCTCGTGATAGGAGGATCCAAGAACTTGAGCAACAGATTGCTCAACTCACTGGAGCCCATACACCCTTAAAAGAACTGTCATCAGCAATTCAAACAGTTCATAGAGTTGGCCGTTGATTTTTAGAAAATTGTGTATCAATTGTTCAAGAGACTTTCTTTTCTTCTTGATAACATATATCTAAGATATATGTTGCCCTCATTGTGTACATCCAAACAACTCAAACAGTGTATCAGTATTTTATGATGCTCCTATTGAATGCAATTGAATATTCACACTACGGTATTTATTATGTTTTAGAGAGTGGAAAGAGTTGCAATAGTTTTTCAACTATGTATGAAATGTTACAAGATTCTTGGAATGTTTTATCTAAAGTCTAGATAGCTGCTCCTCCAGTAGCAGTAGTGAACAAAAATGTTTCTGTAACAATTTGTCTTACCACTGCTGTGGAAAAGGTGTCCTTCCAATTTTGTTTGCATATCATGGCACTTTCAATCAACTGTTCATGTTGTTTTGATCACCTTAAGAAACTTTTAATTTTTTGACCTTTAAAAGATGTCATGGTGTTTACTACATTATCATGATTGCTTTGCTGATTCATGGATCAGTTCAAGATTTTTCATTGGTGCTGGCTCTTGCAATGGTGACAGGTGCTGGGTTTTTGATTGCTTTTGTAAACATTGAAGGCAGAATATTACTCATCACTGTTAGTGAATTTTGGAAGTGCAGGTTGTTGTTGTTTTTTTTGTTGTTTTTTTGTTTCCCAACAATTTTAATGTATTGGTTTTGGCAATGCTTAAGTGTTGTCCTTTTTAAAATCTTAGATTCAAATTTTGTTTTGCCTGGAGCTACAGTATTTTCAGGGGTTCAACAAATATTTTGTATGGAACAAAAAGTCATGTGTCTTTTTCCTATGTGTTTTTATTTATTCTTTATTAACTCTTACTTTCCTGTTTTTGCATTTGTTTAAGTGAGGTTACTATGTTGTTAGAGAAGCCATCTTTCTATTCTGTAAGGCACTTCCCAATAATGAGGACTATGAAATTTGCTGTCTTATTTGAACTGATGATTCTGTGATTGCATCTGCTCTTGTAACCCCATTCATAACAGTTGTAGGTAGTAAAAAAATGGTGGAATTACTGTGTTACCAATGATTAGTGCTGTGGGTGTAAGAGTATTTACCCTTTTGTTAGTAATTTTTGTTTTCCTTTTATGTTGGAACATAATCGTTTTAATTTAATGTGACTAGTCTCAGCATTTTATGGACATCTGTTTTCTTTTTCTCCTTGTTTGTTTTGTGTGTATATGTATAGCTATAGATGGAAATTTTGACTCATTTTTAAGTGTACCAGCATCAATTTCTTATCCTTATTTTTTTTTTCACTTCTATAATTTTTTACATTTTTTCTCGAGTAAAGCACTTTACTGTACAGTATTGATGACCTTAACTTTACAGCAAAATTTTGCCAAATAAGCAAATCTAAAATAAATACTGTCTTCCTTCATCCAATTGACGAATTTCTGCCAGTACTTATGAAGGGTTAGATAAGAATCTGTTATATATGTATTATGCTGTGTGATGCCAAATTTTGGAGAAAGTGTGTTATATCATGTAATTATTGCTCTCCCAGATCTCAAACATTTCATACCCAAACAAATGTCTGTGAATAATGTCTTTGTTTTGTATCTAGTTGAAATATGTGTCTAGATTTTAATCTTTTAATGCTTGAAATGTCTTGCCTTTGTATTATCTTGCCTGTTAACTACATTTGTGCAAAATGGTTATGTGTGCCATGCCTTTTGCAAAAATCATGCAAGAGTATGTTTTACTTGCAAGTGAACCATTTTTATGTGCATTGTGAGACCCTTGACTAGTGCTATCTTTCAGTATTTTCTATGAACTATACAGGAATGAGGTATAGTTTATGCTAAAAACAGAGAGCATTTTTCAATCTTCTTCACGTCATCTTCCTGTGACTTGTTTTTACTGATTCTGTTTTAGACATCCTTATTATGCCCAGCATATTTTGAAACTGTCCTGTGTCTGTCATACAAATTTTCAAAGTATGTACTCACTGTTTGTTTCATTATTGTACATAGCAGCATTTAACTGTGTATTTGGTTTCCTCAGTAGTAGAAAGCAACTTTCTGTGTGTGTTTGAGTAGTGTTTTGTGCGTGGACTCCCGATTTGAGTGATAAATTTGCCTGTTCCGTTCAAACCAAAGTCAAAGTTGTCTTCAGTCTTTTTTTCCTTTTTCAGTTTTTCTAGTGATGCCTAAATTTTTATTTATAGTTGACTTTGTGACATTTAGCAGAGTGAATGAAGTGAATACAGTATCAAAATGAATCCAGGGTCCAAGAGGTTCAAATTTCCCTGAATTATTAGGGGCCATTCAGATACCACGTACCCGGGAGACCAGGAGGGGATGCTCGCAAACCACCATTGAACCTCATAGGGACTCCATGATATTTGTACCCGGCACACATATCATGGGGTCCCATGAACTCCAGTGGCGATAGTGAACCTAATGGGAACCCACAATATTTGTGCCCCCACCGCCACAGCACGTGGTATCTGAACGGTCCCTTAGGTCACTTGTAATTTTTTGTAGGGACTAAGGGTAGTACAGTAACATAATTCTATGCAATAATGGCAAGTTAGCATATGATAGATTGAGGAATTGTGCTATATTTTTGTCACAAATTGCACAACTTCACCAGTCATAGTTAGTTGTGAATTTTAAAACTTTTGTGTGATTTCACCTTGTAATCATTAAAACATGCATATGCTGTATGCTTCCTGTAGTACAATTAGTTTACATGGCCTGAAGTGGACCGCACTCCTTTTTGAGCTGGTGACAACGTAAAGAACTGACTAGGCTAGCCAAGCCAGCTAATCCAGGCGAATCCAGGTCAGGGTTATGGTCAAGGATTGATTTGTTAAAAAAAATGATCATTAATAAAGCATTTTGTGAATTATCTAGGAGAGAAATGAAAGAACAGTGTTAAATGTAGCTTAATTTAGCAGATCTACCACTCATTTGCTGTTGCCTGTCAATGTTCTAAAAGTGTGTGAAAGATTCATTTAAGTAAAAAATATGTATACTGTAGGCTTGTGATAGTTGTGCTACATTCGAGCTGATTCTATCATTTACAAGTAAATGTGATAGTTATGATAATTGGCTGGAATTAGAATTGTTCCTTAAAAAAATATTTTGTATCCAATTTCTTGTAACAGATGTCATTCCAAATATAGATACAAATTTGTTCATACTGTTGTAATTTTTCCATTTTTTGAGTCATGCACTGCTCTCCGAGTTGTAGGTACTCCAGTTACGTCCAGTGTAATAACTTTTGAAATGAACCCCGCAAGGTGCCCGATTACCACTTCATGATGACCTTAGAGGTGTGAACAGACAATGGAAAGGATACCCGCAAAACTTGTGTGTTCAAAATTTGGTATGCACTCAAATAACTTCAATACATACATATATACCCTTTCTTTATTTTTTGAAATCTACGTAATTTTTTCTACACAAGCCATAGCTTTTAAATGTTAGGGATAAGAACAAAAACCTCAACTACCCTTAAAACAATAGGATATTGAGTTTCTGATAGCGTTTTTGTAAATAACAGAGATCATTACAGGTTGAAGAAATTTAGAGCAGCACAAAACAGAAGATTCGGCTACATCATTATATCAAAGTTATTTTCAAGTTATTTTATGGTAAGAAAACCTCTGCTGTGAGACCATGTATCTACACAATGGAAGGGATGCAGGGACAGTAGAAACAATACAGCAATAACTTCTTAAGGCCAAATATAGCACAGTTTTTGTAATATTCTACATCAGGTATGTAATGGTCCCGAGACAGAGCAGGACAGGCTGTTGCTGACCTTGCTCTCGTTGAATGGAAGTCGTCTCATCTTAGTTTTAGAAGATTGAAATATATTAAGAGAAATAAACACACAAGAATGGTTGACTTCAAAGGGCATTGACATTCATTTGATTCATTATCACAGAAAACACAGGTTGCTGAACATTTCTCCCTTACTACCAGCCTCCTATGAATCTTTGTCAATTTATTTTTAAAACCTATAGTTTATAAGAAGATAAAAGCAACAAGGTGCACTACAATAATTATCAACATGGGCAAAAGAGAAATATTAACTTCAAAACATGTCTTTAAAATCTGTTATTTGGCATGGCCATCAAGAACTTAACAAGAACTTCTGAAGACTATTGCATCAGTTAAAGGTAATTTAAAGCTAGACACCTACAGCCTATGGGAAATATCACAGTCACTCAACAAAAATGATTCTGCATACACAGAATGAACAAGTAAGCTCAAAGAAAGTAAAATTTGACATTAGAGAAAAATATATACTGGATCTCTTTAACCGAGAACTTCACAAAAACAGTGTATTTATTGATTAGGGATTTATGAGCACCCTTGGAGTTGTCCTTTTTTCCTGAGCAGTTTGTTAGACTGTTACTCCTAATACTGATGCAAAACTATGGTTAAAAAGTTACATCTAATACCACCTAATATACAGGGTGGAGTTTAATTTAACTTTTAATAATCAAAATAGTTCTAAGTATCTTTCACTGCAATATTGAATATGGAACTGCCTGTCACAGCTCAGATTTTATTCATTAAAAGTGTAAAACATTGGAGAGTAAAGGAGAGAAAGGAATATAAAATACAAGGAACTGTTTGGCACTAATAGGGAAACCAAGAGGGGACATTGACATTAGGGTACCCACATCCTTAAGTTCACAGGAATTTGATTTACTAAAAATGTATATTCCATTCTACTCCAACCTAATTAATAACTAATCACGTAAAAATAGGCAATGGCAACAGCAATATAGAAACATTCCCCAATGTGAATAGAATAGAATAGAATATTTTTTGTATTATCACATGAAAACAAGCATTTAAAAAATATTATAATCTGCTGAATGGCAATAGATAAACAACACAAATCTGAAAAATATTACAGAGACCAAAATGTTTTATACACATTTCTACACATTCCAATAACCTAGCTCACAGCAGACTGGCTGCTTCATCAAACATTCATAAAAACATAGTTGTATTTTTCTTAAACTTCTCATAAAAATAAGATTATTTGTTTTGTTCCATTTGTGAAAAACAAACTGTGCAGAATATAGACAATTCGTTCCCAGATTCATTTTACTGTATGCAAATTAATGAATGCATAAATTGTTGGACGGCAAATGTACTAAAGCTATGTAAATGAGTCAACTGGAAAACAGAATACATCCCTGAAGGATAACCAACACATAGCATTACATAACAAACGTATTGCAACTAAGCAACACAAACACAATACTACTTGGACTAAACAGTCTGTTTTATTAAAACGTACTTACTTATAAGTACAGAATAATCAGGAGAGAAAAAAGATCTATGTGGGTACAACTCAACTTCAATTCAGTTCAGTTTAGATCATATAATTGAAAGATCAACTCATAACAAAAATAGGTGACTGATTGGTGGTACATACCAATTATCTTCTATAGCTGCAAGCAGGTAGGCACTTATATTTTATATGTAAAACCCTGTACTTGAGGTGAAACAAAAAAATAAATATGTTTCACCACTGTTGAGAGGCACATACACAATCACACATAGAACTTCAAAACAAAACAAGAGAGAAAGCTTAGATAAAATTTAACATGTACGTACACTATTTTTCACCCATTTTGAACTATCACATCCTCTATTGATTTTGAAACACATCTAATACCTGACATAACAGTGCAGCTGAGCTCACTATCAGATGAGATCTGGAATGCTGTTTTGTCTCCCTACAAGTGATGATTGTACTTCCTGAAACAAAACAAAACAATGGATGAATAAAAACCTTGAAAACAAAGGATGTAATAAGCTCATTGATAATACTAATCAAGCATACCTAATGGGAAGTCTACTGGGCTCTTGCAGTTTAATAGATGCCAGTGAGACTCTAGATGACTGATTTTCAGTAGGACTTGAGGACCTTGATGCCCTAGCACTGCAAGGTGCAGTGTGAGAGACAGTTATGTATGATGGTTCATGAACAGGGCTAGAAGATCTGCTGTTTCCAGGACTAGAGTGACAACTAGTCCCACCACGAGGAATCCGACTTTGTCTATTTTCAGACCTATTGAAACCAGCTGTCCTTTTGATAATTTTGGTTCCTACTTGAATGTTTTCAATTCCAAGTGATTCTTGAGACATTGAGCGAGAATTGCTACCATTTGGCTTGTCATTTTGTGGAGTCAGTATAAAACATGAGTGTGGTCTTGGACCTGGATTAAAAGAGCGACGTACTCCTTTAACACCAATAGATGAAAGAGATACTTTTTTGTCCAGAGGACCAGCAGTTGTTTGACTCTTTTCTCCAAGACTATATCGTTTAGATAAAGGTGGGCCGATATTGGTTTTAGATTCCCTTTCCTTATGTTGAGAGTATGAAGGATCAAGAGAACTGTACCTACGATTTGTTGTATCTAGAGAGGGTGCCTTCACGGATGACAGTTTACCAAACGAACTTCGACTAGAACCAGCTCTATTTGTTTGGCCCACTGCAACTGATGTGGATCTAGTTGAAATTTTACTGGGCATATTGTTGCCGATTTTACTTGCAGTCACTTCATATGAGTCATGTGGAGTTTGTAAGTGATTAACTTGAGATGAATTTTCGGGCTTGCCATTTCTAATAACACCACCAATGTTCTGGTCCTTAAAATTATTTCCATCACTGTCATTTCCTTGACCTGAGTAGTAAATCAAACTTCGGCGGTTCATCATCCCAATCTTACTATCTGGTTTTGATAGATTTGACCGAGAAGAGACAGTAGGAAGAATCTTGGCATTGTATTTGGAACCTTCTTTGTTTAGACCTGACGTACTGTCACTGTCATTATGAAAACTTCTTACTGGTGTAGGCTTTGGTAAAAGCGAACTCCCTGCATTGTCTTTTCTTGAATGAGTAGAAGCTTGCCTTCCTATCAAGTTTGAATATCGGAAATCTGAAGTCGAACTTTCTTCAAACAAACGCGAATATCGCTTACTAGTTGAATTTGGTGCACTTCCAGCAGATGTGTGTTCCACAACTTTGCATGAATTCATTGATTTACCATAAGTAAGAGATTTTGCCGCATTTTCCGATGCAGCAGTTCTATTAGCCACCTGAGCAAGAAGAGTTGAGTTCTGAAAAAGTAGTTCACGTAAACTTGGAATTTTTGATACGGGATCAGAATTAATAAAGCTTGCTGAGCTCATCTTTGCTACTGTCAGCTTCTCAGGCAGTGGAACCCCAGCATCAATGTAGAATTCTTCTTCTAAGAGAGCAGGGTACGAGCTGGATAGGAGGGATGATGAGGCTGACGATGCTGACGATGTTGATGATGTGGTTGGAGTGGACACCTCACTGCATCCAGTTGCACTGATAAGGGGCATTTTTGAACCAGAATTAATATGTGATATTATCATGTAAAATTTTGTAACATCTAGGTCAGAGAGATCAGAAAATGGAAGAATTTGTTTAAAAAGAGGTTTTGGAAAAGGTTTGTTAGTTCTGGATGAAATAGACAAGGGAAGAGGTAGCCGACTTCCATGGGTTAATTGTTGAGACCAGCTAGAACATTAAGAGAAAGAATCGTAGGGTTGACGTTAGTACTAATATTGAAAAATGACACAAAAAGAAGAAAAAAAGGATTAGAGGAATGACAGAGGAAAGATTGTGTATACACAATGATTGCAATAGATTTCTTATACCTTTTGTTTGTAGAAGTTGAAGATTCTTTTTTGTTATTGGCTGAATAAGAGCTGAAACTTGTCCCAGGATCTTTTTTGATTTGAGTGAGAGCTCTGTAGTTTGGGACACTGTCATTTCCAACTTGAGAAATACTATTGAAACTAGAATCTGGTTCTTTTCTGAATACTGAAAAGGCACTAAAACTGGGGGCCGAATCTAGAAACATAAACACACACAAAAACTGGACATAATACACTGTAAGTTGTAAATACTTGAGTATTTTTTTATCAATCCAAAACTACTTGGCACTAACCAGATGTTGTTGAAGTAATACTTGCAGTGATTCTAGATTCATTACCAGCATGCCCACCCAAGAGACCGACTGAGCTAACTGCGATGCTACTTGAGATATTTTTATCATTATTGGCGGGTAGTTGAGTTGCTTGCCTTAAATTTGAACAAGAAAGTTTTGGGATCAAAATCGTTATAGGAAGAATTATCAAAATAATTACTGAATATTGTAAAGCAAACCTGAGTTCAGTTCTTGAGACCTCGGGACCTCTTAAAGATACAAGGGTAGCACGTTTCCCTTCACCTAATGTTTTCATATTAACTGTAATGCACAAAATCAAATGGTGAGGGCAGAGTTAGTAAAATAATTGCATTACTCAAGTCAATTTTCTCACCTGTTACTAAACGCCTAGGTTCTTGCACTGAACTTTTCATTTCAATGTTCTGTTCTTCTTGAAATCTAGAAAGATCTTCAGCATCATACGTATCTTGGGCATACAATGCTATGTTTTCCATTTCACTCTGAACACAATGGAGTTTGGCCAGTACATCATTGTCTGGACGCGGAAAATTTTGAAGCTTTTCCATAGCCTCTTCCAAAGCAGAGAGCAAGTTGGAGTCATGTGGAAGTTTAAGCATCCTTCTGAGAGATGGCAATAATCCACAAAGAACAAGTCTCACATTCGGGATAGGATCAACTGAAAATTTGGAGGAAAATTAATGTTTGACATTATTAGTTGGATATAGATATTAGATATAAACATAAGAAAGAGTTACAAGACTACTTGTTCATAGCGAACTGGATTTTTACATTCCTGAGCGCACACAGTCACGCCTAGGTCAACCCTTACACTATGCAGAAAATTTTTCATCTAATAAATAATGTGCATTCTAATATCTCTATATATTTTACCTGCAAGAGTTAAAAGACGCAAGAAAAAATGCTCTTTTATGTAAGCGCTGGAAAATATATCCAAGGCCATACCACACATTTTTACAAACAACAGTCGAGTATGGCAACTGTGGTGAATACACAGCTCTGCAATAGATAGGTTACATTTATTTTAAAGCATTAACAGACTTATAGAATTATTAACTACACATACCAGGTGGCTGATTTACGCCGCACACATTTGTAGTTATATACTGTACGCATTTGGGCGAGTAGGCAATCCGTATCCCAGTATAACTATGAAAAAGCGCGGCGTGAGTCAGACACCTGGTACAGTTGTGGTATTTAAAATGGTCTTTAACACTTCATTTTGGAAAGTAATCATCATTTCTTTAGAATTCATAAGATTTGTAGACCTGTAAATATTCGTTGTCGAATCTCATTCTGATTTTCCAGTTTGGAAGTATGCCGCAGAACAATTAGTAAAAGATGGGCAGAAGCCAACCGGCAAGGTAACGCTCTCTGAAAAATGAAAGGAAATCTATTTAATGAAGTTTATTTGACTGAAGAAAAAAAGGCCACAAACATGCTATAGTTGTTCAGTCTGCAATTGGTTGTGTGAACCAAAGTATGTGGTATTTAATCATGAAAGAAAAAACTTACAGCATCTTGAATGCGATGAAAAAGTATGACAGGCATGTGTGAAAACATGAGATCAGAAGGTAACACTTTTACAAAGCTCTCAAGCTGATTTAACATGGCTGAGTGCAGCCTCCAGTCATTGGTAAGACTCAGGGACGCCTCACATTTTAATAAATTCCTCAATAAGTCAAGTGCAAATGTATCCTGGAAAATTAGAATAGTAGTAACAGTTATATAAGTTGTTACAAAGTTAGGATAGGGTGAGGGTCTTAACTATGGTGACCTTAAGAGGCCTAATTAACTCACGCTTAATGTGGGACCAATGATTAAATTCTTCGTAAGTTGGTCCGAAATGGAAGATAAATTAGGAACAAGAGCTTGCAGAACATCTCGCGATTCATCAGAAAGGAGCATGAATAAGTCTGCCTTCAAAGCAAGACATTTAGGTGCCAACACCTTAAAAACCTACATTTGAAATGATTTAGGACAAACTTTCAGAACTTTTCATTTTAAGAATAATACTAAGACATGAGAAAGGGGGGACCCTTTCACGACTAAGACAGTCAGTTCTTCATTTACCTCATGGATTCCTGCAGCAATTATTCGACGTACATAAAATGAGTGGTCACAACATAGAGTAGTGTAGGTTGAATGAAGCATTTCTTCAAATACACATGGACCTGTAAATTGTGCAATACCAGGAAAATTGTATGCACAATTAATACGGCATTGCAATAAGAGGTCAGCATGTTCCTTTTCTCTAATTAATTCAGGGACACTCTGTCGGACAAGAAAATAAGAGTTATAATATTATGAGAGAAAATTATTATTGTAACTTCGAGTGGAAGTCAGTGTTTCTTACCTTAATGTCATGAAGTGATGACGTTTTTCCTACACCAAGGTTTGTCATCTCTCGGAAGAATGATATAAACCAGGACATTTCATTTTCAGTGAAAGCATCTGATAAAATTACCCTCAAATTAGTTAAAAGAGAAAAAGATTCATCAAAATTATTGCACCACTCATTTAACTCTTAACTTACTTTTCAGGCCAACACAAATTTGCCCATATTTCTCACTGATGGCACACAGTACTCTATCTTCTTCAGATATAGCTAGTTCACAAAGCTTTCTCAGGAGTGGTATAATTGTGTGTTTCAAAACATCTAATCAATACGAAAGGTTAGTACAGTTAAAATATGAAAATAAATAGTTTCTAAAACAAAAGATCAGTGTAAGAGTGTTACCTCCAGGCAATATTGAAACCAATTCACTAATAGCATGTACTGCAGCAATGCGAACATACTGCTCTTCATCTACAGATAATTCTACAAGTAGTGGCAAAAGTGCAGGCTTTGTTGCCTCAGGTGATAAACCCCGAGCAATGTAAGGAAGCTGATGACACATACTTCCACGGACCTCTCCACTTACATCTTGACAAAGCGAATGTGCTAAAGGTACAATCTCCTTCTGTAATCTGAAAATTAGCAAAGAAGTGTTGTCATCAGCTAAACAAAGTCTGTTATTTCTCTCATGTTCAAAATGAGACTCACTGTGTGCAATCAAATTTGGTGGCTATCTTTCCTAAAAGCTCACAACTAGTAACACGAGATAATATGGATTGGCAGAGCTGACCTCGAGCAACTGCAACTGGCAAGATCTGAAAAAGAAACAAGATTGTAATAAATACGTGATAGGCAAATGGAGTAAATTAAAATGTAATTGAAATGTACTTACATCATTCTTCACTACATGAGGTGGTAGCAATTCAATAATGTCCAAGAGTGTATCAAGCCATGCCTTTGATAAATCTAATTTGAAAAAATAAACAAATATTACATTGCACGACTATTAAAAAGAAAAGCCATATACATTCCACTATTTGGAATTATTTACATACATGGATCACGACTGTCAATGGAGGCTACAATACTGGACAGAAATGTCTGGGTAAATGTGGCTGGAGGTACTAATTTTTGCTCCAAAATTGTTCGAAATGTGTTTGAAGCAATCATATGGAATTCAGCACCATCTCCTGGTATAGCCTGCAGAACATTTGTTTCTATTATTTAAAATTCTTAACAGCATCAAAAACAATTCAGTAAAAAATAGTCAATTTTAAGTAAATGACGTACTTGTTGCAATTTGGGAACCATTTTGTCAATACAGGCTGCATCTCCGTTAGAAAGCAAATGAGGCAACGCCTCAACAATGTTGAGGCGTTGCAATTCGTCCCCAGCACTGAAACAAAGAAGGATATTGTGTATTAAATTGTTTGTATGTGTACATTATAGGGAAATAATTTGAATCTGAAGGTACTGGTAATTTCTATGGGTTAGTTGCGAGTACTAAGCTTATTCCATAACTGATTATACTATTTTACACAAAGTTGAGGGAAGCCTAAATACCTTCAATAACATATATATCCCTTGAAATATAGAAGTGCCTAACCTATATCCAACGAGGGGTTGGATATTGAAAGATAATCCTAGGGCAAATGACAGCTATTGAGTGACAGCCATCACAGTCTAGCAAAATGATGAGAAAATACAGACTTTAGGAACCATTATTTGAAACATTTTATAAGAAACAACATTGATTAGTCAAAATGACCATCAGCTCCCTACAAGTTTACAGTTCAATAGATGACTCATAGTCTTAGAGAACCCTTCATGGTTAACTTTCATTCATAAAACATAAATAAAATTGAACATTATACATAAAAACATAATAGTACATTCTAGTTGCAGCAGAAACTTTTGGTGACAGCACTCATCCTCGACCACAACGCAACTCGTAAATCCATGTGGAGAACCAATGTCAACTTACCTCATGGTGAAATTACGCAGTACTCCCTCCAACCGGAGTGAAGTCACGGTAGTCCATTCATGTTTACATGTTTAGTAACGGTGTAAAACACTTTCTGAGGGCAGACGAAGTGCCAGCCCTTCTGTCTCCACGAGCTTCCTTTCTGCACTGTACTGCTGCACTCCCCCCACCCACTTCCCTCATCCCCCTCCCTCCTCACACCTGTGACGCCCCTGTGACTAACTCGGAGGAGGGAGGAGAGGGGCACCGAAGAAGGGGACTAGGGAGGGGGAGGGGAAA
>NW_026267164.1:1725285-1729746 GCF_000697945.3 Frankliniella occidentalis
GGGGGCTGGGGCTACGGCTGCTGGATGGTGGGGGAGGAGCAGGATGAGGAGGAGAAGCGGAGTGGGATGTTCAAGGTCAGCACCAAATGTGCCGAACAGCGAAGTTAGGCAAACTCTATGCCTTGTGTATGCAAATCAAACCAGGAGATCAAACAGTGCCAGGGCTCCCACGTGAGACGGCGGCGGCGGCGCTCGGACACGGCACTAACGGCCGGGGCCGGGCGCGAGGAGCCCGAAGAATGGTCACCTAGTAACATTGCGTGGAGGTGCCGCTCTCACATTACTGACGCAAAATGTCATTTTTTTTTCGGGGTCAGGAATCCACCAGAACTTGACTATTTTACATGTCATCGACGTTGAAGTGTCCGTGACCATGGGTATCGTGCTGCCCCCCCCGGCGGTGGTGCGCAGTGTTTTAAGGTCTGCGGGGGAATTACCAGCAGGCGCTCCCGACGCTTGGCCGTGCCGCTCGGTCCCCTGGACGTGGTCTCCGCAGCAGGGACAGCTAAAGGCCTGCTCTGTCATTCAACACAATAGGCTCCGCTTTCTTCTGCGCTCCGCTCAGATTTTTTAAATTCACCAGCGTCATCGGCGAATCGGGAGGATGCGGCGGAAAGAAGCCCGCTCCGCCCGGCGGCCCCGCCCCCACTACCCCGCCCTATGCTGCCCCGCGGTCCGATACGATCGGCTACGGAGGGGGAGTGGGCCCGCTAGAGAGAGAAGGAGTTCCAACTTTTCATTGTTATTACCAAAGAATGTTTTGGACGGTAAAATGAGGGAAGAAAACAATCCGGACAATCGTTCTTCCCAGCCGGGCCCGTCTCGTGGCCTGGTGCGCCCGGGGCGCCCGGGGCGCCTGGCTCCCTACTGTACTCAGGCCCGATTGACCCCACACCGACACCACAAAGTGAACTTGATGACGCGACGCGCCTCCAAATTCCTCGGGCGGCGCTGCGCGGGGCTGCTCGTGTGCCCTCCGCGCCCGCCTCCTCCTCCCCGCCCCTCCCTGGCCATAAGGCCACTCGGCCCCGCCGCCAGCCCTGGCCTTATCCCTGGACGCTCCAGATCACGGATGACGAGGGTCGGCCGGGCCGCCTCCTCACTGCCAATGCCTGGCCAGGCAGGCCGGCCTGCCGAGCGTTGTTTAGTTAGACCAGCCGGCTCGGCCGGAGCCCGTCCGACTGACAGTGTCAATACCGCTTATCTTACTTTCCTCAACTCCCCCGACCCCAAGTCAGACAGTCCGTCTGTCCTAACGGCCCGTCCATCTGCCCGCCTTATCCCTTCCCGATCATAAACCCCCCCCCCTCCTTTCCCCTGCCCCTCTTACGGGATGAACGCGTCATCTGATTCCATTCCCAGATTGAACAAAAAGAGCTCTCGCGCGGACTTGTATCTGACGAAACCTGTGACGTCTTCGAGAGGAATCTCCGCCACTCTCTTCTGTTGTACGCGATTGCCGTTTACATTCGGTGGTCATTACCCTCGGGGAGCTAATTATTATACCTCGAGCGTTCTTCTCCAACCAGCCCCGAGGCACCCAATCCATCACCCATCACCCCTGTCCTCCGCTCCGCTCCCCCTCCGCTCCCCCTCCGCTCCCCCGCCCTCTCCTCCGAGAAGCCCAGCCACTATCTCCACGGGCCCGCCGGCCACAATGTCGTGAGTCATATGGACTGACGTCGTATCGTCATGGAGCGGGCAAGGGACAGGGCAGGGCGGGGCGGGGCGGGGCAGCGAGTGGCGGGTCGGTACGTACATGCCTCAGTAAAGTGTTCGCTGCGATCCTGACCACTTGGTCCCCCTCGGTCTGTTGTCGGGCCCGCCGAGCAGCAAGAGCGCCCCGTCGACGCCGAGGGTCTCGCCCCGCATACGCCTCCCCGCGCCGCCCGGCCGTACGCGCTCCCGCTGTGCCGCGCCAGCCGCGCCCCCGCCCTGCAGTGCGAGCTCAAGATCAGCCGGACTGTCCGGCCCGGCCCGACCGGCCCGACTGCGACCCCCGCGACAGTGATTGCCACCACAGGCGTGCACCCGACCGGTGCAGCAGCAGCAACACCAGCCCCTGCCCTCGTCACTCCATGGACTGTCAGTGACGGAAGTGACACACGAAGTGGCGCTCGGTAGTGACTGACGACACGATCATGGCGACAAACACGGTGGGCGCCGCGTTGTCGCTGCTGGTGCTCGCCCTTTCCAGTGCAGGTGAGTGCCCGCGAGTGTTCGGTACCTGCAACCTGTAGGTGGCCAATGAGCCCCCTCGGAGGAAAGGCGCATGCTAGCCCACATGCAGACGTGCGGACGGGTTGCCTAGTCACATGGAGGATAAGGCGCCATGCCTGCCTACAGACGATAGGCAAACCGGTTCGCACGCCTGCATGCAGGCTAGTACACGCATTTGCCCCGACGGGCACAGCGACTGCGGGAGTGTCCTGGAAGCACCAAGGCACCAAGAGAGGGAAGCACACTTACGGAGCCAACCCCTGGCGGATGGATGTGTGTTCCAGCGGGTTGCGAAGGGAAGCGAGTCCATGCCAATAGTGGCGGCGCATTCCTGACTAGCTCAGCGGCATGCACGTGGGGTGATGGACACTCCTTCGCATGCGACTTTTGTGCTAACGAACCCTATCATTGTTGGGGCAAATGATTTGAATACGACGCAATCAGTAAATTTCCCCTTATTGACTCAGTGAGTGTTGGAAATACCGACAATGATTGTTGCCTACGTGACTGCTGCGAACAATGACGAAAAGAACACCTCTTTGATGAACCTGGACCGAACGAATGGGGAAGTGGCGGCTGTGAGTTGTGAGTGTGTGTGTGTAAGGGGGGGAGGGGGCAATGTCTTCCCCTTCGTATCCGCGGCCGCCCTGCCGTGCCCTGCCGTGCCCTGCCGTGCCCTGCCGTGCCCTGCCGTGCCCCCGGCCGAGACGCGCTTGGCCAGCGATGGAAATAGCCGGCAAGCCGGTCCGGCACCGCGCGGCGATATGCTAAATTTAGAATGACCAACTCGGGAGGCTCATTGAGACAAAGACGGACAACAAGAGCGCCGCGCGGAGCCGGCCGGCAGGCGCGGCAGGGCGCAGCGCAGCGCAGCGTCCGGCGGGTGCATGCTGATGGATGGGTTGAAGGTTGCGCCTGCACGCCCCGCCCCGCCCCGCCCCGCTTATTAACTCGAGATCGCGTGCGCGCAGCGCGGCGGGACGCCTCACTGCTTGCGGGCCGGCGCGGGGCGCGCCACAAGACCGCCGTAAGTGCAGCGCGGCCGCGGGGCAGATACGCGCCTTCGCCCGGGGACGGCGACCAAAAAGGTCGATAATTGGGCGATGGTAAGGGAGTGGTGAAAACGATAGCAGCACCATCAATGGCCTGCTGCTGCGGCGCGATGCGGCGCGGCGCGGTCGTGGCGCAGGGCGGGGCGGGGAATATCGCGCGGGAAACTTTGTTGGCTGCCCCGCGATAACGCGCTGGTGCCGGTGCTGCAGTCTCCGCAGGGGTTTATCGCCAAAAAAGAAACGAGAAGGCTGAGCTGCCATACAGAATAGTGTTTTTTTTTGTTTTTTGTTTTGTGTTTCGTCTCTTTTTAATACCCTAAAACTTTTGGTGACGCGTATATCCGCTTGTACGTGTGTGTTAGGGGTGGTCCTGACGCCGCGACCCCACCGCCCCCCATGGTGGGTCTGATTAGGCCCCCGGTGGACCCGGGGCCTCGGCCAGGCGGCGGCATTGGCGGGAGGTCGCTCCGCTGAGCTCCGCTGAGCCCTGCTGTGTGGGCGGCTTTGGCCGGAAGCCCCGGCCAACCCGCCTGCAGGCACCCCGCCTCTCCCCGCACGCCCCACGCCGCCCCACCCTTCCCCTCCCGCCACGCCGGAAACAGACTTTATCTTTAGCCGCTGCAGCCACACTGTGACACGCCGCCGAGGCAGACGACGGCGACGATGGCGACGTCGTCAAGGCGCGGTGCGACGGCACACCGCGCGCGCCCCGCGGGGCGTGGCGGGGCGTGGCGGGGCGCGGCCGCTGCATGCTGCATCCGCACCGGTGAGGTGTGGCGGGGGGAGGGGGAGAGGACTGCGCCTTTTCCCCGCCGGCCCCACTCGCATGATCATCGTGCTCGCGGTGCGTTCGTTCCAATTTTACACCGGGCCGGGTCGGCGGTGTGCGGCGCGCGCGAAAACTGCGCGGTCATGCCGGCCGCCTCCGCCGCACCGCCAGGCAGGCACACGTGGTGCGCGGGATCCGCACCGCGGCCGCGCCGACAACAAAACAAGAACACAGCCACAACAAGCATGCCTGATGAACCGCGACCGGCTGAGGAGGCGGCGGCGCAGGTGGAGCAGGCAGGCGTCGCGGACTTGTTGCTCGCTCCGCCAAAAAGTCATGACGTCAGCGCGGCGGCATGTCCCGCCCCGCCATGTGCCGGGCTAGGCTAGGCCCGTGCGCGAAAGTCGCAACCACCGCCGC
>NW_026267164.1:1738146-1739503 GCF_000697945.3 Frankliniella occidentalis
TATTTAAAAAATCGCACCTTGATGAAAGACGTCCATAAAATTAGCTCCAATTATTTGGACGTAAATTAACGCATGCGTTTGTCACGTCTAGACTGGGGACGTACTTCGAAGTCATGTGAAGCTTTGTAAAAACGACCCATAAAACCTTGTGTCTTTCCCTCTATGAAAGTAAGACTTATATGCATATGACACCGCCTGATTTAAGGAAACTCGAATTGGAGTATTTAGTCATCACTATTACACAGCTCCTACGCTCTTACTCCCTTTTCCATTATATCCGCTAAGACAGGGACCAATAGGCTACCGACACGGTATCTTTGAGTAGGAGTGAGGGCAATTTTTCAGGGGGTCTTACTCGATAAATAATGTGTTCGAGTATTATTCCACACAGCGCTTGTGCCACCACTCCCGTCCCCGTCATATCCGCCTTGACGAGGACCAACTTTCAATGTAGTGCTATTGTTTCAGTAGACTTAATTCCTGTGAACTCAAATCAGAACCGTCAGAGAAGATTTTGTGGACCGATTTCTGACAGCCTCAGAAGACTTGAAAGTACGTTCACGCGGTGTGGATGTGACAGTCAAGTGCGTTAATTTGCGTCCAAAAGATTGGATGTATTTTCGAAACTTTGCTTAATTTACTAAGTGGGGTGCGATTTACCCTGCTGGACGTGTCGGACCTCTGCGTCAAAGGCAGAGAGTTCGACTGACGGTCATACACAACCTATACGGACGCTTTGATTGCATGTGTCAAGTAGCAAGTTTATGGTGTGCTCCTGGGCGTGCCGTGCCGTGCCAGGAGGCGCAGCACCACGTATGCAGCGTGAACCACTTGTTGTCGCGACTTACCCGGCGCCCTTCCCGGCGACGAGGTGAGAATTGGCCGTCGCCAATACCAGGAGCGTGGCGAGCGCGGTGAACGCGATGCAGCCCGCCATGCTTGAGTTGAGGTGTGAACGAGCGACGGCGACGTCAACAACAGTCGGGGTGGCCAGCGCACAGGTGCTCGTCGAGGTGCTCGTCGGCCCACCGCGAGTCCATTATCAGGGCAGAGATTAACCACAGCTGGGATCCAATCGGCGATCGAGTGCTGGGCACCGCTTCGCTCCCGCAGCCCCGCGAGCACGCGGGAGCGCGTCGTCGCTGTGGAGAAGGATTACAGGAGTTGTGTAGGGTGCCGGGTGAGAAGAAGGAACGGCCAATTTACAGTTCATGCGTTTATTCTCGTTTTCTTATTGTATCGTTTGAGACAAATTCCTACAGATAATTGTTTTTAATCCTCACAGTCGTTTTGCAAGTACTTTTGCTTTATGCTTTTGAAAGGGAAGGCGACTAAGAGAAAGGAATGAAAATTAGTG
>NW_026267164.1:1742160-1743625 GCF_000697945.3 Frankliniella occidentalis
AGAGAGAGAGGGAGAGAGAGAGGGGGAGAGAGAGAGAGAGAGAGAGTTTTGAGTTTTTAACAAGGATTTATTGGGGGGGATTTATAGTTACAAAATGGATCAAAATGGTGGTGTAATTTTGTTACAAGTAGCTGGCGATGCAGCGGGCATGCAGTGCTGCATGTTTGTGTCTATCAGAGTAAAAATTTACAAGTTTGTGGCTAAGTGGAGAGGAAAGGTTTGAGATTTATTGTTTTGACATTGCAGGATGTGGGAAGTTACCCTTCAAGAATTTGGCATTGAAGATATTGTTTCTATACCTGCGTTTATCCTGTTTAACAGAAAATCATTGCTAGTCAGAAGTTTTGCTTTGTTGAGTATAGTAAGAAGTTCAAGTTTGTCTACATCACGTTCTAGCACTGTTTTTGTGAAGGTTTCAAGAGTTTGAGAATACAGAAGATTTTTAAATTGTTTTTTGGACAATTTGTCTTCATTGAAGGGAATTGCACGTAACACCTCGTTTAAATCATGGGAAAAATTTTCGATTTGTTGTTGTTTGCTATCACTAGATTGTAAAGGAGAATCTGAATCAGAAGTCGATTTTTGCACTTTGGACACTTTTGATGAACTAGGGTTGGGCGATTGTGGGGAGTGAAGTCTCTTCTTGGAGTGGTCAGCTGGTCGTGATTCAGGGGGTACACTGATGGGGAGGGGGGGAGGAGGGGGCGTGAAAACAAATGGACTGGCGTGTGGGCAGCTGATGTCGCTGACGGCACCGACGGCGACGACCGATGGCGCTGCTGGGTTGGCGATGTTTGAGGTTAGGTGATCTGGTGAATCTTCTGGCATGGGGTTTTCTTCTGAGTTGGGTTGGGGGCTGAACTCGACGACATCAGTCAGCGGGCTGGTTGAGGAAAGGGTGGTTGCGTGTGCGTGGGCGGTAGCGTCAGTGGTGGAGGTAGTGTGGACAACGGTCGTACTGGCGTCGGCGGCGTCGGAGACAGCAGCTGCAGGTGGCGGGCTGGTAGTTGTCGAGGTTAGGGTTTCTTCTTGGCTGGGGTTGTCAGGAGAGGCTGTTGGTTTCGACTGTCGTCTTACTTTTGGGACGGAGAGGCGGACTGATGGCGATGGTGTGTAGGCTAGAGCTGGGTAGTCTTTGTTTTGTTTTTCTTTCTTCACACACTGTCCGATGGTGTGACTTGGGCTTTGGCAGAACTTACATTGAATGATTTCAATGTATACTGTGTGTTTTGCTCCCTCGGCGTTTGTGAGTTGTAACACTTCTGGGCACGGAGGGGCGTCGGTTGGGATGTTCATGTAGAGGGACCTCTTCCAAGTCATCACATGCTTTAGGTCGTCATGGTTGGTGGTGACACTTTGTCTTGTCGGAGTGGAAACTATTTTTCCGTAGGGTTCAAGCAGTTTTTGTAGGGCGTCGTCGGGCATCTCTGGTGGGCAGTTGGATATTATGAGTCTTGTGGCTTCG
>NW_026267164.1:1743675-1747852 GCF_000697945.3 Frankliniella occidentalis
CCCCGAACCCCGCCTCTCTGCCCCCTTCTCATCCGCATCCCTTTACTGCGCTTTCATATGAGCTGGCGACGCAGCTGCGCCGAGGCTATGAGGGGATTTAGTCTGCCTTTACGCCCTTCGCCTGCGCCTCTACCCTCCCAAACAGAAATCCCTTACCCGCCATTTCCTTCTCACAATTCGATTTTCAGTCCCCCTTGAGGGATAAGGCTGCTCCTATGAACCGCACCAGCTCGTTCGGGATCTAGGGCTTTTTTGGTGGGGAGGGAAGGGGGTGAACGAGAAGGAGGGGGGGGCGAAACCCCACACGCACCAGAACGGCACGTTATCCCCGACGCAAACACGTGTCCCGGCTGGAGGGGAGGGGAGGGGAGGGAGAGGGTCCAATGGAGGCGGGAGGGTGGCTGAGCCGAGTGGTTTGGTGCTTACGGGTCTTCACCCTCTCGATGCGTAACCAACCGTAGACAGAGCGAGTACCGAGGCGCCGAAGCAGAACACGCGAGTAAGAGGTAAAGAGTTAGTACAAAACTTGAGCAGATTTTTTTTTTCGAATGTATGAATTAAGCTTAATTTTTATAAGTCAATGGTTGATGTGTTTTTGTTAACTTAGATTTACACGTTAGTCACTAGCTTAAGAGTGGCACGTTACAACATGGATAATTTCTATTTTGATTTCAGTCCATTAGAAAATTAGATTATTCTAAACGGTAGTACTTAAGGCTACTTGTATTTTATCCTAAGAAGAGTGTCCTAGTTTGACATTTTACATCACATTGATAGCGCATTTACTCAAGAGAAACTTTATCAAAAAATAAAGGTAGACAATTATTAGAAGTTTAGTCATTATAGAACAAGAAGCAGCCATTCATTTACACTTCTTATAGATTCTCTAAGAATTCCGTTTTATGGTGGACATACAATACATCTACATGAAGAGGACAAAGAGTACTGCACTCAGAGTGAAGTTAACAAAATCCTTCCACTGACGGATCCAGATTGGGCCTAGGTTCGGAACGTACGTCTTCCGCCTATAAGTAAACTGAAAGGGTCTTTGTTAAAGAAGGTCCCCATCATCTGTACCAGCACAGTGCACACCGATCCTACGGTCTTGCAACCGCACCGACATGAAAAGAAACTAACATCTAATTACATTGCTTCTGTCATCATGCCAAGGTTAGAGGTGAGGGAGGCAGTAGTGTTGGTAAACTTGTGTACTGTTTCTTGTCAAGAAGTGTCTGTTTGTCACAACCCTCAAATTAACATGCTTCCCTCTCACACCCCCTTTCTTCAGTTAGGCCCACCCCAGATGGGATCTAGCATTAGCATGTGAGACGCGGCCGCAGCCCGCTCAACGTATGCTCGTACGCTCCGACAAAACTTCTGAAAGTGAGTTACGAAACTTAAGACATTGATCGATAATACAAAAACTAAATAAATAACTGCAGCCAAGACTGGCCACCGAAACTCTAAGCGTTCTTTATTTCGCACAGAGGATCCGACGCATGCCAGTCCTTTCCGCGAAAAAACGGGAAATTCTTGTCGGGTTTGTCTCTTTTCTTCCAGACACAATATCTGATCGAGCTGCTGCGCAGCAGGAATGTCCACGATGACGGTCTAGTGCGCAGCGGCAGGCGCGGGTACTGCAGCCGTGACCCTCCAGGCCGTGAGCCTGGCGGCGGGTCTGGGTGCAGACGCACCCTTCCAGCGGCGAGGCACGATCCAGGAGGTGCGGTCCGCGCGGCACACCTTGCCCCTAGAGCGGCACACGGCGTGCGGCACGGGGGCAGCGGCGGCAGGGGCGGCGGCCGGCGGCGGCAGCGCGGCCAGAGGCAGGCGCGGCCGGGCGGCGGGCAGCAGGTGCGCGACGATGCCCCTCACGGCGTCCCGCAGGTCGGCCAGCAGGTCGGAGAGCGCCGCCCCGGCCGAGGCGCCGGCGGCCGCGTGCGCCAGCATGAACTGCGACAGGGCGCGGGGCGCGCGGGACCAGCGCGACCAGCGCGAGCGCAGGCGGGGGCCGGCAGCGGGGCGCCCCCGGGAGGGCTCCGGCCCCGGAGAGGTCAGGTGGGCCCTGCAAAAGTACACACGAGTGACGCCCAGCCCACCGAGAGACGCGCAGGCGATGGAGATAGATTCTCTGTCGCCCTCGCCCTCCTTCCCGATCCTCTTCTCCCCGGGATCTGATGGATGGCGGGGGGCGGGGGCGAGGGCGGACCGGCCGCGGCCCAGTGCGTGGGTTCCCACACTCCATCACCACCTCGGCCACTACCTCGGGCGCGGCGCGGCGCGGTGTGGCGAGGCGAAGCAGGGCAAGCTGGGCGGAACGGGGTGGGGCGGGGCGGGGCAGGCCACCCCCGAGGCAATCCTGCAGCACGCTCGTGCACACAGAGTGAATCAAACTTCAGGGGATGGAACGGAGTTGAGGTAGAGCGACTCTGCTGCGAAAGCGGGATGAGGCAAAACAACTAACAACCTCGTTATGGCTTATTTGTTGAGGCGGGCCAAGAGCCGCGCGCTCCGACGCTCTCAGCTTAGTCAAAGGAGGGGGAAAGGCGTCCGTTCGCGAGGCGCACGTTCCGGCCTCGGCACGGCGACGGCCACCTACCTGAGCAGGGCGGCGAGACCGGCGGGGCCGCGCTTTCGCTTGCTATGCCAAGGCCAGGGCGGCCTCGGCCTGGACCGGAACTTCCTCACGGTGGGCCTCTTCATCACGAGCAGCGGGGTGCAGGGCGGGCCGTGGGGGCTGCCCTCGGGGCCGTGGCAGAGGCCGGCGCCGGCGGGGTTGCCGGCCTGGGGCCCCACTGGATGGAGGGGGTGGGGGTGGTGGTGGTTGGCCCAGGCCGCCCAGGCGGCGCGGGGCCCGAGGCAGGCCGAGGTCCAGGGCGCGGCCCAGGGCAGCGCCAGGGGCAGGGGGGCCACGGCAGCCACGGCCCGCGACTTCTGCTACGCAGGCAGGATGATCTCCGGCTCCGGGGACCAGCAGTTGTCCGACAGCCAGCAGCCGATCACCACCGTGACCAGCCCGATGAGCAGCGCGAACACGATGTACATCTCGGCGTTTCCTGTAGGCACAGTGACCAAAGTGTGGGTGAACAACACTTACAGATAACGGGCAAGGACTTAAATATTCGCTCTGGGAGGGGTGGAGCGCTTCAAAAGGTAGCGGCCTTTCATCACATCCCCACAAAATGCATACAGGAGGGAACAGCATCACTTCATAAAAGTACTTCATCTGAATTTGGAAGTTAAGCGGTAAAATGCGGCCCATGTCATATTGCGTTAGTTAGGAACAAATCTAAAATTGACACCATCTTAAAATGATGAGCCCATCCAATCGGGCCACTATGCAGGATATCAAAGGCGCGGAGGGAGGTGGGGCGGCTGTGAGCGCCCGCGCACCGACGGATAGGCAACCTCTGCACACGCATGTGTTCGTGCTGCCGCATCCCCAGGTAGCGCCCTAGCGCCCGCCCTCCCCGTCCTGCCTGCTGCCCTGCTGCCGCTCGGTGCGGCGATATAACTTACCCCCCGAGGCAGAAGGGTGCGGCGGGCGGGTGGACCCACGGACGGACGGACGGACGGGCGGAAGGGATGAAGACAGTCTCGCCGGACGGGCCGGGCCGGGGCAGGCCGGGCGGGCCAAGGGGCCGTCTCGCAATATGACTACACAAATTGGCCCGGTCTACGCTGCCCCTCCCCTCCCTTCCCACCCCTGCCCTTCTCGTCGGGTCTCGGGGGGATTATTTCCAGCCTGCGACCCAATTAGGTCGGCGGTGACATATCGCCCCGGCCAGGAAGCAGCACGCCTGCAAACTCACTCACACACACACGCACACACACACACACGCACACACAGAGGAGGGGCACAGGTGTCGCCCTACGCCTGCCCATACCGACCCTGGTATAGCAGGCCATGAGAAATTTTGCACATCGCTTACTCCCCCTCCCTTTCCCGCCGGGTCAGGGCAGGGCACGACGCTCCTCCTCGCGGGGCGCGTCGCCGCTGCAGACAAAGGCCGTCACTGTCATCGCTACATTTTGGCAGTAAGCTCGCGCGATAAATTACCCCCCATCCTGCAGTCAAAATCACCGCGCAGCGCGCCGGTCCCGACCCGACCCACCTCTCTCCTGACGTCTCCTGCCTGCCGAGAGCAGAGGGGCTTAACTCGTCCGGCGGGCGCTC
>NW_026267164.1:1753962-1760103 GCF_000697945.3 Frankliniella occidentalis
CTCTCTCTCTCTCTCTCTCTCTCTCTCTCTCTCTCTCTCTCTCTCTCTCCCGCCGGCTCGCACTGACGCCCCCGGGACCTAGCTGCTTTTTGTCCGTCCCGCTCTCTCTGGTTCGCCCTTGTCGAGCTTGTCAATGCGACCGGTCCAGCCCCAGCCCAGTCGGCCCCGCGCCACACACGACTCCTCCGCAGGCATTCTCTCCCCACTCGGCATGTTCCCAACAACGCCGCTCATTCCCGGCTACCGGCCGCCGCCGCCAAACCCAACGGGGATCATCCGCCGGTGAGCCTCGGGACGAGTTCGATTCCGAGTTAATGAGGCCGGCTCGTGTCTGGACGGGATTCCTGGGAATGCGCCGTCATTAGTGCCTGGCGCCGAGCAGAAGTAGTCATCTGATGCTGCGTGTGTAGTAGAGGCGGAGTTTGGGTCACTCGTAAAAACTGTATTTGCAGAGGTTTTAGGGAAAACATTATACGGAAGTACATTAATGTTGTGAGTTTGCATATCAGGTAGCTGACTAACGCTGCGCACTTTTGTAGTGACACTGTACCGCATGCACGCGAGGAGCTAGATTGAGACGCTAGATCTCAGAGTCGGCACACTGATATACACAACTCTTCAGCAATTAATGTATAACTGTGAGTTAGTTTGAGCACATTAAAGTGAGGGAAGGGTTGGGGAAGGGGTCCGCGAGTTGCCCACGCCGACGTGTGAGAAGCCGTCATCTGTCTGGAGAAACTATGCGGCCAGCGCCGCTGTCTGCCTCGGTCTGCCGGGCAGACTCTGCCCCCTCGCTTCGGTGGTGCCAGCAGCAGGTACGTTAGCTGGGCAGGCCGGGCGTAGCGGCCAGCCAGACCACCAGCACTGCCATTGACAGAGCTTGCGCTCAGGGGGCGGGGGAGGAGCTGTGGGCGACGGGCGGGGTTGGGCGGGCACGGAAGCTAAAGCCACCGCGTTAATAAGTAAACTCGCATTGTCGTCGCACGGCTCTGGGCCACGGCCCACGGCCCACATCTAGGCTCCGCACCAGCCGGCCGCGGAGGCGGCAGCTGGTCCCAGCATTCGCTCTCTGGCAGGTGGAAGTGCTCCAGCGGAGTGGCGGCGGCTGGAGGCCGCGTGAGCGCTGCCGCTGCACGCAGACCCACCGACCGGCATTTGGCATGCACGGGCCCCGGGCACGGCTGGGATTACGAACCCCGCCCCGCCCCGCCCCGCCACGCCCCGGGCCGACTGTAGCGCAACAAAACCGAGAACGGCACTGCGGCCGCCGCTGCCAAAACTCGGATGAAATACAGGCCGAGTTGGATATTGCGATTAGCTCCATGGTGGGGGGTTGGTGGCGCCGCGACGGGACGAGCGGTGCGGGACGGTCCCCTCGGGTCGCCGTGGGAACAGCGTCCCGTACCCGCGGGACGGCTGTGGGTCCCTCGAGGGGACCGCAGAGGCGGACAGTAGTGCGGAGGTTTGAGGTCCCCCGTCTCAAATATTCAGTTGGAGTAAAACCTGGAGATTCGAGTAGTGGCCGTTCGCTATGGCCGTATACCTTGCACGCGCTGCTCCGCTGCGCTGTGCTCATGGCTAATGCAGTGCGTGAGGACGAGGAAGAAAGGGACACGGAGGAGGAAGGCGACGACCGCGATGAGGAGGACGAGGAGGAAGATGAGGGTGAGGACAAGGACGCCGACGAGGACAAGAAGGTGGTGGAGGGGAAGGTTGGCGCTACTCTGGTGCTAGTATCGGGATCCTCCGCCCGCCGCCGCCGGGTCAGGCGAAATACTTTGGAGGGGCCGGACCCCAATTAAGGCATTGGCGCGCTGCTCCGCCCCAACTCCGCCACGCCCTACGGCGCCCCTTGGCAAAAGCACCGCGAACGATCCCCCCGCCATCCCCCCACCTGCTCCACACCAACCACCTCCACCGCCTCCGCCTCAGACTCAACGCGCCGATGGGGAGCGAGTTTCACCTTTGTAGTTCCGGTGTGTGTAGCCGGGTGGCACAAGCCGCGGCGCAAACGGGATCCCATGCCCGACGGCCGGAAGCACCACCGCGACTCCGGGTCCCCAGCCAGCTCGGCCATAAGTCGCTTTCCCCTCTCCCCTGTCCCGACACATTCAAATGAAGCCCCCCCCCTCCCCCTCTTCTTCTTCTCCTCGCAGACTAAAAGTCGCACCTCGCCATTTAGCGGCTCCCCGACTCCCCATCCGGTCCCGTGAGCAGCCTCATGAATATGTCTCGCCTCGTCAGGTGGGGACGGGGCGGGGCGGGGCGGGCGGAGTGAAGCCCCTGCGGACCGCGAGGTAGGCAGGCCCGCACGACGCGCGCGGCTGCGGTCGGTCTACCCCCACGGCGCTCCCCAGCGGCTGCCGGGGCCGGGCGGGCCGGGGCCACTGATCCGTCTCATCCCGCCTCCTGTCATCTCATCACCATGACAAGCGAGCGCGCCCGCTAAACCCTCCTCGTCGCCGCGACAAGCCGCTGGGGATAGGGAAGCCGCAGCACCGCGCAGCGCGACACCGAGCGTCGCACCAGAGGACAAGCCGGGCGAGCAGCCGCCGCTGTAGAGAGATCACGCGGCGGCTGATCCAGGAAGCCTATGAGGTCACGAGCGAGGAGGCGGCACACATGCCTTCGATCCTCTCGAACTGACGGGGGACAGCAAATCGGGTGTCCCGGTTTTGCAGAGTTATGTTGGCCTTTCCGTCCAGCAGTGAGTCTCTTCCCCCCTCCTCATCCTCATCCCCCGCACCCCGTCGTCCGCCGCGCCGTGGCAGCAGCGCGCTGCACCACTACTACCGCCCCGGGCTGACGGAGCGCCCCACCCAGCCACGCCACACCACGCCGCGCCCCAGACTGCAATCGTGCGCAATAAAGTCTAAACGTTATGGGCACCGCCGCTGCCGCCACCACTCGGACAGCTCGGAAATATTAACAGAGCAACAATAATAATAGGGGTAGTGGCAACAATAATAATAGTGGAGAAAGAGAGAGAAACGGACAAGCCGCGCCGCCGCTTGGAAAATAATACTGTTATAGAAACGCGCCACGCGAGCTGAGCTTCCAGCCGTGTGCCTCGGCGCGGAAAAACGGCAAACGGGTGCTGATTTCTCTCTTTCTCTCTCACACACACATTCACACCCACGGCAAAGGGTGCCATTCATGCAGACATACACGCACACCGCACTCGCTCTCATCATAGGGTCGTCAGGGTCTTGCACGAGCGGCTGGGAGAAAACGGTGAACTAGGTGTATCATCGCCGTGAGACAATCATGTGCGCGTGCTGCGGGTTGTTGACGCCAAAGAGAATCCTCTTTTTGTATTATACCAGGTGGCTGATTCACGCCGCGCACTTCCATAGTTACATTGTACCGCATGCACGCGTGCGGGCGGGTTGCCTACTCGCTCGGCTCGTAAGGCGCCGTGGACAGGGGCGATAGGCAAGCCCGCCCGCACTCGTGCATTCGGTACAGTTTATCTACAGAAGTGCGCGGCGTGAATCAGCCACATGGTACTTATATTTTTTCCTTCTTTGGTTTCGCTTCCTGCGCCGTTTTTGTCGTATATAGCATATAGCGCGCTCTTTGGCGGGCCGAGGCGAGGGGCCGGCGGCCGCGGCGGCCCCGCTCACAACTCGCGTATCCATGAAATTATATCTGCCGGCGCATATGTGGTGTGGTGCTGCCTGCTGCGCTCCCCTTTCCTCCTCGACCCTCTCTCCTTATCCGCTTAGCCCCCCCCCCTCTTTGCACACTCCTCGGCGTACTATACTGTATTTCCCGCTCACCTATACCGCTCCTTTTCTCCGCCTCTCCCCCACTTTAAGTCTTCCCCTGTGGCCGCCCCGCCCCGCCCGCATGCAGCTTGGCGGCAGCGCAGTGCGAGCCGAGCAGAGGGAACGCCCCGAGAGAAGCGGCCGCACCGCTCAGAGTTGTTGGAAAACTTCATTAGGCTCAGTTCAGCGAGGAGAAAAAACCAAAAGGCGGCTGCGGCTGCGGAGATCCCCCCCGGCGGCGTGGGAATTGGATCCGGCGAGCGAGCGCGAGCCAAAGCTATCGCGGCCGGGGATTCTCTTTGATTAGAATGAGACAAGGACGCCGAAGGCGAACGTCTTCACAATCAAAGCTCCTAGCTATAACTTCTTATATCATTTTACTATACGAATAATAATTGCTTTACCCTCCTCTGTTTCCTTCCAATTTTTTTTTTAGTAGATTTTTCTGACTCTGAACCCCCCGAGCGGCGGGCGGTCCTCCACGCCGTTGTGTTGGTATGTTGGATTGGAGCTCGACCCGTCCGCCTCCTCACCCCCCGCTGGTCCGGAGGGACCCGGGAGGGCAGGGGGAGCGGGTGTAGTAGCCGACCCGACCCAGGAGCCAGCCGGGAGCCGGGAGGAGCGGCCTCGACCGCTCTGAATTATTATTACTTTCTACCGCCCCCACCCCTCGATACACACACACACACACCTCCCTCCCTGCTCCCTCCCTCCCTCCCTCCCCCGCAGCCCCAACGACGGTCTCGGAGGGGAGGGGAGGCTCAACAGGCCCAGGTCATTACATTAAGGAGCCAGTAATCTGTTTGTGATCCCGCGGCGTGGCGTGGCGCGGGGAGGCGAGTGGAGTCGTTGAGCTCTCGCACAATCGGCAGAGAGTGACACTCAGCCGACTGAACGACCAGACACGCCAATTCGCACCGAAAGTGCTGGGTTGGCCAGGGAAAACCCTCACTTAGCAGGTGACTTGGGTTGAGTTTATTTTGTGTGTGTTTATGAAAAATGAATTCAATTTCTGTTCAGTTACTATTGGAAAGCAGAAAAAAATGGTTGACTGACTGTTGATAAAAGCTTACGGGTACACTGTACGTTACAGTGAACCCTGTACTCGATTGTGTAAGAGCAATAATTTTCGAGCTAGCACCACCGGCCTTACTGTGTGCATTGCACTCTAAATGTCAAGGACAATTTTTCTAACCACGGTGAAAAAAGTATCTTGTATTACAAGACCCGGTCTTGGATCTTATGCAGAACGCCAATGGCATCCAAGACCAATTCTTGTCATAAATGTGAGTTGCTCGTTACAATATTGTATCTGAGATAGTTATGCAAGCACAGAAGTCCGGTGCAAGGTGCAAAAACTGTCCTTAGACATTTGAATGGTGAAGCGAAAGAAAGGGATGTCCATGGTCCAGGAGTCCAGGAGTCCATGGTTATAACGCGAGACTTGTCCCCTTCTTTCCGCTTCACCATTCATTTAGAGTGTGGGCACTTAGAGTGTGCAGCACTGCTTCACCGTTTCATTAGAGTCCCTTTGTGACCCGAGGGCGACTATAACTACTGACCCTGTGGGACTGTACCTGCGGCTGCAGTGGCTGCGACGACTGCGCGTACCGTACATGCATGGAGCACAATCCATTTAATTTGTTTGCCCCGCCTGCACTCGGCCAGCCGACCGGTCGACCCGGTCGACCACACATTCGAGGGGGGTCGACCCCAACTCCACGGCCGATGCTCATTTCGCGGTGCGTCTGCATTATTTAGCGACACACGAGGCGCACGTGAGGGGGTGGGGGCATCATGTTGACATGGCCAAATGTGTTTGTGTGTATGGAGGGGGAGGGTTGTGCGCGAGTGTATGCATATGAGTGCCGGTTCTCCTCGAACAATCACACAGACACACAGACAGACAGGGTTGGGTTTGGTACACGATATGTCGAACTGCACGAGCAGACCCCGTTTTTCCCCGAATCAAAGCATGCGCGGTGCAGCAACCGCTCTGTGAAACAATACATGTCGGTTAGCCGAATCGCGAGGGAGAGAATTTTGTTTTAATTAAATGGTAAAAAAGTTCTCAAAAGTCACCCGGAAATCGTGATGCAATGATACATTATTCACTGCGGTGCATCAGATACGCATCGTACTCCACATGGTGAATACGTTGCGAAAGTGTCCCATTTTCACTACTTGTTTTCCTCCTTTCAGTTGCTACTTTTTGGTAAGGTTATTGCGCGCAACACGCGTCCCTCTTGCCCTGTACGCCGCGGGCCGCGCGTACGCTGGCGGTGGAGGGGACCAGGCGGGCGGAGGAAGGGGATGCCTTGTGGATAGGGTTTCGCATTAGAGCTGCCGTTGGCGGTGGAGCGGGGCGGGG
>NW_026267164.1:1763113-1767375 GCF_000697945.3 Frankliniella occidentalis
GAGAGAGAGAGAGAGAGAGAGAGAGAGAGAGAGAGAGAGAGAGAGAGAGAGAGAGAGTAGAAATGCGCGACCGCACGTTGTGTGCCCCCACAAGCACGTCAAGTGCCCCCGGCAGCCCGACCCTGCAGCAACGCCAAGGCCATGATATGCTCGCTATGCGCGCGGTCGGTCGGTCGGTCGGTCGAGTCGAGGGCCAAAGCAGTCGGGTGGGCGGCAGGCGGGGCCTGGCGGAGCCACACCTCTCCTTCATCCCTGATCCTATCCAAGTCTCTCTGCTGTAAACACCCTCGCTCCGCCACATGCGCGAGGGTTACATTGTCTCGTGTCAGGAGGGCCTGGCCGAGCGGCCGAGCTCGCCTCGGGGCCGCCTGGCGGGTAGGCAGCCGGTGCTGGCCTCGCGCGCGCCCGTGCGGCGGCCGGCCTATGCTGAGCCTGGCAGGCGCCCGCGGCCGGCTCACGAGCTCACGGGCTGGACGCGTCAGAACACATACGTCTCTACTCGGTCCGGGGGAGAGGCTCCAATCAACGTACTAGCAGTCACACCTACTCGCCCAGGAACACACTGGAAATCCAAATGCGCGAATGTTGAATGTCGCACACTTGCAGATGTGTGAACGATATTCGTACACAAAAAGGCGCGAGAGTGTGAATTTGAAAGGAAAATCGAAAAATTCTCACCTTTACTTCCTTCGGTATACGAAAGGCAAAATGAATGGCATTCATACCTTGAGGTGTGCGACATTCACACGATTGCGGTAGTAGAGTGGATGTGGGTCAAGCAATGACAGGAGCAGGAAGTAGTTGCCTATATAATGTTGTTTATAGTCTGAAACGTCCTAGGAAGTTGAACACTCTGGCTATTTGGTCTGGGTAAGTAGAATGTTCCGGGTATTGTCCCTAACTCTAGCACAAACTTTGAAATATAAACCAACATTCCACTACTCGCTGCGTGTGTGCTCGTTCGGCCGTACTCGCTCATGCGGGGCGTCCATTATGAAATACGTGCACAAGGGCCACGGGCTCGAGCACGGGTTTACTGTACTGTACGGCTCAGTTAAAAGTAGGATGTTAAAAGTAGAATGTAAAAACTGCAATTTTTAACTGCAATTCTAAACTGTCCAGGTAGCAAAAGGAAGCAAACTGCATTCGAACCATATGTCCTATCTGAAACGCAGGGCGCATATTAGGCGCCGGCACGCGTTTTAGCGCGTTTTAGGCGCGTTTCGGATTGGGCACAAAATGCACATTTTATGCAGCTCTGCTACAGGGGTGATACTTTCCACCATTTTAAATAGGTCATTGCTTTGAAAAGCAGCATGAAAAATGTTGAAAATCTGAATGACATTAATGGTGTTTTTTCTCTAGGTTTGCGTAAACAAGCAGTTAGGGGAAAAGCGCGCGCAGGACGATGTCAACACGCCACCAGATAACGCAACGGGCTACGGGGAGCCTCGGCGCGCGACGGCCGCGTGCCTCGGGGCCTAAATGAGCAGCGCCAGGCGCCGTGCCGCGCGCGCCGCGTCGATAGCGACAATCTTTACGGTTATGCGGCGGCGCCCCGGTGTTTGACGCCGTGGCAGAGCCTCCTGTTGGTGCAACGCTTCTGGGCCGAAGAGAAAACGGGATGAGGTGAGGGGGGTTGGGGGGAGGGGGCGTTCCACCCGCTGCTGCTGATCCTGCCCGTCAGCGTGGCCCGGCCGGGCACGACCACCAGGGCGATCTCAAAGGCGTTATGCCCCGCTTTATTGGGTGAGCAAGACAATGAGACTGCTCCCCCCCCCCTTTTCTTCCTCCTACCCCAATCCGCGCCGCCGCTACCAACCATCCGCCTCTTTCATCTAAATTGAGGCAGGCGCATGATGTCCCCCCTCCCCTTCTCCCCTCCCTGCTGCGCCGCTAGAAAACAGAACGGAGCAAAGCTGGTTTAAGCGTTCGCGACTGCACGGTAAAAACAAGGGGTATTGTTGAAAATCGAAGTGTTTGACTTATTCAAATTTACAATGTAGGAAACTGTAATTTTGGGTCACGCCACCATACAATTTACAATAACGTAATTGTAACTTGCTGTTCCTAATAACTGTCTAACAAACTGTTGTTAAATTGTAGATTTTTTACCAGTGACAGCGTTACAGGCAGCCAATGGTTATCAGTTAGGGACAAAGTCGGAGAGCAAGCTAATAATGGTGACCGCGAAGTGCGCTGGTGGGAGCGAGAGGGAGAGGCAAGGGGGAGAGAGAGAGAGGGGGGGGGGGACGCCTATAACGGCAGTTAGCCTGACTTTGTTTAGGAAGCGTAGCAGCCGGATTTGTTTTCCCTACGCGAGCCGCTCATATCCGGTGAGCCGTGGCGGACCGGAAGTAACGCCAGGAACCCCTCACCCTCATCCCAACCCCAACCCCGGCAGTACGCCACCACGAGTTTGGGAACAGCATCCCTTGTGGGCATGGCCGCCCGGCCCCGCTGCTCCCGACTGCAACATTTTCAATTTAAGATTCGCCGAGGGCGGCGGTGCGGGACCGGGACAGAGCGGGGACGAGGAAGTGGTTGCGAGGAGACGCACCGGCAAAAGCAAGCGCGACCGGCTGCCTCTGTGCGATGTGCAGGTCGGGGGCCCGGGGGCTTGGGGGTGGTGCCGTCTCTCTCTCTCTCTCTCTCTCTCTCTCTCTCTCTCTCTCTCTCTCTCTCTCTCCCTCTCACACAAACACACACCACACAAGCTCGCAGAGTCTCTCTGATATTATTGGCACTGCACGCGTAACCGTTTCGCGTTAGGTACTCCCCATGTAGCAACTCTCTGATGCTAAATTTTTAGTGCCCCTATATAAAGGGCACTAAAATTATTAGCGCCCCTAAAATGCGCGTTTCCAGTGTGGGTATGCGCGTGCTCATACCCGACGGCTACACGAGCACAAAGAATTATTCATCATTTCAAAAGAGAATTTAATATACAGAGAGGGTTGCAAAGTGAATGTACTGTAATCTAATTCATCTCACGGTGCGCGCGCGTCTTTTCTCGTCGTGATTCGGTTTTATCTGAACAGAGCCGAGCTATACGTAAAAAAAACGAGGAAGAGAGAGATTGCAGAGAAATGGAACAGGGCATTTATTATGTGACCAGGTCGTGGGGATGCTACAGTATTGCAATCTTCCTGAATTATGTCAGCACAGAAAATACGATGAGCCTTTGTTGTGCAGTAACACGCAAGAGTGAGCGTCGAGAGAAACCAAATATTTTGCGTGGTGGTGCAGTGCACTGGTAAATAAAGTTCTCAACCCTACGGTGTGCACTTTTTAGTGTTTGACTCGAGGGGGAAACGACTGTTAAACTTTGTGTCAGCCGGATTACGGATTACCCGGATTACCTCCGAGCAGGTGTCCTCCGGATTACGTTGCTTTTTCTCTAGCATTACCCCGGATTACCCCAAAATTTTCCCCGATTACCCCAAAATTTCCCCGGATTACCCCGGATTTTTTAGAATTTTCTCGGATTACCCCTTCCGGATTACCTAACGGCTGTCAGCCGGATTACCTAAGTCGTTTCCCCCTCGGTTTGACTGGACATTATTTGAATCATTTGAAAACTAGAAGCTGTTTCACAGTCAAGTTGAACACCTTAAAAGTTTGAACTTCAGACTTCAGGGTTGGCTATGAAGCTTTGGACACACTTTAAAGTATTCAAATTTACTGTTGAACACTTTTAAGCATTCAAATTTCTGGTCCAACACCCAAGGGTGTGCACCGTAGAGTTGAACACTACCATGTGCGTGCCAGTTGCACACTTCCGTTTCTAGTGTGGTTGTGATGGTGGTGGTGCCGGTGGTGGTGGTGGTGGTGGTGGCCCGCGCGACATGCGCCCAGTGTCAACTCGCTCGCACTACATCACCGGCGCCAGGCACCAAGCCACCCCGGCTCGCCGCGCGGTCCGCCAAACACACGAGGGGGGCTTCGCGGCCTCGGCGGGACCGCGGCGTGTTATTCTTTCCGCGGGCACACCAAGCACCCCGACAGCCAGTCAGGGCTGTCTGTCTGCATGCATAAGCCAGGACGAGACGGCCCCGGCGGGCGGGCGGCAGCGGGCGGCCACGGCTGGGTAAACTGTGGCGCTGTGCGGTGCGGGGCGGCAGAGGAGAGGGAGAGAGAGACAGAGAGAGAAGAGGCGCAGCAGAGGTTTAAAAAGCGAGAGATATGGCATGAGCTTCCGGCTCGTTAGGTTTGAGGTACCGTGCCATCCTCTGCCCCGCCCCGCCCCGTCCCGCCACGCC
>NW_026267164.1:1767425-1771760 GCF_000697945.3 Frankliniella occidentalis
GGGGGGGAGGGGCACTCGGAGCGTACATCACGGCGCAAGACATTTTTCAGCCATTATACCCCGCGGCGGGGCGGCGGCGACCAGGGCGGCCGACAGCAGCAGCGGCAGCCGCAGCGAGCAGCTTGCATAAATCAACAGGCTCGCCGGCCGCGGGCGGCGGGCGCCGCACTATTCGTCAATCTTTGAGCAGCACGCGTATTTTACCGTTCGCTAAACTGGCGAGAAGCAAAAATCGACGGCGGAGCGGAAAAATGAATCAATTTCAAGGCCCGCCCGCCAGAGCCGCGCCGCCGCCCCGCCGTTCGCTAAGGCTCCTGCTGCTGCTGCTGGCCCCCAACCCCGACCCCCGCCCCGCCGGCCGAGTAGTCCGTAAGCCTGCCGAGCTGCTTCTGAATTTGGACGAGGCGAGGCACGGGGCCAAAGAAGCATATTGACCTGGGCTCCTCTTCGCTCCAGCCCCTCTCCAATGCCCCCTTCTTGAGGTGCTTTGCTCGCCTGCGCCGCCGCCGCCCAGCCCAGCCCGGGCCCGGTGCGAAAACCAACCCATTTTATTTCTCTCGCCCAACAAGGGGGGCGAAGCCTGGCAAAGCTGGGCGGCCTCCTCCGCCCGCCGTGCCGCCGGGGAGGAAGGCGGGGAGGAAATGACGTTGATGAGGGGAAGCGACCTGCCGCCCCAAGGAAGGCCGCGGTGGTCGCCCCGGGCGCCTCTTGGCATTCACTCGGCGGGGAGCTGCGGACACACGGCTCAGGGCTCCCCTCCCCCATCCCACTCTCTCATGACGTACATGTACAACACTCGGGATGACTTTGGACGCACAAGGAAACAAAAGTCGACTACACGCTTCAATTGCCCGGGATTCTGCGACTGCAGCGGTATACTTACCCAGCGGGGTCACGCTCTTCCACAGCGAGTTGTGCCGGGTGGGGTCGTCCTTCCGCCAGTCCCTCCAGCCGCGGTTGCGGTGCTTGCCCGAGGTGATGGTGATGGTGTGGGTGCCGTTGCTGGCCGGGCCCGGCGTGGACGGCGACCCCGCCTGCGGCTGCCCCTGCGGACTGCCGAGCCCTGCAACAAGTGGACGGACCAGGTCGAGTCGAGTCGAGTGCCATCCTTATGGGCGGCGCTCGGCTCGTGGCGCCCGGACGATGGCGCTTGGGCGACGTGCGCGAAGTACGTGCAGGGAAAGGCCCCTCGGCTCTCCCTCTCTCCACGCGAGAGAGAGAGGGAGAAGGGGGGGAGACAGAGACAGAGAGAGAGAGAGAGAGAGAGAGAGAGAGAGAGAGAGAGAGAGAGAGAGACAGAGAGCGAACTTGCTACCTCACCTGCGCACTCTCCCTCACACCCCAATCAGCCTCCGGACTAACACCAAGCGTATTCGATTTTTTCTCTCCCCCCCCCTCTCTCTCTCTCTCTCTCTCTCTCTCGCCGCGTCTCACGTGGCCTAGCCATGGAGATCAAAGGGCACTCATGTCCCTACCCTTACCCTCCCACCCCGCCGGCCCCGCCCTCGGCTGTGTTCCCTTACTCGCTCACTCGACTGTTTCGCGTGTTCGTGCGCTGGCCGGCGGAAAAATAGAGTGAGGGGATGAGAAATGTTTTCTACCGGCGTTTGAGAGCCGGGACATGGGGGAGGTGGGCGCGCTCGCAGCGGCGCTCGAGTGCATGTTTTCCTTTACCGCCTCGATAACAACCTCGCTCCCCGCTGCTCTTCCCCACCGCGGGCGGGAGAGCAGGGCACCACTCCAGCGTCACCCAGCCGGTTAAAAGCCGGCCGCTCCAGGGCTCTCCAGGGCTCCAGGACGCTCCGGAGGGCTCTCTAGGGGCGTTAGCCGCGCGCAGCTGTCGTCTAATGCGCCGGTGATGGTGCGGCCTGGCCACGGCGTGGCGGCCCCGGCCCACCGCGCCTCCAGGAGATCGATGCGGGGCGGCGGCGTGGTGGCGCGATCCTTCTCCTTGATCCCCCCTCTCTCTCTCTCATACACTCACACACACTCTCACTCACTCACACTCACAGACACACAGAGCGCCCTGCTGTGCAATACAGGACAGCGGATATCATCACTCGCCTCACCGGGGCCGTGAGAAGGAAGGCAACGGGGTCCTTTTCTTGTCGAGAGAGCAGAGCACCTCCACCCTCTGTAACCTCCCTCCCCGCCCCCACCACCCAAACTAATGTTCGCAGCGCTGGACTCGTGATGGTATCAATATCCTCCACAGGTACACGCCACGGAACACTGCCCCGCGGAGGAGCGCTGCTCTGTTCGCAACGGCACGCCACTCCTCGGATGGACGTGATTGGTCGTACCCCCCCTTCTCCCTCCTCCCCCGCAGAGAATCACTCACAGGTACAGCTCCCCCTCCTACCTGGGGCGAGCCGCCCCACCCCGCCAGAACCAAAAGACATTCAAGTCGCGTCCGCGTGTCGGAGTGGATGGCGTTGGGGAGGGAGAGGGGGGGAGGGGGTGCGACCGCAGCCACGACTGCGACGTGGTTGCGACAAGAATGCAATACCCCTCCGCCCCTCGCACTCCTTCGATACGGCGAGCCCCCCGCCCCCACCTTTACACTGGCGGTCGCCTGCAGAACACTTCCGCTACGCTTCGCGGGGCTTCGTCTAGGCCAACGCCGCTGCCGCCGCCCCGTGCGGCGCTCCACTCCTATCCGCCCCCCTCTCCCTGCACCACGCTGCCCCCATCCTGCCCCGTGCCGCCGCCGCCCCCGGCCTCCTCCGGCTCAGGTAATGGAACAGAATTCCGAGAAAAGCGCGTCGGCAAAAGCTGCTCCACTGGGCACAACGGCGACACGGCGCAGGACGCGCGGGGGCCTGGCACAATGCACACGCGCACGCTGCTCCTGCTTCCGCCTCGCGCTTGCCCTTCTTCAGCTTCAACTTTAACGAGAGTTAAAGTGACGTTCGCGGCAAGGTTCGCGTATGAACCTTACACGGTGGAACTCCTTGCAAGATCATCACAAAACGTTCCTTGAATTTCAAGACTTGGTCTAGGATCTCTTCTTGGGGATCGCTGTTAACATCTAAGACTGGGTCTTGTTATTCAAGTATTTTTGTTTTACTCTGCATCACCCTTGTTCACTGTTGGAATCGCTCGGTTGTAAAAGAACTCGAACCAGAACATTTTTCGTGTTTTTGAAAAAACTTCAACAGTTTTAAAATTATATTTTCCTGTCATTCGTTAAAACGCAATTAAGAAATAACAACGTAAAGGGCAATGCGATTCCCGTGTAATGCTAAAGCACAGCACTAATGTACTTCCCGCGCCAACTCTTGTGGCCTTCCGGTGTAACTACATTTCCAACGCGGAGATGGAGAAGGAAGCGCGACTGACAAAGGGGGCTCGCCGGGCCACTAATCTGGGACCCTTGTCTCACTACAAATAAGATGCGGTATGAGAGAGACGCTCGCAGCCCGCGCGGCCCACAGTGACGGTAGTGTTGGTTCCGGTCCGGGTAGCGTTCCACTTCTCTCTCCAAACGTCCCCTGCCTTCTCTCTCTCTCTCACGCTGAGGGGTGGGCGCCGCGAGCAGCAGCCGCGGCCTTTCGCTCTGGTAAGTGCCGGGGAGGGTGTCGCCGCGGCCGCGCGATGTCAGCGTCGTTACGAGGAGGCCGGGGTGTGTCCGCCCGTCCGCGGGGTGGTGGCGGGGCGTGGCGCTGTGGGTGGGTGTCGTTCGGCCTCCCATAACGCACCGCACGACTGCGCTTTTTCGAAGGGGTCGGCCGCGCCGCCCGGCGTGGCGTAGCGTATTGCGTGCTCTCATGAAATGGTAAACACGCAGACCGGGCCTCGCTGGCTGTGCTTTGCTTATCTCTTTTCTCCCCCCCCCCTCCCTGGCTGTGCCCTCCCTCTGCCACGCTGCGAGCCCCGGCCCCCTGCACTCCCCTCTCGCTCGCTCTCGTTCGCTCTCTTTCCGCCTCACTTACGAATCGCCGCCCGAACTTCTAATTCCCGGGAACGGGGCTCCTGGGAGCCGTGTGTGAGGGTACCCGCGCTCCATCCCCCTTCCGCTCGGCCGGCGTTCACGCTAGCGGGGTGCAACTAGGGAGGAGGGACAGCCCCAAACGCCCCACCCCGCCCTGCCCCGCCCTGCCCCGCCTTGGCGGACACCTGACGCTCCCGCCTTTCGTATTAATCCCGTCGTTAACGTGCATCGGTCCGTCGGTCCTCCTCCTCCTTCTGCATGGCGGACGCTAGAGTTTCTGTGTGTGTGTGTGTGTGTGTGTGTGTGTGTGTGTGTGAGAGAGAGAGAGGAAGAGAGAGGCATCCGCGTGCACTGCAAAAAAGAAAGACGATACTTTATGGAAATGTCTCGAGAGGAAATCG
>NW_026267164.1:1771810-1773623 GCF_000697945.3 Frankliniella occidentalis
GTCCCACCCCGGGCTTATATGAGCGCAGCTTGTGGCGGCGCCGTCCGCGTTGCCCGACTCGGTCTTCGCTCTTTTCCTAATAATGCCACCATGTTCCACGTTTCCCGCCGAGCGGTAGGGTGTCTAATATTTATGCGCTGGTTTCGACAGTGGCGGGAGAATTTCTCATCATCCCCCGCGTGCACGCACCAGGTGGCTTTTTTTTCCTCCCCCGGATGGGGTGAACATTGTGCGTGTATGAGTGAAAGGGAGGGCAGGAGAGAGAAAGAGAGTGCAGAGTTCGGCCCACACGCAGATCGAAGCTCCTATAGCCCCAGTGTGCAGGTGTATATTTAACCGCTCTATTTTCATTTCATTTTTTCGCTACTTGAAATTGCAGGTCTCGTGAAGTTCATCATGGAAAACTGTATAGCTTCCGCAATGTCGGGACGTGCCCGAGCGCGGCGCACCGCATTCAGCGCAACTTTTGTTTTGTATCAATAACAAATAAAAAAAGACTGAAAAAAAAAGAGACACGATATGAAAAATATGTGTGCGGCGCGGTCCACCGTGGGGGCCCGTTGCCTCTGGGGGGAGGGGAGGGGGTGACTGTTTTGGCGGCTGAAAAGTTGTGGGCGAATGGGGCGGGGATGAGGCGGTGGGGATGAGGCCATTGAAGGGTAAGGGGAGGGGGGAGGAAGAAGGGGGGCTCAGGTGACTATCGGCCGGGCGAGCGGGCTGCTCCCTCGCGCACATCGCAAGGAACTATGGGACGTCAAAGTGAATAGAGACGGAAGAAGGACGGCGTCGCACGAAAGAAGCGGGAATAGAGGGAAAAGAGTGAGAGAAAAGCGAGGATGAGAGAATGAGAGAGACACACACGAGAGAAAGGAGGTGACACGTGAACGAGCGACAATTTCCTGGGTTGATAGGCCGAGAGAGGCAAGCGTAACACGAGTGTCACAGCAATCCCTTGATGAAAGAGAGAGACAGCGGCTCCTGTATCGCTGTTGCTGATCCCGCTGCAGTATAGCGACCGGACCAGGCCCCGCAGCACAACCACGTATATCTGTCGGTCTGTCTCTCTCGCTCTCACTCACTACGTGTCAACCATATTGAATTATTCAACGCTGAATAAACGTTTGCGGTTGCTGAGGGCGCGCGCGGGGCGCGGAGGGTGCGGGGCCGAGTTCGATACCGCCCTCGACCTGCCCGCCCCGCCCCGCCCCGCCAGCCCGACTGGACAAACAGCCAAACCAGCCAAACGCCTCTCCCCGGCTTACAGCCCGACGCGGGTCGAGGCGGAGCGACGGCTCAATCGAGAGGCCTGGCACCCGGCACCCGTCGCGCCCCGCCGCGGTCCCAAACCCGCTGCTCGGCTGTCACGCGGCGCCCCCGAGTGTCAACGACGCCTTCTCTTCCCCGCTCTGTTCTCGCTCTCCTGTGACGCGGCGCCGCAACGGTGCGCCGCGTCCCGGTTATTGTCTCCTTTTGTCGCTGTCACTCCGTCCCCTTCTCACGGCGGGCGCGTCGCTCGGGCGGCGTGGCACTCTAAACCCGTACGTACCTCCTCCTCCAGGACAGACACACACCGAGGCAGGCACTCAAACGGCGCCTCCACTGTCGCCCGCTCCCCGCGCTTCCTCCCCACACGATACGATACCTTTAAGGAGAAACAAACCAGTTCCCCCTCCCCGATCCGTCGCCTCTCTCCCTCCAACCCGGCGCCCGACCCCACCGCGGCCGTTCGGTCGCTGCTCGTTCCGACCCTCCCGCAGTAGTAAAATTCTCTCGTTTTGCTTCGTCTCGCAGGTGCAGGGAGAGGTGAGGTGAG
>NW_026267164.1:1774127-1780830 GCF_000697945.3 Frankliniella occidentalis
CCCCCCCCACGCCTTCCCCCAGGACGCCAAACGGCCGCGGGCACCTCAAGGATGCCGTGTGTGCGCCTGGGGGGCCGGCTTCCGCCACTCGCACTCCCAATGCTGTTATGTTGCGCCTCTGCTCCGCCGCGCCCCGCCGCGCCCCGCAACGCTCGCGGCTGCCGATGATGTCCCCTAGGGGAGCATGAAGGGCCTGGCTGCGGGCGGCGATGAGAGGCGTGGGAGCGAGACGTAGGAGTAGGAGCATGGCGGCCGCTCCGAGGCAGTCGCTGCACCGGCGGCGATACAAATTGGGTTTATCGCGCGGGGCGTGGTGGCGGGGCGGGGCGTCGAGACGCTCCACTTACCCTCCCACACTCCCGCATACGGTCTGTCGGAGCCCACAAAGCGGAGAGGCAAAGCAACACGGGGCGGCCACGGAAGGAGGGAGATGGAAAGAAGAGAAGAGTTGTGGGCGAAAGAAAAGGAGAATGAGTGAGATAAAAGATGGGAAGGGAAAGGAGCACACAGAGAGTAGAAACAATGGTCGCGACGGGGGTATTTTAATTTTTCTGCGCGCGCGCCCCGCGCTGCCCTCCGCTTCTAAAAAGGTGAGACGAGACGTTTTTTATTTCATAATTAAGAGAGTGTTATATAAAGGAGGGCAAGGGGTGGTTGTGGGCGGGGTTGGGGTGGAGGGGGCACAAGCAGCGGGGCAGAGTGCTCCCCGAGCTTGTACCTCTGTGTCGGGCCGGCGAGTCATGGCAGCTGTCCCGCCAGACAGACGCACTGCCTGGCCCGGCCTCGGCCCAGCCCGGACCTGGCCAGGGCAATATATAGCGGTGCGGGAGGGGGGGTGTATATAACGCGGGCCCTGGCGGGTCGGGGGGGTCGGGGCCGCCGCGGGGAGGGAGGGCAGGGTTATTGGCCATGTCGTTATCGCATGTATGATGTGTAACCAAATTTCGGGGAGGTTAGGGGAGCGGGGGAGTTGGTGTGTTAGTTTAAAACATTTTCATCAAAACACGATCTGATCGGCTAACGCCATGTTCTGCGGCCGGGAGGGGGGGGGGGGCTAGCGACGATACACGTGCGCTCTATGGTCGTCTCACATTGCTGCAGTCAAACACGAGTCGCTGCTGGTGTGGTGTTGACTTGTCTGCTGTTTTGGTTTGTTTTTCCCGCGCGATTTTTATTTCCCCTCTGCTGGACACACGTGGCTGCAGTGGCGCCGGCGGTGCTGCAGTGCATTACTGACGCCCTCGCGGACACACGAGTGGCACATCTGGCGCCCAATCAGCAGGAGTGGAGGGGGCTGCACGGCGTGGCGGCGCGTGGCGGGGGCACTCGCTTCAAAGGCTACTGCGCCGGACTTACTCTTATTCGACCAATTCATTCAATGACCACCCCCGCCCCCCTACACCCCCTTCCACCTCTCTCCTTGTCCCGTCTATTTCGTCCTGCTCCTGAATGCTGCGAGCATTGGCAGAACGTTACCAGAGTGCCCCGTGCGGTACACTTAACCTTTTCTATTTACTTTTTTGCACAGATTTCTCCTTATTTCTTGTAAGGCTTGTATTTGGTATTTCGAAATTAACACGCTATTACTTTATTTGGCCACGGAATCGTTCACGGAGCGCGCTGAGTTTGTCAAGGACCCCGCCCCCGTTCCCTCCTCCCTCCCTCACGGTCTCACGCCTGGTCTACCCCAGCCCAAGCCCAATTAACTGCCGGGAAAAATATGATTTTATTTCTAACAAAGGAGTCGTGGCGCTAAGAGTGAGACGGAGAGAAAGGGAGAGAGAGGGAAAAGGAGGGAGGAACATGGTGTGAAAAGGGTGGGGGGAGGAGAGGTAGGGAAAGGGAAAAGGAGGATGTAGAAAGAGAGTGAGCGGTGCGGAGTGAAAAGAGATGGACCGGGCTTCTGTCTGTTGGCTCCCCTCCACCCCCACCGCCTAGCTCGGCCGAGCCATCTTGTGTGTGTTAATATAACACCATCCGTGCGCGACCATGAAGCCCGCAAAAATGTGCCTCCGCCCGTGCCGTCGCCCGGACCCCTCTCCGCCCCCGAGCCCCAGCCTGGCCCGTGGAAGTGGCACCCAGTTATTCCGTTTGAGGCTCCCGCCACCCTCCGACCCGGCGGCCCCGGCTCGCCCAGCATCACTAACGCCGTCCAGGCCAGCGCGCGCCGCCGAGCCCCGCGGGGGGTCGGAAGGGAGAGGGGGCGTCGACGGCCGCGGCGGTCATGGCTTCCACGGCGCCCGGCAGACGCCCCCACCTCACCTTCTGTGTCTTTCTCTCTCCTAAGTGCCTCACCAACTACCCCCTGCCACCCCCAGCCCACCCGGCGCGCCGTGCCCCCTGGGTGGCCCCGCGGGGGGTCAGGAGGCGCGTGCTAATGGGCCTCAGGTGAAATAAGAGGAGCAGGGGGTAGGGGTGGGGGCACTGTCACCTGTCGGGGCGGGGGTGCGCCTTGTGAGGGATGGACGGGAGAGCAACGGAGGGACGGACGCCCTACCACCACCAGGCTGAGAATCTATTTTCGCACCGTCTTTGTTTTTGTTTTTCTTAACACACCTTTTTTACAATTGTTGTTGAATAAGCTGATTTGGGGTGGCGTACGCGCACCTGTAGGGTACCTGCCTGCTGCTCACCCTAAGGGGCTCCGGCCCCGAGGGCTCCGAGGACCCTGGGCGCCTCGGCATGTGTGTCGGGCGGGTGCGGCGGCGGCGGCTGTGGTTGCGGTCGGACCCACCTTTGTGGCTTTCCAACTGCATTAGGGGCTGATGTATCAGCCTCACCTCCCCGCTCCCCCCGGGGACCCGGCGGCCTGATCCGAAGGGGTTCGGGGGGAGTACACGGGACTGAGGGAGGCGGCGGAGGGAGGCAGGCGGAGTACGAAGGGGAGGAGCAGGGGGAGGAGGGACATGTCCTGCGGCCGAGGGCGGCGTGGGCGCCCTGCCCTGCTCCGCCGCCGGCACGGCTGCCGCCCGCACGTCGTCGCCGAGCAGCTTGCCCCGACCGGATGTCCCCAATTTCCCGCGTCGGCCCTTCGAGGTCTCCGGGGCGCAGGGAGTGGCGAGCAGCAAGGCGCGCTGGCCCCGCCGCCTCCGGGCGGAAGAGTTAACGCGGCGCCTTGGCCGGAAGGAGACACAGCACACAGCTCAGCACAGCGCTGCCACGTGGCTGGAGCAGCTCTCCATCCCCCGGCGGAAACGGAGCGTGAGGAGCGCGGGCGTTCTTCCTCCAGGAGCAGCTAAACGATTCTATCCCACGGGCCCCGCGGGAGCGCCCACAGCGCCTCGGGCCGCCTCGGGCCGAGCGTGCGCGGCCGGGGGTCTCCTAAGTGTTGTTGATCCAATACCAGACGATAATCCAATTACGGACGGCCCGTAAGTTTCTTCCCGGGGCGGCGGATAGTTGCTGGTGGCAGGAAGTGGAGGAGGGGGGGGGGTTGACGGGGACGTATGAGGTCCCGGTTACATGGTGATGGCGTGGCTCTGGGCGCGGAGGTCTCCGCTGCCGCCGCACAGTGCTGGTGGCGCGACGCGCACTAGCCACTAATGAGAAAACTCTGACCATTTACCGTCCGCCGCCGGCTGCCGCCCTCTCCCCTTCACTGCCTTACTCTCCGTCCGTACCCGTCACGCCGAGAGGCGCTCCTCGCTCAGCAGCCGGGTACCACCTCACCTGCCCAACCACCCCACCTCGGTTTTATCGGTCTGGATTTGATGGGTCCGATGACGCGCTGAGAGGGTGCTGCCTGCTTCTGCCGTTCGAGGTCGGGGCCCCGGCCGCCCCCGCCAGCTACTCGGCGGGGTTCCCACCGGAGCGCTGCGCCCGGCTGCCGCTCCTTCGCCCTCAATCAGCACAGCGCGCTTCTCGATCTCCGACGCGAGGCCAACGTGCGAAGGGGGCTGCGGTAATGAGCGTGCTGCTGCCCAAACCAACCAAAACAAAAATCAAACAAACAACAAAAAACGAGGAAAATGTCGTTTTTTATTTGTTTTTGCCTGGTGATGCCCCACACCTGCCGCGCGGCCGCAGCGTGAACTCACCGGGGAAGTAACCAATCAATTACCGATGCTCCCCGTCGCACCCCGCCGCACGGCGCCGCCCGCCCCGGCTCTCTTCCTAACAGAGTCGTTAAAACTTTTCTTCCCGTGCGCCAGGAGTCCGCGCTACAGTCGCGCCGCGCCCCGCCGCGACTGCCGAAGCCGGAGCGGCGCGTAGCAGCGTAACGGAGCGCCGGCTTGGCTACGGCTGTCCCCAGCCCGGGCTATTATTTTAAATTAAATTAATATTTTCCCCAGCTGCTTGACTCGGGCTGGTCTCTCGGCCTGGGGGCCGTGGATAGTGGTCGGTCTCGGCTCTGCTGCACATGGATCGGTAAAGGGGGGGGGGAGGCAAGGGGGATTTTTTTTCTTCCCTTCTCCTGGTCCAATTTGCCCCGGGGGGTTAATGGGGTGCAGGCCTGACGGGCGGACGGGCGGACAACGGGCAGCAGCAGCAGCAGCAGGCGCACGGCGCGCCCGCCATCCAATCGAATCCTCATCGGGCCCACCGGCCAGCTGCCGCGCGGCTGCCACGGCCCACGGCAGGAAAAATAATATCAAGGGGGCCGGAAGGAATCAGCATAAACCTCGCGCTGCACAGCACAGCACAGCGGCGCCTACAGCGGCCGGGGGCCGGTGGTGGCGGCTCGGCTGCTGCTGACGAACGCGCCACCAGCCACCCTGATCCTGATCGAGAAGCATCGTCCTGATTTACAATCCATCTTTCTTTATGCGTAAGTCATCTGGGTTGGTTTTTTGTTTGCTGTGTTATTCTTGCTTCGATTTACATCTAAATTGATTTTTTGTTTGGAGCGTCGCTGTGCAAGTGCATTTCATCTTTTCACCCGTATCGTCAGGTTCAGGCGAAAAGACAGACGAGACAGACGCTTCAATTCGCAGCTTCGTATTTTCGATTTTGCTGCACCGTGTGCCTGCTAGAGAGATTTTCGGCTTCTCTACATCGCAGCTGTATTATGCCGGGTTGCTGACTTACGCCGCGCTCTGTCGTAGTCGCTCGTAGTAATTTTACTGTACCGCGCGGCTCCTCATGGCCCCGTGCGAGCAAGCAACCCACCCGCACGCTGGCATGCGGTATAGTAGAACTACAAAAGTGCGCGGCGTGAGTCAGCCACCTGGTTTAATGAAAAGGCGAAATATTTCGATGTAGGGTGGGCTGAAAGTGTCCCATACATTTTGATTGGCATTATCTACCTGAACAAACTATACTCGAAGTTCTACACCTCCACAGAATTGTTAGGAATGTTCCGACTTTTCCCAAAGTTTCCAAAATGTGGATCGACGCTCATTTCCCAGCTGTGTAGTAGTAGTAGTCTTCGCCGACCCCACCCACTCCACTTCCGGCGACGGCGACGACAGCGCGTCCAAAAAGTTGCTCGGTGGTGCGAAGGCCGTACATCCCCGGGTGGTGGGTCCGCGGGTCGGGAGCGGCAGCAAGCCCCTCTGATCTCCTCCACCATCCACCGCCCCGCGAACACGACGATCAGCTTTGCGATCAGCCCCGCCCCGCCCCTCCCCAACACCCTCCCCAGCCCGCCCACGTGTGATTATTTACTAGACTCGTACGCCCCAGCACTTCCGCACCTTCCGGCGCCGCCATGAGTTGTGCAAGCTCAGCGGCAGAAGCGGCCGCCTATCGGGACGGCGCTAGCTGTCTGATGACGCGCTACCCTCACCCCCTCTCTCACTATCTTTTCTTCTTCCTCCCATATCTCTCAAACACATCTAAGCCTCTCCTTGTATCCCCCCCCCCCTCTCTCTCTCTCATCCTGTCCAAGATGGCGTCTCCCTCACGTGTATTTACTTCTGTGCGCCGGACCGTGAATGCGCGTTAATTAAAAGCGAGCCACAGGAAATGAGTCTTGACGAGCTGCTGCTGCTGCTGCTGCTTTCCTTCGCATCCAACTTTTATTTATTTAAAACTTTTGCATTATTTGTTTATCTTTTATACGCGTGCGTCTAGCCGCCCAGCGAGTCTGCTGCGCTGCTGATGGAGCCGAGCTGAGCTGAGCTGGCTGAGCCGGCGCGGCGAACCTGGCTGCGAAAGAGGCGCGGGATGGAGGCGCCAGGTTTACTAACCGCCGAGATGTTTTCAAAACATTTTACAAACTCTGAGTGGGGGGCGCGCGCGCCGAGTTTGCGACTGTCTTCTTCTCCTCCCTTAGCAAGCGACGCTGTATCGTCCGCTCCCGCCGGCTGCTCTCCCTCTGGTGTCGAGGTAATCGTGCGGGGTAGCGGAGTGGAGGGGGCAGCGGCAGCGGGGGGAGGAGGGGTTTCAAGGAGTTATGTAAACTTGCGGTAAACTTATAGCAGCAGCACTAGGTCAGGAGACGTGTCGGGGGAGAGGGGTGGAGGAGGAACAGAGGGGGCCAGGGGCGGGCATTGCGTCGGAGTGTCGAGAGCTCCTCTCGGGATCGGAGGCGCAGGGGGTAGGGTAATACCGAGGGTGTTCCCGCCCCGCCCTACCCCGCCCCACCTCGGTGCGCCATTGGGGTGTACCACGCGGACGGAACAACTCCCCGAGGTCCACACCCGCCGAGCAACGAGCCTCGCCTCGCCCTGCTACCCCCTCCCTCTTCCCCACCACACGGGGACCTGACTCCGTCATCTCAGGGAGGAATGTCTGCACGCACTCACACACGCACACTCGT
>NW_026267164.1:1788971-1791617 GCF_000697945.3 Frankliniella occidentalis
GATTTGAGTCTGGTGACAATTTGACTCTAACTCTTATGAGTTTAATCTAGAAAAGTTCTAGAACTGTAAAATTTTGTTAAGATCTTTAGTGATAAAAAGGGGGGGGGGGAAATACTTCATGGCCAATGTAGAATCATTTTTTCTCTCTCTTTTGAAAAGTGTACAGTATTGCCCCGATCTAAGCTGCCCCTCTGTAAGCTGAAATTTTGTGGCGGTCCCTGCTTACGGAAGGGGGTTTACAACCTTCCGAGCTCGCGCGAGCTCGCCGGCCGGCCGGTAGACAAAGCATTTATTTACAACTGGCTGGTGCCCGGGCCCGCGCCGTCACAATAGACTGACAACATGTGGCTAACTTTCGGGCCGTTCTCTGTAAGCTGAATTCCGGTCCCGATTCCCCAGCCAAGATCGAGGCAGTACTGTAGTACAATTTTACATTACTGCAAATGTTAACCAAGTTTTAATTCGTACTCCTAATAGGAGCTGCAGTTGTAACCTAAAAGCTTTGAAAAATATTATCTCCTAAACCGTACTGGGTTCAGATATGATGTGGGTTTATATTTCATGAATACCTTCCACTTGCAAATCAAAATCAATGACCAGATACGAAATCTGGATTTAATTAAAGAAAGAATCAATCACTGATAGGCTTAAATTTTAGTAATTGCAGTTTAGCTACCACCACACCTTACCCCCTTCACTGCATGTAAATCAATAATTGTTTACATGATAAGAGGCATTGTGACCATGTATCGTTTTGTCATATGAGGCTCCCACTGAACCTAGTTTTGCAAGGGAAAATATTGCGCCCAGATTATATTCTTTTTGTATTCTAGTTCAAAGTCCAAATTATGATCTTGAAAGTTTTGCTTTAAAAAAAATGTTTACATGATCTTTCCGTCCTACCCAAGTACTAGAGATTTGTCATCAATACGTCAATATGCCATCAACTTTTGGTCAATTTTGTTTTAGACACTATGATGACATGTTTTCCATTGAAGAACATGACTATTTTTTGATGTCAAAATGCCATCATAGTGATAATGTATAATTTTTAAACAAATAATATTGCTGGCCACGTTGCAAGCTCTTGCTGTACTCTGCTTGATGGTCTCCATCCACTCTCTCAACTTTGCACCACGAGAATTTGACATGAAATGCGATCTAGAGGTGGGACTCGAACCCACAACCTTTCAATCCAAGTGTGACTTGCTAGTAACTGAGCCACATATGGATCTCTATGGCATTGGCTTACGTGCCCCTAGTCTTTTCAACTCATGTCTACATCAGCTGATGTCATATTGGAGTAAACATGACAATTTCTCTCATTGTGCAAAACAGTAAAAAATTCATCATTTTTTTTAGTCTTGGTCAATAAGTTGTCAATTCCAAGTCACTGCTGTGACTTGTTTGATAAAAATTACGTCAATATTTTGTCAGTTGGATGTACGTATTGTTGACTAATATCTGTTACTTGGGTAGCGTCTGTGGTCATCTAGGTTAGTGTAAGGATATATTGCACTTACACTTTACACTATTTTGATCATGATTTTAATGACTGCCGTAATAAACATAAGAAGAGGTGATACTATTGTCTAATAATGGATCTATTTGCCTTATGGTGAGGCAACTCAGATGAAGCAGCTCGATTCAGAGGTTTTCAGCTACAATCACAGTCCTCAAAAACCTCTTAAACGAGCTGTCTCAACTGAGCCGCCTCACCGCGAGGCGACTCGCCTCTAAGACTCCATCCACCATAAATTGTGTGAGTGTAAGTGTGAACTCTGACGCCAAAACTAACCTCAGCTAGACTGCCGCTGCCGCTCATTCTCATCTTCTGCTTTGTTTTTTAGAGACGTTGCTACGCCTCGCCCCCGAAAACGCAACACCGCTCCCTGCTTCACCAATGACTGGCTTAACTTACCTTTGCAGTGACGTTGAGGTCCTTCGATGTTCTGACCGATTTAATGAAGTGAGCTGAGTGCTAAAGCTGATGCCGTTGGTGGAGTAGATGGGTGTGCGGTGGCGGTGGTGTTGCGGCCTGGAGTGGTAGGGCCGCCAAGTGGAGTGAGGGGAGTGAGTGAGGCTAGTCGCCACGAGAGCGCTCTCCAGTCGACAAAAGTCACCGGGCCGAAGACATGAAGCCGATGTCAAAAAAAAAAATCGCTCGCCGCAGATTCGAATAATTGCCAAGAAGAGTCGTCAACCTCAGAAAATCACCAACTTCTGTACGTATACACGAGGCCGCGATCAACTTTGGACCGGTTTGTGTTTCTGCTGGACCCGGAGTCCGAGCCAAAGTCACGCTCCCCGGCCTGCGGCCTGCGACCCGTCCTCTCGCTGATGATAATGATAACGACTCGCTGATTTTCGGCGCTGACCCAACCTGGCCGAGCTGAGCCCGGCCGAGCCAGAGCGCAGAGAATTATGGCGGTCTCGTCGAGTCGTGCTCACGGCACGAGCCGGCGGGGGCGGGCCCGGGGCGCGGCACGTCACCAGGGCGACGTGCCGAGCGGGAGGGGAGGAGAGGAGGTGGGGAGCCGCCGCGCCACGTCTGCTGACGGGGGTGTCTTGTCTTGTTTTGTTGCGACTCCCTGACCAGGAAAATGAGTGACGGCGGGCCGGGCGCGCGGGTCGGTGGGGGGAGGG
>NW_026267164.1:1791838-1797053 GCF_000697945.3 Frankliniella occidentalis
TGCCAAAGGAAGAGAAAAAAACACCATCCTGCCTCAATATTCCACCGCGGAAATCAACGGACGGTCTGCGGGTCTGGTCCGGGCGGGTCGGTCTGGACGGGGCTGATCTCGGGGCCCCGAGGCAAGACTAGCTGCTGCCGCTGGTGCTCCCTTCTGAGTGGCCGGGCCATTTTGGGCTGGAGTTGGGGAGCATGTTCACTCTCCCGCTCTCACCCCTGTCCCCTTCTCTTCCCCCCTTCCCTCCCTTTCCGAGGCCCTCTGGTGGGCCGGTAAGGAGGAGACCAGGGCGGCTGCCCTTGGAAAGCCACACCTCTTAAAACTTGGTCAGTATATTCACCATGGCACCCGCCAGCTAGGGGGGAAGAGGGAAGCCAGCGGAACATGTGGGCGACCTGGTGTGTTCGAGCGGACCCCTCAGCTCACGCGGGTTATAAGGCCGGGCCTGAAATTGCTAGACGCACCTCCTCCGAGAAAACTCGAGTATGTACAACAAGATTTATTACCGACTCTCTTACGACGTTTTTCGAGCCGTCGTTACGCGTCACCTGCCTAGGTGCACTCGCCGCGGGGAGCGCCCGAGAGGCAGGCAGTCCCGTCGCGCGCAGCCGTCGCGCACCCGCTCGTGTTGCCTACCTCGCTCCTGCTCCTGTCCGTTGCGGAAGGGCGGCACCCGACCTCGCCGCTACTCTCTTATCCAGGGGAGGTGGCGAGCCCCTGGCTCCTGCCCCTTTTCCCGGTCTTGTCGGTTCACTCTCCGCCCCCCCCCCTCTCTCTCTCTCCCAGGGGAGAGCCCGAGGGGGTACGCGCTCGTTGTACGTTAGCCCTCCTGCTCCTTGAAAGTAGGCAAAATGCTCAACTTTTGTCCTCTCCGGGGAGCACTCGGGCCCGCTTCTGTCTCCGAGCCGCCTTAATCAAAATCTGTACCCGGGCTGAGGGGGGGGGGGGCTGCGCCCACGCGCAGCTCGCTGGGTCACGCACAGCCCCAACAGAGAAACCCTGCGCTGCACAAAACGTAGGTTCCGCTCGTCATGGGAGTAGACGTTAAATCCACGTTAATTCAAATCGGTCGACTTCAACCGCATCATCCTCGTGGCCAGGACAGAGGGCGACGGGGAGGGCCACGCCAACCCATGGCCCGGGTTGTGGCTGAATGCCAGCAGAGCTGCGCCGCAGTCAGACGGTGGAAGTGCAACCCCAGCTTCCAGCAGCCGCTTGGCTGTTGTAAGCAAGACAATGGCCGTGCCGTGGCTTCGGCGCCCTGCTGGGTCCGGGGCGGGCGGGGCGACCCCAGCCGAGGCAATGCCAGTGTGGCGGGGCGGGCGGCCACGTCCCTCCTCGTCCCGTCTCGTCCCGTCGCTCCCCTTCAAAACTTTCCGGCCAACCCGTTCCAGGCAGCAGCGGTGGCTGTGGGGTTGAGTTTAACCGAACAAAATTAACTCCGCCTGCTTGCATACGCAAAAGCTTGGGGTGGGGCGGGGTGGAGCAGGGCGGGGCGGGCACCCCGACGCCCGGCGGCGAAGGAAAACGAGAGAAAGGGTTTGTGCGTGCGAGAGAGAGAGAAGAGCCGAGCAACGTTGTTGTTTCGTCTCTGAAATTTTCAAGACGCGACTAAAAGCGGCGCCCCGAAGTAAGAGTGTGGGGCCGGTGCGCGGCGTGGCGCGGCGAGGTTGGGGTCGGTTTAATTCGCGGGTCGTCGAGGCGGCGAGGAGTTTGTGCTGCTCGGCACACACAATAACGCGGAGGGTGTTGTGCGGCGACCGGGAAGGGGGGGGGGGCGCCCCCGTCAAATATTCATACGGACGGACAAAAGACGAGCCATAGTTAGTGCCTAATTGTTCTCACGGCAAATTTCTTTTGTCCAAATTTTCCTTCTCCCTCCTCGTCTCTCTATACCGCCTCACCCCCTGTCACGTCTCTCTCCTTTTCCATCTCAATTTTTATCCGTGCACTTGCTTTCGTTGAATTCGATATGTGGCGTGGCAAATATTTGACGGTACAGTGCATGTGAGCACGAGCACGGTGGGGATCTGTGGCCCGTGCTGAAGGTTTGAGTTCCTGTGCGGTCACATGGGTCACATGCTACTCACGGTGCTTGCACTCGGTGCGGGGGCTCAGCTGGTGCGCCCGAGGCCCGGCTGGCCTCTGCTGCCGCCGGTCAGGGTCCACAAGAGCGCCGTGGAGGCCGGCGTCCTCGTCATGGCGCTCCGGATGAGCCTCGGCGATCAGGCGGTGCCGCGGCTGCCGCGCGGTCGCGCCGCGGTGCGGGCGGTGCAGGCCGTGCGGGCGGAGCGTCCAACAAGTGGAGGTCCGAGCCGAGCTCTGCCGGGAGCCGGGCGGGCCTTGGCCGGGGTTGGGCCGGGGTCGGGAGCGCTGCGCTGGCGTGCCGCGCCGAGGCGGGGGCCGCGCTCAGCTCAGGCGGCGGCGAGTTCAGAGGGGGGACTGGCGGCAGCGGCGGTCCGCGCCGGGACGGAGCAGCGAGTGGGGGCCCTGCCTCCGCGCGGGGCACGGCGGCTCTGCAGCGCAGGGTAGCGCCGCCGCCTCTACGCCATCGATCGAGGAGAGCAGCGCGGGGTTGCGGGGGCACCGCGGTGGGCCGGGGCTGGCCGGGACAGGTGCAAGCCGGGCCGAGGGGTGACGCACCCCGCGGGGTCACGGGTGACCCCACCCGGGGTGACCGAGGTGACCCCGCTCCTGGTGTCCTCACACTGGTTGCCTCCACATCGGGTGATCCCACCCCAGGTGACCCCAGCGTGCCGGCCCCGCCGGGCCATGCAGGGGGGTTGATTGGCCCAGTGGAGCCGCGGAGCTTGTTATGTGGCGGGCGTGGCTCGTCTGCTGCGAGATGGCGGGGCGGCTCGAGGCGGCTGCTTTGGTTACCGCGAGGGGCCTAATCGGAAAGGTAATCCCTCGCTCTCCTAACAGCCTGAGCTGGGGCGGCGCGGCCGGGCGGGACCCCCAGCCAGGCACGGCCAGCCGCCGGTAATTCCACACTCCGCTCCTTAACCCCTGCAGGGCCCGGGCCGGGCCGGGGGTCGTGTCCGTGCCGTGGAGGGCCTCGGCTCAGGTTCCGCCTGTTTGGCCTGCGCGGCGCGCCCCTGTCCTCTCGTGTGTACAGTCTGGTCCAGCACGCTCCTCCGCGCGGCTCACCCCGCCCCCGCCGACCTTCGTCTAACTGCGGAGGTGGCAGCTCGAAGTTCTGGTGATCGCATGTTTCCTCTCGTTCCGGGTGTCTTGTCTTGTGTGTCTTAAGCTCGTCTGTGGGCGTTCTAAAGAAAGATGTCAGTCATGCGCCTCGCTCTGCGACGGTGCGGTCACAAATGCTTTCCAGGAATAGCTGACTTTTGGTGCAAGGCGGCGTTATCGCGGAGTGTACGAAGTGACGGGACTCGTCTCTGACTCGGCAGAGATACTCGACCTCGTTAAAGGGGCCGCACTGCAAAGGGTGGTGACAAGCCTTTTCTCTGTCCGGCGCTGGGCTGGGCGTGGGCTGCGGAGGTTGATGGGTCGTTGGCTGGGCCGGCGGGGGCGGCGGGGGCGGCGGGGGCGAAGCGAGGTGCGGGGCGCGGGACGTTACGTCGGCGGGTCCCTTGCGGCCGGGGCCAGGCCCTCCTCCGTGATGGGGGCGCAACAACTCTGAAAGCACAGAGACCAGTTGCGAAATGAAGAGAAGTGCGCCGCGCCGCGCCCTGTTCACACAGAGTGGCCCGGGCGGGGAGCGGGGCCCAGGCTCAACAGGCGACGGGGCGGGGCGGGCAGCCGTTACCGCTGCCACCCCCGCCGCCGCCACCAACCCTCACTTTGAACTGCTCATGCTCTGCTGCAACCCTCGCTGCTGGAGACCAGCCAGGTTCGGCAGCTGCTGCTTCTGTTCCCGTTGTCCTGCAATATTGTGCTGGTTCAAGTACCCCCCAGTCCCATCTGACCCATCCCGTGATTGGGATCAGTTCCCGTGAACTTGTGCTACTCTGGGAGGGGGTTGAAGAGGCCAGCCAGCGAGGTATCGCTTTTTGCCTATCGACAAGACGTCCATTGCGGGGAGGGGGGGGGGGTCGTACTCTGGGGAGAAAAGTGCCGTGACAAGGAGAGCACCTGGGGGAGGGATGAGTGAGAGAGAGAGAGAAAGAGAGAGAGAGAGAGAGAGAGAGAGAGAGAGAGAGAGAGAGACCTCGCCTCGACCCCACCGAGGCGAAGCAAGCGAGCTCCCTGCTCCTGCTCCGGCCACCGGCTGACGCACGTCGAGCTGAGCGGAGTAGAGGGGGAGGTTCTCTCCCGGACATGAACGTAGCAGCAATGTTTGGGCCAGACTTCTCGCCCAGAGGCCTCATACTCATCCCGGCCGTTATTCAAGTACGACTTGTTCATATTCTTCTTGAAAAGAAATCACTTTTCTTTGGAAAAAGATATAAAAGAAAGTTCCCATCCTCGTTCGCATCACAGCAGGTGAGTGTTTTAAAGTGTGCATCGACAAGGTTGGTTGTTGTTTTCTCTTCAGCGAGGGTATTCTCTAGTGGTAGTGGTGCAGCGTAGTCAGGCCTGTTCCGCAGTGCATACACCCCGTACGAAATATGTCACGTTTATAGCAGGCGGAAAAAGAAAAGAGCAACAATGAGGGCGTGGGGAGGGAAAAGAGTCTGCAGCGCTGGTGATGGCCACTGTGATACCGGCTGCACGAACACGTCACAAATTATACGACACAAACAGCTGCCCCCCGTACTGCTGTGACTCCGTCTTTTCTCTTATTTTTTTTTCTGGCTGCTCTGCCCCTTTTTCTTTTTCTCTTGTAATGTTCTGTCGTGTATAATCACGACATTATTTCGCTGCAGTATCGAGGCTCTCGAGCCGGGGAGTAATTCGTTTGCTGTTAAAATGCGCTTGTGTGTGTTTGGTGTCTGTGAGTGCGTGTTTGAGAGAGGGGTTGGTTGCTACGGCTCTCTTCTGTGTTTCTACCCCTCTCCTCTCTCTCTCTCTCTCTCTCTCTCTCTTTCACCCCGGGGCACTAATGTGCCCTAGCGTAATGTCGGGTGCACACCACACCAGTCTACTTTCTCTCTCTCTCTCGCTCTTCAGACCGCACAAACATGAGCAGAACGGTGTGTTCAACCGCTCTCCCTTTGCCAGTCTCTCTCACCTCCTTCCTAGGGGCCCTCACACTCCCCGCTCTCACTCTCTCTCCCCCCTCTCCCTCTTTCTCTCCCCTTCATCTACTTCTTCAACG
>NW_026267164.1:1797602-1797994 GCF_000697945.3 Frankliniella occidentalis
CGGGGTGTGGGGCCGGGTGGAGGGGTGCCTCCACGGTCACACACATCAGGAGCAGGGGGAGAGTGTTCGGGAGTGCGTTCTCCAAATCTTCCCCCGGCAGCCCAGCCAACAGACTCCCCGGCCTGCGCCCAACAGCCTTCGCTCAGCACATCACCGTAGCCGAGCGGCGCGGTGGGCGGTGGTGGGCGGGGCGGGGCGGAGTGTCGGGGCGCGCACAATGACGCTGTAATGGGATTGCGGTGGCCGCTGCTCCCCCGCGGACCACTCCCCCATCCCCCTTCCACCGCGTCGGATATGCTGAGCGCTGTGACGCGCCCACCACGCCGCGTAGCGGGGACGCTGCGGACCGGCGAGATATGGAATTAAACGGCACCGCCCAACCCCGCCCAACA
>NW_026267164.1:1799305-1801522 GCF_000697945.3 Frankliniella occidentalis
GTAGGCAACCGACAGTGCATCCCCCCCCCCCTGTCAGACGGACCTTAATCCGCCACTGTAAAACAGTAGCTAGTCATTGTCATGTATACAATGAAATAATAGTAAAACTTCGTGAGAATTTGATGACAAAACATCGTTGAAAATGCTTTGTTTACGTTCTGTTAGAGCTAAGGAAACTTCTACACCAGAAGCAACACATACATGTAATTGACCAAAAAAGCAAGTATTTGGGTGCGACATGTCTGGGTACCAATAATCACTGTTTCAAACTTCTTTTTGACAAAATGACAGGGTGCGAGTTGTCGTAGGTACGAAAACGGCCGGGGGGAGTTACCCTGTTACCGTCTGAAAGTATGGACTCCTCCACGACACTAGGTCAGAAACGGGACTATCAGTCCAATCGGAATGCGCAACCCTCGCGCCAAGGAGACAAACGAGTCGCAGTGTAGGCGGTAGGTCCTAAGGCCTAAGGCGCCCCCCGGCTGGGGCTGCGCGGGCGGCTTTAGGAACGGTCGCCTGAAATATTGGCTCATTCCGCGGCGCGCCGTGCGGCGGCGGCGCCTCAAACGTACGGCCTGCCGAGGTGGGGGCCCGCAGCCCCGGCCCGGCCCCGGCCCGGCATGAATATGGAATCAACGCATACTTCAGGGCAGATGGAATGGAACTCGTAATCCGGTACCGCGCCCCGGCAGTGCCACGGCAGCCGGGGCACACCGCGTGCCGGGGCGCGGCGCGGTGGCGGGCCGCGGGGAAATTCCTCTGCCGCAACGGGACGGGGGCAGGGGCGGCAGCGGGACTGCGTGGAGCCGGCGGCAGTGGCGGCGGCGGCGGGAGAGGGCGGCAGGCAGTCCCTCTCCAACCCTTGGCCTTCTGTTTGCCGTCATGAAACTTTCGGTGGGACGGAACGGCGGCGGCGGGGCGATTCTCTGCCGACGCTGCGCTGCAGTGGTGTGGTGGTGGTGGTGGTGGTGGTGGTGGTACCCACCTGCCTGCCTTGCCTTGCCTGGTCACGGCTGGCCTGTCGGTAGTCAAAATACGGAATGAGGGGACGAGTGGGGCGTAAAGTCCGGCGGCGGCGTGTACTGCCCGGCGCTGCGGTACGCAGGAACCTTGACTATGTAAAGCGCAAAGCAAAAATAAGGGTCGTCCAGAAAGTACCGGGTGTAACTGTGGGTGCGCAGCAGTGTTGCGGGTTTGCCTACTCTTTGCACCCGTAAGGGGCCATCGCCCCTGCGGCCATATTGAGAATGTAATCCCGCAACATTGCTACGTATTCACAGTTACACCCGGTACGTCCGTTTTTCCGAGATTCATTTGTTAGATTACAGGAGCTCGACGACCGCGAGACCGCGAGACCCAGTGTAGGCCATACCGCCGTGCAGGCATGCATTGCAGGCAATGCTTTGCCTTCCTACCAGGAGCTGTAAAAGCATTGTCCAGGTACCTCCGTGAAGCTGGCCCTACCCATTGCCGTACTAATTCTGCCGATAGTACGGAGGTTGTATTCCTTGAACTTAGCAGGTTCCTTATACAGGCAAATGACGAATGAACTTTCTGGGCGATCCGCGCGGCGATCCCAAAGCACACTGCTTGTACCTTAGGGAGGCTCAGCCCAGCGTAATGGAGGAGGTGGAGAGAAGATGTCGGAACTCATGTCAGGAGACTCCGTTAGATGCGTTCAGAAGGTGAATTACCCGGACTTGCCGTTACAGCTGGAAGAGCTCCGTTTATTTTCTGTATCCGAGAATCAGTTGCGTTGTGTGGAGCGCATGCCCAGGCTGCGCAGCTTGTGGGTGTCCAGTTACAACTTTCCAAATCTGACTTTCACTCCATCGCAGCATAACAGGCTGCTTTGGCTTGACGTATGCTACAATAATTAGCACAAGTCTTCCATGCTATCCCTGATTCGCGCCCACGCCTCATCTCTGCAGGAGCTACGTTTATGCAAGAGAGACTACTGAGAGGGGACACGAAGCTCTCCGGCCCGCGGATGCCACCTTGACGCACTGGAATCCTAGCGGTCTCAATTGTTCAGTTTGGTCAATTAAACTTACTGTAGAAGTAAATTCAGTACATATTTTGTTTTGTCAGCCGGATTTTTTGGCAGAGCCATTTTAGATCTAGATATTTAATCTTAATCCGAATAGAAATCTAAATTTAAATGAGGCAGGCTCGAGATAACGATGCACCGTCGCCACAACCTTGGTCGTTGGGGGG
>NW_026267164.1:1802062-1819560 GCF_000697945.3 Frankliniella occidentalis
GGGGGGCGTGCTCCGCTACCCCGGCATGCAGCAGTTTCGATCATAATGGACGTCAAACTTTGTCCCTGCCCGCGTTGTCTCCGTGTTTCCCCGAACGACTTTCTCTCTCCCTCCTTCTCTCACCGCTGGCCTGGGCCATTTCTTTGTTTCTGCACTCGCCTTTTCCTGCTTTCACCCCTCATAAAGCTGCTGATGCTGCAGAAGAATTCCTTACCTTCAATTTTTCCCGGAAGTCCAAATAACAATGTGGCCCTTGAGTCGCTGCTGGCCGCGACCGTGTGATCTCTGCCGATGCCCCCCCCCCCCTTCCCCTGGCTCCTGGCGCCGCCCCGCCGAGGCCCTCGACACCTGACATTTGTGTCAAGCCCCGGATCTCGACGAGCAGCGAGCGGATCGCCTGGGGAGCGAGAGCGACACACAAAGCCCCCTCTCCTCGTTGCTGCCCCCTCCCTTCCGCCCGCGACTGTCTCCCGGGGACGGCGACCAGGTCCCGGGGTCAGCGGGGGCGGGGCCCCACCTGTACAACACGGGGGGACAACAACGGCTGCGGGTAGCATCCGCGCGGTGGCCATCGCAGGATGCTGGTAATTAATAGGTCAAGTTGGGTCATTTCGCCCGGGGCGGGACGAGCGTGGTGGGCAAGGCGGGCGGCGGGGCGGGTGCGGTGACGGGATCGTTATGCATTTCTCCCCCGGGCACAGCCCGCCCCGCCCCGCCCCGGCCGCAGCGCAGCTCTATGGATGTTTGATGGCCCGGTGGTCGTGTCCCGGCGGGACACGGTACCACCGGCACAGAGCGCCCGCGGCCCGACCTTCGCTCGTCCTTTTGGCCTGCGCACCGCGTCCCAGCGGGCCGGGGCCGCGGAGTCGAGGGAGTGGAATTGGCCAACGTAGAATGGGGAGCAGCAGACTGAGACCGCCGTTGCGGCAGCCGGTTATTCACTTGTTGTACCGCGCCGTGGCTCAGCGGGCTCAGCGGCGAGCTCGGCTCATCGCGGGACTGCCATACCGCGCAACAATAAAACCAGCAGTCGAGGCGATCAGGCCGCCAGCGCCGGTCCTTTCTTTCCTTCTCCACCTCCACCCAGTCACCAGCCGCCGAGTCCGCCGCGATGCGGGCGCCCCGCGGGACACCTTCTCCGAGGCTCGTCGTCGTCGTCGTCCTGGCCGCGGTCGTGGCGCCGGGCCGCGGGGCCTGCGTGTGGTACGGCCAGTGCGGCGGTGAACCGGGCATGCCCAGGAACTGCGCCTACGACGGCCCTCCCCGGGCGCTGCCCGCGGGCGAGGCCCACTACCTCCTGCGCCGCTGGTGCAGCCATCTCGGGGGTGCGTCGCGTCCTGCCGGTCTGGACTCATTTGGTTGACACTAGTTGATTGATTTTAGTTCGGTGAATTAGATGGATTTCACCGAAATTTCGTTTCGACCGTTCACATGTCTGTGTGTCTCCCCCATGCTGGGTACGCGTTTGTTCAGGTGACGAGCACACCGTCGAGACCTGCTGCGATCTGGACCAGCTCCGCGCACTCGACACCAAGATCCGGATGGCGTCGACGTTCCTGGACAAGTGTCCCGCCTGCATGCGCAACTTCGTCGGGCACTTTTGCGACTTTAACTGCGGCACGAATCAGAGCGCTTTCATTAAGATACAGGAGCTGGTGTCGGAGGCCTCAGGTACACAAGCTTATGGGTAGCGTCACCATGGGTGTTATTGCTTTAACGCGACTTTGACGACATCCCGCCCCTTTCCTCTCTTCAGGGCAGAAATCGGTCAAGACGATCGATCTCCACGTGACCCACAAGTCACTCGTCGCCATCTACGAGTCGTGCGCCTCGGTGTTTGTCCCCGCCACCGGCCAGCTCGCCATGGACATCATCTGCGGCAGCTGGGGGGCCTCAATGTGCTCGGCGTTCAGGTCTCGTTCAACCTCTGGCCTCGTAGCTAGGTAGTCACATGCCCGGCCAACGGCCAAAGTCAACAAAAAGTTATTCTCCTGGATCAGGTGGTTCTCCTTCATGGGTGACACCAGCAACGGCTACGTGCCCTTCCAAGTCAACTACAAGCTGTCCGACGACGGCGTCGTTGACGGGGTCATCCCCTTGGACTCGCCCACCACGCCCTGCCAAGGCGAGGCAGACGTGAGTAGAAGGGGGGGGGGGGGGGTCGCGAGGAGGGCCGTGGTCCTGGCCGAGCCGGAAGGACCTCGACGTGCTGCTGCTGGCCAGGGGTCGCTGGCGTGCACGTGCGTCGACTGCCCGGCTGCCTGCGCGGCGGACTGGTGGTGCGTCGCTTCCGGGGCACCTCTCTTCCTTGTCGGGAGCATGGACGGCGGGGTGCTCGTGCTGCTCGTCGCATTCCTCGTCCTCTCTTCGACCTTCCTCGCCTACCACTGCTACCTGCTCCACGGCCCAGGTATGTTGTCATTTGTTTGTAAGTAAGCTTTCTGCTGCTTCTCACACACGCGGTGTCGCTTTCAGGAGGCCCTGCCACGCCCCGCCCCGAGGGCGAAGATCAGCGAGGCCCCCAGCGGAGCCCCCAGCCCAGCCCTCAGCGCGGCCGCAAACGAGGTCCGGAGGCGGAGGCTGCTCGGCCCGGCCCGGCGGGCCAGGATGGTGCGGACTGGAATACACTTGCGCTGACTTGTTCAAAACTTGGCCGTCGGTGATACTCACCTAGCGCCGCGCCCACAGATCGTGGTGTGGAGGCTCGCTCCGAGTCCTCGCAGCGCGTGTCCCTGGAGGACGGCGGCGCCACGGCCACGGCCTTCGAGCGCGCCGGCGCCACCCTGGACCACGGCCTGGAGAGCTTCTTCTCCGCCTGGGGCACGCGTGAGTGCGAGTGCGTCGGTCTGGCCCTCGGCACCGCCGATCCGGCCCGGAGCTCTGCTCACCGCCCGTTGTGCGCCCCGCAGTGTGCGCGGCGTCGCCCTGGTCCTTCCTGCTGCTGGCCATGGTGCTCACGGCCGCGCTCGGCTCCGGGCTGCGCCGCGTCAACATCGTGACCGACCCCATCGAGCTGTGGGCCGACCCGGCCAGCCGCTCGCGCCAGGAGCGCGACTACTTCGAGGAACACTTTGAGCCGTTTTACCGCTCGGAGCAAGTGATCGTGCGGGCCGTCGGGCTAGACAGAGTCGTGCACAATACCTCGAACGGTTTGTTGGAGTTCGGCCCCGCATTCAATCGTGAGTTTCTCGCCTCGGCTCTGGATCTGCAGGATCGGATTAAAAAAGTAATTGAGTTGGAATACTGCGCTCCGCGGTGAATGGCTTATGCGGTTGAAGTGCCTCGCAAAATGAAGTGAAAAGGTGGGGAATGGCGCAGTGGGGGTGTGAGCACTCGCGCGCTCGCCTCTTGTGGTGTCACTAACAGCGTGTCCTCAGATCGGCCAGGTGGAGGGTGAGGGCCTGGAGAAGATCTGCTACGCGCCCTTCGTCACCGCCCGAGGAGGGCCCGCCGTTCTCGACAACTGCCTGGTCCTCAGCGTCTGGGGCTACTTCCAGGACAGCGCCAAAGCGTTTAACGCCACCATCGAGGACCCGAACAACTTTACGCAAAATTACCTCGACACTCTCCAAAAGTGCTTCCAGTGGGTGCTGCGGAGTTGATGCCGAGGTAGAGGGGAGGTGGGAGCCGTGTGCTGGCAGGTATGGCGTGTCCACAGGAACCCGTACAACCCAGAGTGCTTCGCCGTGTATGGCGGCCCCGTGGACCCCGCAATCGCGCTGGGTGGCTTCCTGGGGCCCGGCGACACCCTGACGGGCCCCGAGCAGTACCGCGAGGCCACCGCCGTCATCCTGACGCTGCTCGTGCACAACCACGTGGACCGGCGCGCGCTGCAGCCCGCCCTGGAGTGGGAGGCCAAGTTCGTCTCGTTCATGGTCGCGTGGTCGCGCGACGAGCGGCCCGCCTACATGGACGTGGCGTTCAGCACGGACCGCTCGGTGGAGGACGAGCTGGACCGCGTCTCCCGGTCGGACGCGTCCACCATCCTCATCAGCTACTGCGCCATGTTCGTGTACGTGGCGCTGTCGCTCGGGAGGGTCACCTCCTTGCGTCGGCTGCCCGTCGACAGCAAGGTCACCCTGGGCCTCGGCGGGGTGCTCACTGTGGCCTCGGCCGTCGTCTGCTCCGTGGGCTTCTACGCTTACGTTGGCGTCGCCGCCACGCTCATCGTCGTCGAGGTGAGCGCGCAGTCCTGCATGCATGGGGGCCGTCCGTGCCCATGGAGCGTCACGCTATGTGCTACCCTTTCTTCCAGGTGGTGCCGTTCCTCGTGCTGGCCGTCGGCGTGGACAACATCTTCATCCTGGTGATGACCCACGAGCGCACAGCCCGTCTGCCGCGCGAGTCCATCAGCGACCACATCGGGCGCGTGATGGGCCAGGTCGGCCCCTCTATGCTGCTCACCACCCTGTCCGAGATCTGCTGCTTCCTGCTGGGCGCGCTCTCCACCATGCCCGCCATCCGCGCCTTCGCCCTGTACGCAGGCGGCGCCCTCGTCATGGACTTCCTCTTCCAGATGACGTGCTTCGTCAGCCTGCTCTCCATCGACACGGCCCGGCGGAACGTAAGCTCATCCTTCATGGGGCCAACCAGAAAAACGTCGTCCGTCGTTTCCCGCAAAGAAACTGCCATATTCGGCCTGTGCGGCGCGTTTAGCGCCTGGTAGGTAGGCATCAGCTTGCCGAAAGTGCGGACGTGTACTGCCGGATGGCCTACCCCGAGTCTCGCAGGCGCCGTGCCGTGTGATTGGCCTGAAATGAACCTAAAGGAAAACTGTGGTTCAGGGCGATCCATTACTTTGCGGAAGGGTTTGCGTTTGCCGTCTCTAAGCATGGTCCCTCATGAAACCTGGACAGACAACTCACCCGCACGAGAGCGAGCCGTACTGTACCACCGGGAAGTCCCGCGGGGTTTTTCATCACCTCGGCCTCGTTTCCCTCCCCGCAGGCCTCTCGCCTGGACGTCTGTTGCTGCTGGCACCTCGGCGCCGGGCCGGCCGGTGCTCCCCAGCAGGACTTCTTCACCTGGCTCTCCCAGGCGTTGGTCCCGGGCCAGGCCGAGGGGAGACCGTCGCGGAGCGACGAGGACGGCGCCGATGACGACGATCCCGGCCGCCACGGCGCCCTGTTCGCGTTCTTCAGCCGGCGCTACGCCCCGGGCTTGCTCCTGGAGGACGTGCGCGCCTTCGTCGTCGTGGCGTTCCTCCTGTGGCTGTGCTGCAGCCTGGCCGTGCTGCGGCACGTGCCCGTGGGCCTGGACCAGGAGCAGGCCATGCCCGAGGACTCGTACCTGCTCAAGTACTTCAGGGTGAGCAGCACCTCCGCCCACGCACAGTGCAGGACAGCCCTGCTCACCCGCTACTACTCTTCTCCCTGCAACAGTTCCTCAAGGAGTACCTCTGCATCGGCCCACCTGTGTACTTTGTCGTCAAGGAGGGCCTTAACTACTCGAGCCCCGCCGCCCAGAACACGCTATGCGCCGGCCCCGGCTGCAGCAAGGACTCGCTGGCCGCCCAGACGTTCGGCGCAGCCAAAACCCCAGACTGGTACCTGATCTTGACCGCATCATGAATGCCTGCGCTTTAACACCAGACTTCTAAGAGTGTGCGAGCCTCCTCGCTCCTGTTTACGTGTGTTTCAGTTCGCGCATCGCCAGGCCGAGCACCTCGTGGGTGGATGATTATCTGAATTGGCTGGGACACTCTGGCTGCTGCTACGAGAACAAAACCACGGGGCAGTTCTGCCCTCATTCAAAAGGTGGTACTGATGATCGCCCACACTGCTTGCACGCTGACGAGGCTGAGCTCGCTGCTGACCTCTAGTTTTAACGCACAGGTTCAAAGTGTAAGGAGTGTCGGGTTCCGTTCGACCCCTCGACGAGCCGGCCGAGCGCCGCCGACTTCAACAAGTACGTCCCGTACTTCCTAGAGGACAACCCAGACGCGTCCTGCGCGGTTGCAGGGCACGCGGCCCACTCCAAGGTCACTGATGTTTACTTCTGGATTCAGCCTAACCAAACAAAACGTCTGTCTGTCTGAGCCTGACTCTCTCGTACAGGCCGTCATGTACTCCGTAACGGCAGACGGCAGTGTCGTGGTCGGCGCCTCCAACTTTATGGCGTTCCACACTATCCTCAAGCACCCCTCCGACTACTACACGGCGCTGCGCGAGGCACGACACCTGGCTGATAGGATCCAGGACGCCGTCAACGACCACCTCCGCAGAGAGAACGTCTCTGACACCGTGGATGTATTTGCCTACAGGTGGACAGTTATCTAGTAAAACGTTTGTTTTCTTTGTTTTAAATGGACATTGCGTGAAAGATTTGCCGGCAATCTTGCTCCCCCCGCAGCACGTTCTACGTGTTCTACGAACAGTACCTCACCATGTGGGCTGACACGGCGACTGGGCTGAGCATCTCGCTGGCGGCCATCTTCGTCGTGTGCTTTGTGCTCATGGGCCTCGACTCGTGGTCGGCCCTGTACATTGTCGTCACCATCACCATGATCCTCATCGACCTGATGGCCTTCATGTATTGGGCCGACATCTCCCTGAACGCCGTCTCTCTCGTCAACCTGGTCATGGTGAGCACATCTCGGTGGGCGCTCTCCATTCGAAAGGGAAGCTCCGCGGTGCTAACGCCGTTGCTTTGCTCGATAGTGCATCGGGATCTCCATCGAGTTCTGCGGCCACCTCGTGCACTCATTCGCGCTGTCCAACAAGCAGTCCCGCTTGGAGCGCGCCGCCGACGCTCTGGCGCAGATGGGCAGCTGTGTGAGCACGATATGAACTCCGAATCCACCGCGACGCCCAGGAACTCACCGCCAAGTCATTTCCGTTGCTAAACATGGCCCGACTCCGGCAGGTCTTCTCCGGGATCACGCTCACCAAATTCGTCGGCATCTCCGTGCTCGCCTTCGCCAGCTCACCCATATTCAGCGTCTTCTACTTCCGCATGTACATGGGCATCGTGGTGATCGGCGCGGCGCACGGGCTCATCTTCCTGCCCGTCATGCTGAGCTACATCGGTACGGGTGACGTAGCGCGATGAGCGCGGTGAGCTGGCCCAGTTGCAACCCTGTTCCCCCTTATACTTCTCCTGGCCCAAGGTGCGCCGGTCAACAAGCGTAAGATGGCTGTCCACGAGCGCCTCGCCCGGCTCCAAGCGCAGAGCTACCGCAGCCTGGCACGCACCGGCTCCCTGGACAGCGTGAGTGCCGTGATCGGGGGCTGTCCGCGAGCTGTCCGCGAGCTGTCCGCGAGCTGTCCGCGAGCTGTCCGCGAGCTGTCCGAACGACAAGCTTTGAGTCGCATTATTTCATTTCAGGTGTTCGATGGGTGTTCGCCTTTCCGAAGGTTCCAGCGCACCATGGCGTCCGTTGGGACAGCGGCCAATAACCACCGGCGTTAGGACAATTGTATTGGTGGGGGAGGGGGGAAGGGTTGGTAGGAAAGTTTAAAACTAGGGGTGCAGTCCACGCACATCCCACCACCTCGCACGCACATGTAGAAATAATTGTCACATAAAATAACCTCACCATTTTACCAAATAAGATGAAATAAAATGATTAAAGTAAAGGCGAGATTCGTTTCGGTCTGACACCAGCAGTGCTGCGGTCCTTTAATCACTACTCCATGTTGGCCGCTACTCCCACGAGGTCACTACCCCCACCTTACCGTTACTCCCACCTTGCTGCTACCCCCAACATGCTTCTACCCCCAACATGCCGCTACCCCCCAACAAGCCGCTACCCCTTGCCTGCCGCTACTCCAGGCGCTCGAGGCGATGCTCCATTCATTTTCTTCCTTGCGGTGGAGAGAGATCTTTCTCCTCCGTGGACCCGGGCTTGGTGCGACCTGGACACACACGCCCCTCCATTTTCGGGCCGTGGCCACCCAAGGAGAACGCCCAAGTCAAAATTACTTGAAAGTAGGTAACATCAATGTGGTGCCATTTCCACTTTACCAGAAATTCAGGCATCAGAGGGAATGCCAAACTGTTCCGAGTTTCACAATCGCCGCACACCTGCGCGCTAGAGCGCGCCACCGGCGCCACCGGCCTCGACCTGCCGCAACAAAACAAAAGCAGTTCGACCGCGACCGGCTCCAAAATCGAATAATGTAACAGTTTATGATCAAGTTTATACTTCATGTTTCGTGTCGAACACTTCAATGTCAATGGGTGCTTCTACTGGTTTTTGATCGCCTAAAGCTTGTGTTTCATTCTCTGTGGAAAACTGATATGTTTTTCGATAGCCAGTGTTTTAAGCTGTTCCTGCAAATATCAGCTGTGTTGGGGTTAGGAGCCCAGTGCCATGGATTACTGCTCCCTACAACCGGTAATATATTGCTCAAGTAAGTTTTTACCTATTGTCTAACGCAGGTGGAACATAGATATGCAAATAGTATTTCACTGCACACGGGCAATTCTAGGAAAAATTGTAAACAAAGGTTCGTACGTCAGACGATTGTTAGTAACCAACGGTTTTTTACAAAAAATGACTTGACGCGTCTCAATATGGCGATTCTGGACATGTTTTGCAAACAACGTAGCGTGTCTCAGTCACACCATAATCTCGTGACGTAATAAATTTTTTTTTGTTATTTTCCTAGAATTGCCGTTGCCCACACATTGTTTAAATGGTGCGTGGAAATTTGTATGCATAATTCAGGCTTTGGTGAAGTTGTTAGTGTTAAAGGTAGCACTTGTGAAGAATCATAACAAACTAAGTGTAATTTTAATATAAACAACAGATACTTATGCAAAGTGTAAGATGTGAGTTGACTTCTAGTTTTCAAACAGACCAAATAGTTACCCGCTCAACTTTAACTCTCAATAGGAATAGGTACTCAATCATAAACCAAATTCATTCATTTTGATTGAATTCTAATCCACTCACCCGCAGGTGGGCAAATTTATTTGCACCTCTCTAAGGGAGTGAAATTCCAACAGTCGGATTCCCAGTGCTTCTGCTCTTTATCCTTTAGTGGCTTTTGCGTTGGTGAACTCTCTGCTAATCCAAGTGTAGAACAAGTCGACGGTCACAACTGCTAAACTCAAGAGTTCTACGCTTCAAACTGCAATTTTCTAAGCATGAATGAAAATTTTATTTCCGAGGGTGCCATCTTCTTTGTCTTTAAATTCTCCTTCAAACGAGCCTACATGTGATAGGGTAAGAAAGGTATGCTTACTTTCCATACATTTCCATAAATTTATTTCTTATTCCATACCTGTCTTAATGTAAATTGCAACATCATGTAGGCTCGTTTTAAAGAGAATTTAAAGACAAAGAAGCACCCTCGGAAATAAAATTTTCGTTCATGCTTAGAAAATTGCAGTTTGATAAGTGTAGGTTTCGAACTCTTAAGTTTCGCAGTTGTACCCGTCAACTTGTTCTACACTGGATTAGCAGAGGTCAAGTATCTGTGCAATGATAGGGTATAATCAATTATGTTAATAAATTGCAACAATATTGTTGATAGCTGGCGGGTGCGGGTGCAACGCACGGGCGAGCGTGTGAACGCGTGCCGTCGCTTAGTCAAGACTCCCCCCTCCCCCTCCAGCCACGCCTCGCCACCCCCTCTGGCCGGCGCAGCGGGGCGAGAGCCGGCCCAGCGGCCCAGCCAGAGTGCGGCCAGCCCCGCACCGAGGCGGTGTGGTGAGGCTCGCGGCAGCCGAACGGCAGCGATCTCGCGGGGGCCTGACGGAGCGGCGCGCGTCTCGACGTTCGCCCTGAACACGCTCTCGCTCCGCGACGGGACGATAGGTGCCGGTGCGCCGGTCCGACGGAGGAGCGGACTGTTTCGACTGCCTCGTTGGGACCGCGTGTTTCTCCCGTGTGTGCGTGTGTTGGCCATTCTTCATTTTTGGCTCGCGCTTCGGCGCGTGTGTACCTGCGCGAAAATGGGGGGTCGGCGCCCGTTCGTCAGCAAAGTGGACATGATCGTAAAATCAAGCTGACATCCCGCGGTGATCGCGCGCGTTGCGAGGCATCTCGATATCGGTAGGTGTCACAGGTGATACCGTGCGGCCTCTCATTGAAAGTTGTTTGGGTTTCTTAAACGTTGTCAATTATTTTCCGGATTATCAAACTTGTAACTGGCCTCCTAGACGAGATTGTGGTATTTTATCTAATAGGGGGTCGTAGGGGGCACACTGGAGTGAGGTATGCTTTTGTTATTCTCCCCAACAACGGCGTCGCTACCTACCTCGTTCGTTGGTTTTGACAATCAAAAATACTACTGGTTTCTGGAACTGAAGCCAGGTATCCGGAAACCAACCAACGGTTTAGTTAAAGAAATTACCTTGGAAGTACTTACCTTCTCATCGCAAAAATCAAGACAAATAACAATAACATGGGCATGGTACGGCTTTACGTCAATCCACACCCAGACGGCACCTCAGATACCGCGCCACACGGCGGTGCCACGCAGAAGTCAGCGGACGGCATTGTCTTTGACTTTGTGAGATCGATGGTGAAACGATAAGCAGAGTTGAAAGTGGATGACATTTCCAACTTTATCGTAAAACGAGCTTTCAAACGAACCACTACGCGATAGGGTTCTAATTGTCCACTATCACAGCTTGGTGGACTGTGTCTAAACCTGTCCTCGAGTTAGCGTTGTACAGGCTGTTCCATTCAAGCCGGGATTTTTGAGGCAGTAATTTGAGTTTATACTGCTCTGATGAGCAGCTGGGCTGTGCAATGAGAATTTTTTTTGGCGCTAGGCACTAAACTTTTAGTGCCCAAGCCGAAAGTTTTTGGACGCACTATAGTGTTTAGCTAGCTCCTGGGGCAAAAGGCGTCTAGTGCCGCCGCCTTTGGTGCTAGGCGCTAAATAGATCAGGCATTGGCGCAAAGAATGTGCATGCTCAGGCATCAAATAAATATTTTTCTGGAACGTAAACTGGATACGATGACAAGGACAATAGTGTTTGCTGCTACGTTATTGGATTTTGCTAGAACTGGAGAATGTAGTGCCATCGAAGAGTTCGTTGCTCATGTGTGGAATTGCCAACAACAAAACAGCAAAACAAAAGTAACGGCTTTCGGTCGAAAACTTGGTTCCCGAGATTTTGATTAATGCTGCTCTTTTACAGTAATGCCTGTAAAAATACAGTATGTGCTGCTAACAAAATTAATCACACTTTCGTTGTAAATTTACAGGAATTTTTTTAACAGTGCACGTTGAGAGCGGCGCAGATAGGCAATCCTATGTTATTGGGACCCACGGTGTGGGTCACGCCGCACTCAACACGTTAACTGTATTTTGGGTAGAGTTCTTACATTAAGTTTAAAGTGGAGATCCTCCCTCCCGAGATCGTGCATAGTTGAGCGAAGATAACAGTGTTGCTCCGTTCCCGTGCGACGCGACTACAGCAAGTCCGTCAAGCTAGCGCACAGTAAACATTATACCGTACACTGAAAACCTTTGAAGCTGGCCCTCCAATGAAACTTGGAACCCATCACCCATCATTTCAGATTTTGCAGTTATTGATGCAGCCCAAGTTTGCTAAATGTAAATTGGAAGTTTAGTAATGCAATAAACACATTTTCACAAATTTTGCGGGCACTAGGGTGCTTCTATGAGGAACCCATCAGTACCCATCATATATGAGTAGACCCGTATATGGTCACTCAAACATGTTCATAATCTTTGAAAATGTATTTAATGCATTACTAAACTTCCAAATTACATTAAGGAAAACTCAGGCAGCATCAAAACCAGCAAAATCTGAAATGATGGGTGATGGGTTCCAAGTTTCATTGGAGGGCCACCTTGAGTGAGGTGTCGTGCTCGAAATGAGTGAGACAATTTTGCCTCGCTTAATCAGAGCGATGACTGTAAGGCTCACCGTATTGGAGTCATATGCACCGAATTCTCACTCTGGAGGAGTATGATTTCCCTGACCTCGCCCAATTGCGGTGAGGAACCTCACTCTCCATGGGTGAGGACCGCAAATTATGACTCAAATTTGAGTGAGGGTCAGACATCTCGCTCTCAGGAGAGTAAGATTTTTTGTGTCTCTGATCTCACTCTCCTGAGAGTAAGACTCTGGCATTTTCAGTGTACACTTAGAAAAATCCTTATGCATTTCGTTTGTGGATTTATACGATTTTTATCGCTCGAGCACTCACGTGCCCGCGCCATTCAGCTCGAATGTCGACAGGGGCGAAAAAGATTTGCAATGTGTCAAGTGAGCCGACATAAGCAGCACCGCAATGCAGCATGGTGCGAGGCGTTGCGACCCACCGCCCCACAACAGCGCGCTGCAGCGGTCGCGAGGCACTTTGGGCGCCATCATTAAAGAGCTTGATATGACGTTGATGGATACGGCGCGCTGTGCTGAGCGTTGGGCCCCACCTAATGAAGCAAACACGCTCATATTTATGTATTATTACTTTTACCCGAACAAGGCGCCCTTATCGATTAGTATTGTGCGCCGAACTTTTGAGGTAGATTTTTTTTTGCTGTTGGAAAAATGTCTAACAGGATGTATTTGCACTAGATAGGTCTTTTCTGATTGTAGGTTTTCTGTTACTGACACTTTTGACTGCATACCTGTGTATTGAAGGCGTAAACGCCTCGAGCTAGATGTGTAGTTTTGCGAACACAACTATGAGCAGCCAGTCGGGCCAATTATTTGCTAAAGCAGTCGAGTATTGAATCTGCGAGAAAATATCATAGGAACATAAACTCTTACCGATGCAGCCTAACGATGGTGATAAAGATTTTTTTTAACGATGCAAAGACGCACATACTTTTTCTGTGGACCTGACCTGAGGTAGTCGTGCTGGTTCTTCCCACAGTTTGCCCTTGCCCAGCGCATTGCGTGGTTTGCGCCCCCTGCCCCCGGGGGTTCACGACAGGAGCCGCTCGGGTGTATGAGGAATCAATAAGATGTATATAATGTGGCCGCCGGCTCCCCACGCTACGCCAACAAACCGAGAAACGGGTAAAACGAGGCAGGGGAAAACATCGACCACTACCGAAGCAACACTGGAAATTCAAGTGCACTGTTAAAAGCTTACAGTGAATTTCACTGTAAGCTACGGTGAACCCCTGCAGCACCGTAGCTTACGGTGATATTCACCGTAGCCTCGGGTGAAATTCACCGTAGCTTACAGTGGTATTCACCGTAGCCTAGAGCTAGAGCGAATGTCACCGTAGCCTACGGTGCTGCAGGGGTTCACCGTAGCTTACAGTGAAATTCACTGTAAGCTTTTAACAGTGTGTCGTACAGTATCACAGTTACCTGGTTGTAGGTTCTTTCTTTCGTTTTGGCGTTGATACACTGGAAAAACAAAGGTGTGATGTCCTACCTTTCCAGGGGCGTTAAACTCGTTTTAGGGGTGTTAAAGAGTATATTTTCAGTTTCTTCAAAATATTTTCTATATGAGCAAACCAATCACATTTTCAGATTCATTATCGCATTCCTCGCAAAATTCTGCGTCAAACGAGCCTACATGTGATAGGGTTCAGATAAGCAGTCGGCAAATGAAAAGCAAGTCAAAAAGTACAAAAAATGAAATCAATCTATGCCATTTTTGAGCAGAACCCCATCATATGTAGGCTCGTTTGACGCGAAATTTTGCGTAGATTACGAAAATAGGTTTTAGAATCCAATGTTGTTCCATGGGAAAGAAATATTTCGAAAAAACAGGAATTGTAATGCCTTTGGAGCTTTAACGCCTTTTAAAGGTAGGATGTCCTACCTTTGTTTTACCAGTGTATTCTCACTGGAGAACTTATCGTCTCTGGCATAGCGGTGAATGGCCTCGGCCCGGCCCAGCTTTGCTTGCGCCTGTGCGCGTTGCTGGGGCTGAGACGACAGGCAGCCCGATGTGGCGCGCTGTTGGGCGGCCCGGTCTGTTTGCCTGTCTCTCCCTTCGGCTGCTAAAGCTCTTGCTTTGCTCTTCCTGAGCAGCGCCGGCCGGATATCGGATTAGTTGTGACGTCACGCTGTTCGGCTGCTCCTCTTCGGCTGTGATGCAGACATGGGTTGGGCGAATGGTGTTTCTACTCTCGCGCCGCAGCGGCTCGTGTCCGCTCCCCCTCCGCCGTCCCCCCGTGTTGCCGTGCACACCCTACTGCTTTTCTTGTTAAACGCCTCCGTTCCGTTCACCCCGTCCACCCTCCTCCCCTCCCCCGGCCACACCCGGCCCACCACTCTCACTTCTTGCGCCGGCCTGCCAGGAATATAATTGGGTGCTCAGCTAACAGGGTCAGGCTGGTGGGGGCGGGGAGGGACGGGACTCACCCGGGACGGGACCCGACCTGGCCGTCCAACAGTGCGACCTTGGCCATCTGCACCCCGGGACCCAGTGCACCCGGATTCGGGTCAGGCCGCAATCCAGGACATCGCGACCTGCGTCCCGACCTGGACCGGGGACTCATACAGGCCGTCCAACAGAGAGAGCTGGGCCACATCTGGGTATGGGTACCGTCCAGGCACCTCAACGCGGACCTCATGCTACTTTCATACTCACGTGCAACCGTCGCGAAGTGAGCACTTACACGTGCCCAATGCCTGACCTACCGGTGACGCTGATCCTGTTCTTTAAGTCACTAACTCTGTTTTTCAGGTAGGCCCGGCACGGTCCACTGAGTTGAACATGAGGAAATATTGTTGCGATATGTGGGAGCGAGCATAGCGCCTGCGAGGGCCAGGGTAGGCCAGCCCGCAGTACACGCATGCATTGCAGAGACGACGTTGCCTACCTACCAGGCGCCATGAGAGCTTGCCTTCCGACATAGATAGTGTAGGAGATTGTCTAAAAAGCCATTAATTGTTATTTTTATCCTACCGCGACCACTTTCTCACTGCCGTCTCAGGATGAGGTGTGCAATTTTTCTCCGTCGTACGCCAGACATAACTTTCTGCCAACTTTTCCGCGAGTGTACGCGCCGCCGCCGCCGTTTTCGTCTAACTTTTCCTTCCCGACGTCTTCAATAAATGAGTTTTGCTAATCCCTTGAAATCTACCTGCTTTTCATCGCAAAGGGGAACAACAACTCTAAGTCAACGCAAAGGGAATGCGGGCCAGGGGAGGGGAGGGGGGGGGGGCGCTAACCGTCGCTCCCCCCGGACGGACCTGCAAAGGAATGTTTGGCCGAAAGCTTTTCGGCAGCGAGGTAGGGTGTTCTCTGTAGTGACTATAGATCAGCCCTCTGCATCTGATTGGATACAGAGACTTCAGCGCCCTTGGTGGAACATTCAAATTAGGAGAGAGAGGGGAAAGAAGTCCGCCTACTTTGGTCTTTGAGAACCCACAATCTGCCTAATAGATCTCTTGAATGAGAAAAAGGGCGGGATGAGATCATTATCATACAGCGGTATAGCCCTACCAGGGTGGTTTGTCTCCGTTTATCTGCGTTAGCATAGAATACCATTAAAAAGAAACTAAAATCACAAACGTGTGACACAGCGCCTTTTAAGCGTTTGTGTGGTTTAGTGCCACCTACAACTACAAGACGCTGATACTCCAAAAGTGCTTAGTTTAGTTCCTTCACGGCAGTACTCTAAAATTGCAGCAATAGCAGTGCTCATTGCACATTGTGTGTGCACGGGTGCGCGTACTGCGTACTGTATTTAACGTATGCAGAAGCATCCGGGTAAGGATCTGAAGACGAACTGTTGTCAGAACTCTAGTTAAACTGTAGTTAATCTGTAGTTGAGCAGTTTCCCTCCATTTTGTGGCCCTGCGTCTGAAATAATTGCTGTTAAACTAAATGAATCTGCAATGACACTAAAGTTTAATTACAGTTTTTGGCTATAGTATCAAGTACAGATTCTTAGATACGGGCACCGCGTGTGTCATGGGTCTCACAGTCACAGTTGCATTTACTGCTAAAATTAAGCATGCTTGAACTGCCGTCGTGAAAATGAAATTTAGTTAAACGTTTCACTATTGCCAAGACGATTGACCCCCGCCCCCCACAGCCCTCTTCCCTCTTCTACGGCAAGTCCGTGTTTATGTATCAAACTTTCAGACCTACCTATTTATATGCTTTTACCGCTTTTACTAACCCCGTAACACTGTACGAAACTTTTTTAAATTTTACCCATGACTTCTTGGGGTTCATTTTGCTGTTAACAGTAACTGACGTTTTTAAGATATAGAGCACGTATGCTGTAAAAGCTTAACAAAGACATCTTTGACAGTCTCATTGCAAGCATCTTTGGAGTTTTAAGTCCCAGCAACAGATCGTTGACTTATTGTGGTAACTGAATGTGTTAACGTTTCCCCTTTTGTTTCATGACGAGGATTGTCTGTATATAGCGTGATACGTCTTCATGGGGAATGGATCCGACCAGCCAGCCACATAATTGTTTAATTGCCGAGTCCTTGAATGGTCGGTATAGAAGTGCCATCTATGTGGTTTGTTGAAGGTGGGATGGTGAGAGAGGGACTGGGGCTGTGCTGCTCCTATCGACCTTTCGTTCCACTCGGTTCCACTCCACCACCCTGCGCCCCTGCTTCCTCCTTTTCGATGCTAATCCGGATAGGACTTGACTGATTGCCCGTGTCACCACAACACCGAATACCTTCCCACTTGACACACCTGAGCCAAGTTAGTAAGACTGACTCTGTTGTTTTACACGCTGTAAAAACTAGAGATATAAGTGAAATGTGCACATTGTCATAACGGATTCTAAATTTATTTCTGTCTTTAATTTGAGCAGATCTTTTCAAAGCTCGGAAAACGCGACTCAAATAATTTAAAGTCCTACACTTGCGGAGCTTGATAATTAGCCATTATTTAATTAAACACGCTTCAACCTAAACGATCCGTCGATGGGATTTGTTAGACGACTGCCTTCAAAACTAGGTCGGTTTTCAAAGTATTGGTGTGGTGTACTTTGGATCCATGCATTTTCAGAATTAGCTCAGTGGGCTTTTTAGATCTTGAAACATCTTACTCGAATAGCTCGAAGAAATTTGCTATCCTAGTTCAATACTTTCTTATTTTTTCCGTGTACTGCGTGACGAGGGGACTCGGTCTTCAAAAGATGGGCCTTTTCGCCGCCCTCGTCCCCTGTCCCTCCCTGATGCAATACAAAAAGCTGCTGCCCACCAGGCCCCGCGCGTGGGCTGCTTTCCTTTTTATGTGTGTCTCATGTGCGCCCCTGTGCCCCCCCCCCCCTCCTGCACTCCGCACCCCGAGAACCAAACATCTCCCAGGACTTTCACGACACTGCTGCTCTTATCCTCTGAAGCCTTTATGTTAAAAAAATGTATACCGTGCATTTTATGGGAAACTTATCTGGCTTCCGTGCTCTTAGCCACAAAGAAGTAAAACGTGTGCAGTCTGTGCTGGATTCTTGAGTTACTTAGCCAGCCACCCGACCACTCTGGAAACCCAAGTGTGTACTTGAACACACAATATTCTGCATACCTAACATGTATGCAGAAAATTCTGTGTACTTGGCAAGTACACAGAATATTGTGTGTACTTGGTCAAGTACACAGAATATTGTGTGTACTTGGTCAAG
>NW_026267164.1:1826301-1827815 GCF_000697945.3 Frankliniella occidentalis
GAGGGAGGGAGAACAGAAGACCAGCCGACATAATAAAAAAGAGGAGACACATAGGAGATGAGAGACGCCCCTGGCCAGGACAGCCGCCCTGACCTGGGCCCCAGCCCCGGCTTGCTTGGCATTCCCTTTTCCTTTACCAATCGAGTCATCTTCTGACGGCACTGCCTCTCGAAGCTCTCATGGTAATAATAAACACGATTCGTGAAGTGAGGGTTGTGACGAGGCTGGGAGGGGGGCGGCGTGCTGTGTGGATGTAGTAGGGGAGGATGCGCCACCGTTCGGAAAGTAGCGACGGTTCGACGGCCCCTTTTCCGCCTCCCGTGCCTTATCCGAATTGTCACATTCCCATTCATTTCCTTCGTTTTTTTGAAGTTGAAAGCAATGGTTAGTCGTATCGGAAATTTACTATATACCGATCGAATTGTGCAAAATCGTTTATAAATTTTAAAGAACAAAAGAATATTATTGTAATTTAGAAAATAAATTATACTCTCCAAATTCAATAAATCGTCAGTCGCGTTAAATGGCTTTACATGTAGAGAAGAAACCGCCTCTTACTGACAGAGTGGTGACCAAGAACTTGCCAGGTCCCTTTGTTTAGAACAGCGTTGCGATAAACAAAAGGCGGCCGCCTGTGCGCCAAGGCGAGCCGAGCCAATCCTCGGCTCGATGTGCTGGCCGTTCGTCAGAGCGGCGAAACCAAACACGGCACCGCGTCGGGAACAGCACTGTAAAAAATGTGTTTGTGAATTTACAATTGCCTTTTTCTTTTTGTTGATTCACAATTACGCTTTTGTGATTTTGAATTACAAACGAATTTGTAAATTTGTCACAGCTCATTACTTATTTTGACAACTGAGTCATGAAAACAAGTAAACTTTACAATTTGAATTTCACTTAACCACAGTTTGTGCTCGAGTTTTTCCCCGTAAAAACTTTGAATGTTTTTCTCAGTGTTCCCGACCGTGTTATGGGCGCCGAGCTGCGCCGGGCCCCGCCAGACACACTGGCGGGCTCCACTCTAATAGAATCCGCGCCCACCCGTCTCCGTCGCACCAACGCCCGCTCACCGGGAGGGAGGGAGACAAGACGACATGCGCCATGACCATTTTCGAACGGCGGCGCGGGCTGGTCTGGGGCGCCTACAGCGAGTCTATGAAGCTGGGCTGGCTGCACGCCCGCTCTCTATGCTGCGCACGGCCCCGCCAGCCCCGCCCCGCCCCGCCATGCCTCTCATATGCGGCCCGCACGCCGCCGCGTTATGGGCCACTGATGCTGTTTCATATGGTGCGTGCGGAAGCGTTGGTTGGGAGGAGGGAGAGGGGCGGGGTCGCTTCTCCCTATATCGTTTTCAGTGAGCCGGCAATTTGCTGCACAAATCCTCTGTAGGCAACACGCGGTGGCCGGCACCTCATTAACGGTGCTCTGTGCGGGGGAGCCCCTTGCGGGTTTGGATACAAGACACGCACCGCCCGTGTGGGCCGAGCTCAACGCCCGACCCACCCTGACCCCAC
>NW_026267164.1:1827865-1829633 GCF_000697945.3 Frankliniella occidentalis
GCAGTGCGCGCAAAACCCCCATTATGTCCGCGGGGGCTAGTCTTCTCTCTCTCTCTCTCTCTCTCTCTCTCTCTCTCTCTCTCTCTCTCTCTCACACACACACACACACACACACACACACCACTCCACACACACACACCACTCCACACGCACCCGCACACACACACGCAAGCAACAATCTCCCCGTGCCCTCTCGCTTTCTCGCTTTCTGCCTGTCTTACAGTCTCTCTATATGCCTGTCTGTCTGCCTCTCTATCTCTCTCTCACACACACATACACGCAAACGCGCGCACACGCAACGGCGTACTATTTTGGGAGGCTACGCGGGACGAGCGTTGCCCTTGCGTACGGCCAGTCGTAAATAATGTTACAGCTGAACACGCCGCACCAGCCGGGGCCGGGGCGAGGCCACTGGCGGGGATGATACGACTGTCCGACCCACTGACCTCGCATGGTTTTTCATCGTTTATTATAATCTTTATTTCTTTGTTATTTCTCAGGCGATTTCCTCGAGACGAGACGAGCGCCGTTTGTGCAAATATCCGCCTGTGCCCCGACAGCAATACTGATTGGTAAGAACATCAATATTGTACTGTTTGCTCTCATTTGCATGGCTGAGGCTGAGCGAAGCGAAGCTTTCTTTAGCTGCCACTATGCTCTCAACAAATATTTAGTTTTCGGATAAACCTTTACCAAATTTAATCTGGAGATGCGGGATGTGATTTTTTTTAGTAAATGTCACTAGCTTACTCTCTGCCCTCCATTTTGACCAAGTTTTTGTGGCTTTTTTTTTTACACAAGCTTTCCCCATATATGAGCATGAGCGCGCGTCTTCTGCTTACTCGCGCCGAGCCACTACGCTCAGTCTAGTCTGCTGATGCCACCTGGGTAGGCTCACAGGGGAACCTTTTCAGGTGTAAATCTCCGATTTCATTGAGACTTGAAAAATTTGAAGTTTATTAATGTAGAAATCGGATGGCACTTAAATTTTTTTTGTAAACCTCACAATTAGTTTTCCCTTATTTAGGGTAGGAGTAAGATTTTTGAAAAATATATTTTTTGAAAAGTGTAAAACAGTGTTTTTAGGGGCAACTCGTCAAAAGTAGCACTCTTTCAGGCCAAAATTTTGTCCGTTTTGCTCTATTTTGTACCGTCAAGGCGGTAGAGAGATATATGGGACAAACAGTATAAAGCTTAAGTAAACACCTAGGAACTGTGAGGTTTAGGAAAAATCACAAATGCCGTCCGACTTCTCTTTTAGTAACCTTTAAATTTCCCGTGTTCCAAGTCCAACAAAATCGGAGAATTACACCTGAAAAGGTTCCCTTGTCAGACTAGCCCTAGGACGGCAAATAGCCGCGAACCGCGAGTCACAGCCACCGCTCACCGCTCACAATGTCTCTAAAAGCCTCGGCTCGACCGAACGAACATCCTAAGGAAACAGCCGGAAAAGGGACGGGGGTGGGGCATTGCCTTCCTGGGCGAAGAGGCAGAGCGGGTCCGACGCAGAGGATGTGCGCACCCAGAAAAATCGTTTCTTGTTTCAAGTAAATTTTTCCTTTGTTTCAAGTCACGCTGACACAAGATCAAATATACTTTTGAAACAAGCTGATATTTTCTGTTGAATAAGAGAAAAGTCTTATTCTAAAGACGATAAACTGCCTTGTTCCAATGATGAATTTAATCTTGTGTTACCTTGCATTTGATTTAGTAAATTTTTCTGGGTGCATCAGTCTGATTGCGCGGGGAGAGCGAGGGTGAGGGGGGG
>NW_026267164.1:1833228-1841407 GCF_000697945.3 Frankliniella occidentalis
CCCGATCCGTCCATCAGATGGCCGTCTCATCGATCTCATAATCGCCTCTGGTAAATGATTCTTTTATGCCTCTTGCCCCCTCATCCACTCCCTCCCTATATTCGTCGAATAGTTTGCGGCCTACCCTAAGCTGGCCTGACTGCGACGCCACAAAAAAAGGCGACCATTAATAATAAGAGAATAATGCGGCCTCTAACATTAACATTGGCCGCTGGCGTGGAATGTTTGACAAATTGATCGGGCATTAGAGTGGCGTGGTATGGGCATGCCGGCTGGGGTGGGGTGGGGAGGAGTGAGTCGTGGCGGGACGTGTCGTGCAGGCCGATCAGTATGAGAGGGGGGGGCGGTATTTGAGCGAATTGTTTGTTCTGGTCGGCAAATGGGCACATCAGTTACCACACAGTGGACGAAAGGACGGCTGGCAAACTACAAGCAGACGGAACGGTGGCCTCCCAGCCCACCCTCGTACCTGCTTCCGATAAAATCGAACTACCCAAATTGCAATTATTGCCGAAAAACCTTAAATTAATATCGTAATGAAATTCGAAATCAGATGTGACTATGTATATTGTCGTTCCAGAAGGCATTTATTGAGTTGCATCCACTCTAAATCATGAGGGACTTTCTAAAGGACAGAATATTGCAATATTGCCCTTTGCCGCGAAGCCTACGAAGCCTGCGAAGGATTTTGATCCTTTGTAACTACGAAGCATTTTTCTTCGCAATTTCAAAAACAGTGTGGATGCAAAACAACATCTCAATAAGACGCATTTCTGAAAACATAATTAAAAATATTATCAAATCTTCCGAAATTTTTGATAATACACCTCTGTGCTCCTTCCCTTAAAATGGAGACAGAGTTCACAAGATGCGAGCGTGATTTTCACGCCGCTAGCGTGAAAAGAGTTGTTTTGGTTAGCAGTTGACTTCATGCAACAGCCAATAACTAGGCCGCCGTGGGGCTATGCTATTCATTTTAGCTGAATCAGCTTTGGAGCTAGCGTGATTTTACACGCTTCCGGCGTGATTTTCACGCAAGCGTCTGCTAGCAGCGTGAAAATCACGCCGGAAGCGTGAAAAATCACGCTTGCTTCCAAAGCGCTGACTTAGCTGAAAAGAATGGCATAGCCCCACGTCAGCCTGTTATTGGCTGCTGCATAAAGTCAACTGCTAACCAAAACAACTCTTTTCACGCTAGCGGCGTGAAAATCACGCTCGCATTTTGTGAACTCTGTATCCACCTTTACACATCTTCTCTAATTGCGACAGTTATGATCTTGATGGACGGCGATGTGTCCTTCATGGAGTATTTTTTTTTACACGGCCTGTGCAGGCAGAAATGGATACGGGCTGGGTCCGTCGCGCAGTAGTTACTTCATGGTTAGAATCTTGTCATTAGTCAAATCAAATCAATAGACGTCATAGGATTCCGTTTCCAATTCGAGAATGTGATAACAACTGCCGTGAATTGGTAAACATCAACGCGCACGCGCATTACACAGAGGAGGATTAGCATATCACTTAAGTATCTGGTGACAGACTCCAACTATTCCCTCATTGTCGGCGAGACGTTGCGAACCTGTCCCGGTGGGTGGTCAGGTCAGGGTGAGCCGGGGCCGGCTGGTCTGGAGGTAGGCGGGTCGAGCGGCGGCATCAGAGGCCGTTCCGCGCGGCGTGTGGCTGAAGTGGGATTAGGAGGAGAGGCCCTTTCGGCTTTGCCCACCGCCGTGATCGAGCAGACTCTTCCCCCTCTCTCCCTCTTCCCACCTCCCCTACTCACCTCCCCTTCAAAGACCTTTCGCACCTCAGCCGTCCTGCACCAGAGGGGCACGGGGCTTGCACCGCGGTAGCAGGTGGCCTGCTCGCTCAACCCCCGGATCACACCGGATACACCCGGATGTACCCGGATACGCGTGTCAAAGAAGATGAATGGTGGGCGGATCCGATCGTGCGGGCCGAGGCTCGGACTATGGGGGACAGGGATGGAGGGAGGTTCGAGGGGTCACATTAGTGTAGCTGGGCTGGCGGCGGCCGCTGGCGGGGCGGGCGGGTGGGCCCGGGGGAGGCGTGGCAGGGAGGGTATCATTGTGATTACGTCCGGTTTGGCTGGGATAGCGAGCCCTGGTGTAGGAAAGGTCGTTGCAGTAAAAGGAATATATAGACAGTGGTGGAGGAGAGAGAAGGGAAGGGGGAGGGGGGCAGGGACGTCTGGAACACTATCACAATGTGTACTCTGTCTCTCAGCAGCCCACTAGTAGGCCACAGACTTTTTATTTACCGACAGTTCCATATTTTTGGTCTAACTGTCCGAAGTTCCTTTTCGACAGGAGGAACAGCTGGGTGGATTATCTTTTTTTACCACACATCGCTAAGTTTAAGCCTTTACGAAAGTATCTAGTCTTAGCTACTTTCTAATCATATGGATTGATTTTACAGCAAAACAAACGAACGAATGGGTGGAAATGTTGGTATTACAACACAGTTTTTGGTGCTAGTCTACTGACCCGCAAGCGTTCTGTCCCATCCGCAAGCCTTACAAACGTCACGGGTGGGTTCCATATCCCGTATCCCGTCCCCAAGACAGTCTTGAGGACGGGGAGGGAGCCGGAGAAGGAGAAGGCGGCGTGGTGGCGCTGCTGACATGTGTCAAGGAGCTCGCCGCCACCAACGTGTCCCCCCTCCCTCTCCTCCCTCCGCCCCCTCGCCATCCGGTCCCCGCCCTCCTCAGAGCTCGTAACAGTCGCGTGTCACCTCGCTTCATAACCCGTTGATCCCAGTCGGGCGACCCGCGCGTCCTTCTTTCTCGGCACCTTTCCACTCCCCCGTGTCGCCTGGCTCACACGCCGCGTTATGCTCCTCCCTCTCAACCCTTGCTTTACCCGTCCTGCCCTTCCTTTTCCTCTAGACTAATACTAGTGGTTTTTACGATATCGCGAAGCCTGCACCCAGAGAAATGTTGCATAGGTTAGGCTTGTTTTTCCGGCAAGCATATTACAGCCAATCTAAGCATTTATACATCGTCCTCTCATAGTGGAACCTTGATCGAAGCACCGTAAAATGGTAACTCAGTTTTCTCCCTTTTCCGAGTTTCCAGAAACTCAGTCCATCCCCCCGGGCCCCTGAACGACTACAGAGGCGCCGCGCTAAGGAAACTGGTTGCGCTTCGGTCGGGATTCGAACCCGAGCCGGTCCCGGCTTACCACCCAGCCGCCAGGCACGGAGACCACTGAGCTACCAAGACGTGTGCCGAACACGCTGCTCTCTGTCGGGCCAGTCGGGCGAGCGCTAACAAGCGTTTCCCTGCTGATGTCAGTTTCAAGCATGTGTGTTTGCTTGGATCTCGCATCAGTTACTAGAGCCCGTACGCATTGGTGCGGTGGCCGATCTACGCGTCAATTTATGCTTGGAGCAGGCAGCTTTTTTCTGGGTGTGTTACGGGAGACTTGGTCCGGCGTACGTATGGCTAGTAGCTTTTGGATGGAGCTGGTTAAGGAAATATCGAAGTTGTTGTTGATTTTGTTTTTCACCTGCTTTCCCCTTCTGGGTGACGTTCATTGTTTTACTGGTGATCTACCTTAAGTACCGTTAAAAAGTTCTCTAACTATCTCTGTGCAATAACGATAGTATTGGCGATGTAAAGTGGCCATCATGATCTCGGTGGGGCCTGCCTGGTATACAATAATAGTGGTGGGGCCGGGCGGACCGGCTGGTCGGCTCGATGGAGTAAGCCGGTTAGACTGAAGTGAAGGCCGAATTCGATTACGGCCAGTGGAAAGCCTGCTCGGGGCGCCCCTCTACGGCTGAGGCAGTGCAGTGGAGCGGGCGAACTGCTGCACCGGGTCGGCTGATATCACGAGGTAAACACTCATCGTGGGAAAGGGCGTTTGAGGTTGCATTTTGAATTAATGTGCGTGTCTGCTAGCGACAGAAGCCATATGTAATGTACAATCTGTACAATCTATCTACCCGTGGTCATCACGAGTAAAGAAGTATTCACAACGGTGTAACATAAACTGACTGATGTGGAAAGAGGTGGTGCTGGTTCACCACTTATGCCCTTCGTAGTCGTGGTGGTTCTTAGAACGCTATAGCGTTCTATGTTGTTATAACAATTTTTGAGGGCAATATTGTTAGGTTTTCGACGAGACCGTTCCTAAGCGTTTTCAAGGAGAGGCAGGGTCTTAAAATGAATCTAGCTTCGCATTTCAGACAACATGGCAATGTTTATATTTGATTTCGGCTAAAAATTCATTCGCATTGGCTTGTCCACCACTAAACTGTGGCTCCGAAGCGGTTTGTGTGGACAGAGGCGTAGAGGTCGGCCCAGTCCTCTTCCCCCTCCCCCACTTCCTTTACTCCCAGTGCCCCGGGGAGTGGGGGTGCCGGGGCTCCCCAACATCGTTGTCGCGCGGACTGGCGAATTATTTCGTGGGATGGAGAGCGCACCAAAAGTTTGTGCAAATGTTTGAGGGAGCGCGTCCAGCCTCGAGGCGTGGGGTGGCTTGGTGCTTCTCTCGAGGGCAGCCGGCTGCGCTGCGTTTGCGCCCACTGTGGCCCCAACGGACCATTGGAGTTCTTTCGTTGTAATATGCAGTTTGATTTGGATTTGGGTTTGCGAAGTTACAGCACATCCTGCACGGAGTGGACCGTAATCCAAAATTAGTCGCTGACCTGGTGACAGATTGACCGGGCGCACTATAGACATTTCCTGCAGGTTTTTTCTAACAGTGCCCCTGTTGGTTCACTCCTTGCTCCCTTATCACGTGGTTGCTATTTGTGTGCCAAATCTCGTGCTATATATGAAGCATTTGTGGGGCATTGTTAGGTGGCATGGCAACGAGTAGTCAGTAGTTAAATACATATGCAAAGTTTATGTAGGTTTGTCCCGGCAGCACTACTACCAATTTTGCGACATCTGTCCGGGACCCATGGACCGCTCTTCCACTCCCCTCACTCCTCCCCCTTAAACATCGCTCGACCGCCGGAGGGCCAACCGCCAACCATCTGCGCTGCTGCGTGTGCACTGCCGAGTTTATCGAAAACAACTTGTAATAGAGTTCCGACCGAGTCGAAGTAATAACAAAAAGAATAGGATTTCTTATAATTCTTCATTTGAAACCGTTAACTGAATACACAGTTTAAAAGTTTTAAATATTTATTGTATACTGTAGGGCGACCGACACGATATAGCAGTCTTAAGCTGCTAAGTTGAAGTCAGACGTCGATTTTTACGTTATCAGCCGTAGAATATTTTCACAGTACATGTAGGCTTTTTGAATAGCAAATTTCACGATGAACCCGATGTCCTGGTTGGAAAGGAATTTAAAGAGATCACATCACAAATGCTCAATCATTTGTAGATCCACAAAACCTGGCATGTGGCCAAAGAATGCATCATAGGTGTGACACACTTGTTTTACTGGTGTAAGGGACCTTGAACTTTCACTCCCAGACCTGTATAGCTTTTCTGTTAAATTTAAAAAGATATGGATGCGTGTGTGATAAACTCCAGTCTGTATAACAGTCATACCGGATACTTAAAAACCAAACAATTGCTGACAATGGGTGGCAAAAAATCAGCAACGGGATAAGAATGTACAGAGCTCGCGAAAGCACAAGAGAACAGTCATAGGAGTCTCCAGCTCCCTAGTCTACTCGCACTCCCACAAACACCGCAATCAGTTGCTTCACTTATACACCTTGTGCGTGTGTGCTGCAAACGACTGTCTTTCCATGTTGTTTTTCGCTGCTGGGAGTTGTAAAGCTGGGCGCGCATGCAGGTAACGACCCCAGCAGCCCGCAAGCTATCCCAGCCTCCCTTCCCCCCTCCCCACTATTCTCCTGGTCCTTTTTTCCCCTACTCCGCGCGCCACGACCCCGACCTACCCCGCCTCGCTTAAACAGACCAGCGAGGGTGGCACCGCCGGTTGGCCACGCTGCCACCGCGAAAAAAGCTACATACCTACACTGGTAACTTGCGTGCACATGCGAGTGCTTTAGTGCTCAACATTATGTTCCACACTTTGAAGTGCTTGACAGGATATTCGAATACTACGAAGTTTTCAACAAGTAGGACACTTTAATGTGTCCACAGCTGCATAGACAACCCTGATGTTCAATACTTTTATGTGTTCACACTTCAAAGTGTGCAACATGGTGTTCAGCACGTGCATTGTGCACGCCAGTTGAACACTTTATTTATCAGTGTAGGTAGGGGCCAAAACTAGGAGGGTTGCTATGATTTTCTGCAACGTTGTTAAAGTAGAAGAACACACCGCACAACGGCCATACTGAGCATGCATTCCCGCAGTGCAACTGTCGCATTGATTCGTGAAATATCAACAAAATCTTTCACTACGTTGGACTTTCAGGAGCGCCAGTAACACTGCTGCGTATTCACAGTTACACCCACGTAATGAAATTTCAAACATTGGCGGTGGACGTGATACAGGCGCACAGTAGCCCTGCCCCTCCCCGTCTGGTATTCAAGGGTTTTCCTTGAAGTATCCTGATCGTGCTTCAAGGAAAACCCTTGAATACCAAACAAAAATTCCAAGGATTTTCCTTGGAAGCGACAGGTTTCAAGGCAGAGTCTGGGATTTCAAGGGCCAATCTTTCAATTATCCACCCGACCTTGAAATCCTAGAAATTTCCTGGGATTTCAAGACATTCTTTTTACCGTGCATGGAAATACTAACCCCAGAGGAAGGGGATACAAAATATGCGGTGTAGTAGGATATATTGAGAATATGGCCATTTTTCGGGCGAAGCAACCGTTTCGGTTCTTTCCCTCGTCATGTGCCCGTCCACTGCACCAGCTGTAGCTGCCGTTGGCAGGCTTCCTCTCACGCTCTATTGAGCGGCACAGCCCGGCATCCAGCCCGGCCTACGGCACGACACGGCACCGACAGTCTACGGCAAGGTCCACAGCACCGTCCACACGGCACCGTTCACAGTCCACGACACGCTTGTGTGATGCGTACTCTAAATGGGTAAGGGCCTTTCTGTACCTTCCTCTTGGAAAAGGTATATTATCATAAGGGCAGCCGACTAGGCTTCTTTTTATCTATAATTCACACTTCGGGTGATGGTCGCATTGATTCGTAAAATATCAACAAAATCTTTCACTACGTTGGACTTTCAGGAGCGCCAGTAACACAATGACAGTGGACGTGATACAGGCGCACAGTAGCCCTGCCCCTCCCCGCCTCTGTCACCAAAGGGCCTCTCTTATCCCTCCGGGACCTCGTTAGCGCCGGCCATCAATCGAGAGGCACGTCGCCGTGCGATTGTGGCGGCAGTCTGTCGCGGCCCAGCAATAGGGGCTGCGCCGTGCGGGCGATGCTGTCATCTTAGCAGAGACAAGCTAACTTAAAAGTCATCGGAGGAAGACGAGAACGCCCCCTTTAATGCCCACCCGGATGCCGCAGCGCACAGAAACAGAATGTAATTACACTAGAAATCCAAGTGTGCGAATGTCGCACAACTTCCGGGTTGTAAAAAGATAAGCACACAACTGCAGGTGCATGTGCCACAAAAAATTCAGTGAATAATTATTGTCACACACCTGCAGATGTGTGATTAATCGTATTTATCAGCAGGTGTGTGTCAATCGTTCAGTTGGGTTTCCAGTGTACGTTGTAGAGGGAGCATAGTAAAGCAGTAAAGACTGAGGGGTTCGCTGTTTCGTTTATGAAACGGGAAAAGGAAGACAGTTTAATACTTGATAATCTCATGTTTTCCAGACGAAATCGTTATCGTGGCTTAGAATGGTAGTACACCAAGCGGGACGGTAGTACAGGGTGGGTAGTGGGAGGCAGCATTTGAGTAGAAAGGGACAAGCTGCGTTCAGGACCTAATGCTGGTCTCTATGAGAGTGTGCGGTCGGTTTAGGTTCGATGGAGAGACTGAGTAAAGCGAATGACTTCGGAGGACCCCTTTTGGGTTTAGGAGTGAGTGAGACGGACGCGCGAGGGAGCAAGTTGGAGGGCAATATCAATTGGCACCGGTTGGCTCCAGTCCAGAGAAAAGCATGGCACGGCGTTTCTGGCACGCAGTAGGGGGTGGTGGCAGTTGGGTGCTCCCAACACTATGTTCTGCGCAAGGGCTCCTGAGGCTCTACCTGATCGTGTGGCATCGCCGCTCTAACCACCTCCTCCGCTCCTTCCCATCCCCCCCC
>NW_026267164.1:1841457-1853185 GCF_000697945.3 Frankliniella occidentalis
CCCCCACCCGCCTCTCTCTCTCTGCCTGACCACAAACCGTATTCTTGCATTGTTGACTTTTGGAAAAACCTTACTTAGGTAAAGCACACACATTGTATAGCCTACTTTGGCACTGCCGTCTGTGTAAAATATCTACGTTAAATGGCAACCTATTTTCTATTTTCGATTTACAGAATAAATTGAAAATTTACGACAGCCCGTGCTTGATCGTTTATGAATTCCTAGTCGATACATAGCAGTGCTTGTAACTGAATTATTGTAATTTTTAGCAACATAATTGCAAATTTTCCTGTAGCACTTTTAAGAATTTCTTACACTGGTGTACTATAACAAGTTCAGGCACTAATATGTGCTTACTAAGTACACTGCTTGGTTTACAATGCACTAAGTACACCGTTAGGTTTATAGTGCAATAAATACACCGTTAGGTTTACAGTGTACGCACATCAAGCTGGTTCCCTCTCCCCTCTTTTTTTTCTTCTCATTGTCCCCACCCGAGGGCTGCTTTCTTCTCCTCTTAACAAACGCAGCTAAGCTGATGAGACGTTTTTCTCCTTGGATGAATTTTATACATTTCGTAAATGTCGTTGTGGAAAAGCACGCGCTGGAGGGGCGGAAATGGAAGGATAATTATTTCATTAACTGTGCTTGCCACTGGCGTACCGTCAGCCGCCATCTCTTACTGTTCCATCCAGCTTTCTCTCTTGCTTACTTCCATTCTTTTAATTTTCCATAGTCTCTTCAGTTTTCTTTTACTGAAAGATGCGAGTTTGTTTTCTATTGCGGCGAAGTAAAAAAGTTCACCACTCGCGCCACTGTTAAATCAAGCACTGCATATGGTCATGTTTATTTCTCGCAATGTTGTGTCTGTTCCGTTGGCTGTGTACGAAGAAATATTTAAAAATTGGTAATATCAGAATTAATATAGGATATACGTGAAATTTCTGTAATATTGACATACTGTTTCCAGTAAGTAATGGTTAGACTAGAAGTACGTTTTTTTTCCTACCCTAACAAAATATCCATCAATTCCAAATACTGTAGCACACTTTTTTCAATTGTTTCCTGCCCATTTCCCATGTTTGTCTTGCCTCTTCTTTTCATTGACTGTCTTCGTCTCTCTCTCTCTCTCTCTCTCTCTCTCTCTCTCTCTCTCTCTCTCTCTCTCTCTCCTCTCTCTCTCTCTCTCTCGCTCTCTCTCTCTCTCTCTCTCTCGCCTCTTCCTCCCATCTCCCTGTCTCTGTTTTCCCTCGTTCTGGAGGGCTGGGGACGAGGTGGACCAGACAAAAGAGTGGCATATAAAATATTTATTCACAGCATAGGAGCAGAAGTGGGAGGGGAGAAACAAAAGTTGGCAATTATTTACATTTGCATGGTCGTTATTTGCCACGTCTATTTGCATCCCCGCTCAGATTGGGTTGGCGAAGTCTCGCCCTTTGTCCTGTTAGCCACGCGTGTCGTTTTTTTCTTGCCCTCCCCAACCCCCCTCTCTCTCTTGTTCCTTCTGCCTCGTGTTTTCGTCACCTTTATTGTGTCACCCCTTTCCCCGTTTTGCCTTTGTAAATCGTAGATTTATGCAGAGGCACCAGCTCCATCCGATCAGCTGCCTCCAGTTTTCTTCCGTTTGGATCTCTCCTTTCCACTTTTTGATCTCTTTCTAGACTTAAAAATCGTTTGAAAGGAAACGGAATCTGCATCATTTGAATTGCCAATGGACTTGTTTTCGCTTTTACCCCTCTTCGCGGTGGTAGGATAGCGCTAAAACTGTTAAGGGGAGCGAAAGGTGGAAGAAGATTATTCTTCAGTTACGTTTAATGTTTTGATAGGTTTTTCGGTGGTCGGACACCATGTCTACGCATAAGATTTCGACCGCCCAAATTAATGTTAAAAGCATGCATGTGCTGTGATAGGGGTGCCTTCATTTCTTGTGAGAATTCTTTCGTCAACTACGGGATGTACGCTTTTTAATTCCACTGTCAACGAAGTCATTAGTACACTGTAACTATGAGCAGTTGTACGCCAGCGACCACGTCTCGCGAAAAGGCTTCGCGATATTTCAGGAAACAATTCTAGCAGTAGCTCTGCTGCGACTCGCTTGCCACACCCTACCTATAGGGCTGCGGCGCTGACACCCGAGTCGAGCAAAAGACGTAATCAGAGGAAGTGGGCTACGTCTACATATAGTTTTCAACAAAATATGATTTTCGTTTAACTTAACAGTTGTTGCTCCTAGGTCCCCTTCTAATCAGTATTTTAAATTAGAAAGAATTATTTTTGGTGGTCGTGTCATTCTAATTTGGACCTCCCTTCTAGAAATTTTAGGTTTTTCTCTTGTTTTCCTCCAAATCATCCCTGGCCAGAGGTCATAACGTACGAAACTCTTGCCCAAAGGGCAACGACGATTTGCCTATTTGAAAAGCCAGCAAAATTTTAAAAAGTACATTATTTATCGAGTTTGTTTTTGCCTTACGTTGGTTTTGGTTGTTTTTTGAGCTGGCCCTCAATCTATACAGTTATGTCTTTCCATGGTAGTGATCCTGAAAATCTCAGGTCCCTAGCTCAATCGATTCTCAACTTATCGTGCCTACAGACAATCACGCTCACAGACAGATAGAATCGAAACATTTTGGATCACTGAAGTGGCTTCGCTATCACTCAGCCAATAACTAGGAGATACATTTTATGCTACTGTCACATATCCGCAATTTTCCAAAGGAGAGTCAGTAATTAACATCAGTATAAAACCAGTAAAACACACGGTCAGGGCTAGCCTCTATTTTGATAAAACATGAAATAGTATAGAATCAGTCCTTTTCCTGCCTGAAGCTCCTCGTGCGCGCGTGTGTTGAGCCATATAGCGACGTACGCGTGTCGTGTCGGGGTGGGAGGCGAATACCCAACGCCTCTGGGATTTGGGAGGGGGGATCAAAGTGTTTCTCTCCCCGCACCGCAGGCCGCCAGAGGAGGACGAAGACAGGCGGAAAACGGCGGAGTGGGAGGTGGAAAAACGTGGGGGCGGATAAGGGTAAAAAAAGAGCGGAAGGAGGAGAGTGTCGGTCTTGGATTGCGAATGGAGTAGTCCATGATTTCAGTAAAGTTAGTGAGGACGGCGGGGCCCTACTGCCGTCGTGCGGCTGCCACTATCCTCGTGGGGGTCATGCTCTCGACACAATGTGTTCGCCGCCCCACTGCTGCCAACTTTGCAGCGGTCCCCTCCCCTTCGTCCTCCCCCTTAAAGCGACATTGTGCCCCTGTGGTCTGGCTGTAGGCCTGGCGGGAACGCCCTTTTGCGCTTGCTACATTCTTTCTCTTGGTTCATCAGCCCAACGCCTCCTGCCCTCCACTCCTCGTCCGCTGGCCCTTCTCCGCCTCACTGTGTGGGGGTCAACCCTCTTTCCCCCCATCAGCGCGTCTCGTCACCTGGTGACACAGTCACTCTGGTGCCGTGTCATTGTAACAAATTTAGTTGGATCTATATTTCAGGAATAATCCGCAGAGGGGGCTCAGCGGTTGTCAAGGAGGGGGAGGGGTTGCTTTTACCGCTGGTCGGACAGCGCAAAAACTTTATTTGGCGTTATATAATTGAATTCTATCGGCCGTTGTGGGAGACTCAGGTCACACACTTACTTACGCTGCGCCGCCGAGGGGGAATCAGAAAAAAAGCCCCCCGAAGCTGTTGGCTCCAACGAAAGAGGCGTGCTGCGCTCTTGTGTCTCCCTCCCGCCGGAGAGGAGCACACCGCCGGGGCACACTTTCTTCCCCCGCCCCGTCCTACTTGTTCTTTTTTTGCTGTATGAAAAATAAATGTCCCGGTTTTGTTGTTGATTCTCTTCCCCCTACTTGGGGCGCTCGACTGCTCCCGCGCGGGCGAGTGGGGCAAAGTCAGGCACGGAGCACTGCCGGGTGCGACATCGTCCTCCCCTCCCATAAAAAATGCGAAAAAAATCACTATGCTTGCCCTCGACAAAAACCACAGCCGCCTGTAATGTAGCTATTGCCTTAGGATTGCCATGCAATTTCTTTTGGCGCTGACGCGTGAAATGAAGATGTCCCGCTGCCCCGCACTGGCTCTTCCCGCACCCCCAACCGCTTTCCCTCTCTACTATCACGTCCCCCCCCCTCCCCGTTACCCCTTTCCCCTCCTTCCTACAGTAACACTACCCTTTTCACTACATTACTCCTTATTAGCCCGCCCTTCTGCTTTTAAAAAAGCAGTAAAGTGGGCTTATGCAACCGCTCTCGTGTCCGTCCGTCTGTCTGTCGTCCGTGTAAGAGGAAGGTGGTGAGCTAGAGGTCTACAAATTTCAGGGTATCTTAGGGGTTACTTCTCGACAACGAAACGCCTGGTGCAAATCCTGGCAACCACCCCTAACGGGGTGAAAGGGGGTAACAAAGAAATAGGTGTTGGTCCAAAGTGATTTACAGGTCACATTATTTGATTATGTCCTTCAGTAAATCTTGTGACTGAAATGGTCGGGCCGCAGGCCCGGCCGTCGCCGCCGGCAGGCCTAGCAGGCCCGGCCCCTGCCGAACGGAGTAGCCGGCGCAGCGAAGCGGAGTTGGCAACTCCGTTTTGCGGAAGGGCGGGCCTGCTTGTTTTTCCTTTGCCCTCATCACCCCTTGCGCTTGTGCGGGGATAGGAACCAGTTCCTACCCTCTTCCCGCTTTGCGTCTTCACGGCCGTCTCTCGTCATTTTCCATAGTGCATTCGTCGGTCCGAAACCTAACGGTCCTCGTACTACCTTTGTCATCCCCGTAGGTGCTATCCCTTCGTCCCCCCCCCCTCTTTCCCCTGTCCCTCTTCAGTCACCCACTTGCCCAATCGGCCGCGCCCGCCCTCCCAAACCTCCAGCTCCGGGACCGTCCGTACTATCGCTCGAGACACAGTCTGCCCTCTAAGGGCACAGCACACGGCCTGCGCCGCCTCGCTCTGATCCATGGTGGGACCCATCACGTGGTGTGAGGTTTCAGGGGGAACCCTCCGCGCGCCGGCCATCGACGCTGGCGGCTGTTAATTGGAGGGCGTGCTCGCGAGCGCCCCCCTCCCGGACTGGGGCGGAGGGGATCGGAGGGACCCGGTGGGGGCGACCTTCTCATCGTTGACATCGAGTGCGTCACTGGCGTCACCGCAGCGTGGAGCTCCGCGCCGTGCGTTAGATCGATGGTTGTCGGGGCCTACGTGGACTTATCACAACGATACATCGACCCCGGCGGCCGGCCCACGATGGCATGGCTGGGTGGTGCCGGGGCGCTGCGACGTGCTGCGGGGACGAGCGTGGCGACGGGCACGAGCCAGCCAAGAGGCGCGCCCACTGCCGTGCCTGGCTGCGCCCACCTCGGGGCGGTTGGGGCGGGCGGGGCGGCAGGGGCAGGTTGGGGGCAGAGGCGCTCGATGGAGAGGGACCTCCGTGATTAATTCAAGCAGCCCGTCGTTAATGGCCACTCAGCTGTTCTGGCGTGCGTGCCACAGAGGGGCAGGGTAGGGGGGGGGGGGCTGGGGCAAGGGGTAGGCGTGTTGGAGAGGGGGAAGGGCATCGGGATGGAGCTGTGACGTGACGCCCTCTTAATATGCATTCGCCACAGTTACACGGCTCGCGCGAGCAGTGACGATGCAAAGCGGGGATATCTCCGGTGGCGCCGCCCCACCGCCCGAACGCCGCGTGCGGTCCAGAACAAACACGACAGCAGCTCAGCGTGAGGTCGACGACCCATGCCTGGGGCGGGGCAGGGCGGGGCGGGGCGGGGCGGGCTACCCTGACAGAGGGCGGGAGGCAGCGGCGCGCGCTGAGGTCAGCCGGCGGGGGGCCAGAGCAGAGCAGACTGCCGCCGAGGCTTCTTTTCCTCTGCCTTCAAACTTATTCCTTTAGGAATTTCATTAGTGGGCTGGCCGCCGTCCCCCCTCCCACTCCGTCCCGCCTCCCGTCATGTACCGTCGCGCCCCGCCGCCGGGACGTGCCTCTCTCGGCAGGGGCCTCTGGCTGGGCCTCTGGCCGGCTCCGCTCTGCGCTTTGCGGGGCTTCAAACCTCGCGCTCGCGCCTAATTTCTTTTTAATTCGCTGCGTTGGGAGCCGGCTGCTTCAGACAGAGCCACTGCACGCCCAGTTTGATTAAAAGTGAAATAAGTTGCACAAGCAAGCCATTCAATAGTCTTAAACCAGAGCAGAGTTTCGTGACGCGGCGTTGTTTTTTTTCGGGCCACTTAATTGAATTACTACAAACTGTTTCGAAAACGTTTACTGTTTTCACTTGAGTCAAAGCACAAAGTGGTCACACTGCTACTTCTTTTGTCCTGCTTGTGAGCCCTATTATTGCTGCTGAGGCGGGTCCCGCGCCCGAACAATGTGCGCCACGCTTTCAGCAGCGCCGGGCCCTGGACCCCACCGCATCCGCCGCGCCGCTACCTCCGGCCGTGCAGCGGCGGAAATGGAACTGCGCCAACGCCACGCTTCGCGCTCCGCAGCGCTCGGGTGCCTGGCTACGCCACCCCCCGCCACCCCCCACCCGTCCCCCGTCACGCACCGTCACGCTCCGCGCCCGGGGAGCCCGGCCCCACGCCACCGACGCCGACCTGCCCCATCACAGCCCGCCAGGCCAGAGCTCCCGCTGGTGAGAGCGCCGGATAGGAGGGCAGGCCCGCCGAGCCGCGCTGTCGGGCGGGACGGCCTACCCTGCGTGTCGCAGGCGCTCTTGAGACAGCCAGCCGCGCGCTCTCGTCGCGACAGCCGCCATCAAACTAATGACAGAACACAATTGATAGTCTCCGAAAATCGCAAGGGAGGAAAAGACGGTCGGCATGCTGGCACGCAAGCCTGTTTGGGTGTAGCACTCACATTTTCCCTTCTCCCCTTATTGCGTTTCCGCGCTGACTTCCTCCCGACGCCGTTTCCCGGCTCCCCGTTTCCCCGCCCCTGCTTTAGTGAGTGCAAGGCGGATGGAGCGAAAGCAATGAGAACTGCGAGACGCACGAGGAGAAGGCAGGGCTGGTTGGTCGCGTAGCTCCACCTTTCGCGCCACGCTTCAGAGACGCTGCCGCCGACCGATTTTAGCGCGTCGCTGTAGCCGCAGGAAAAGTTGTCGGCGCGCCTTGCGCCTTCGCGCCGCCACCAATCATTTTACCGGCGCCGGTGTGTCGTATAACTAAAAGACGCGTGGTTGTGTTTGCACCACAAATCGCACTCCACTGGAAACACAAACATTAGACTTAGCGTATTTTACAGGTTCTAAACTTTAATCCCTGTAGAAAGGCACGAAAGCCACCACAGGCACTAACAATTTAGCACCGTTGGGGTATTTTTCGCGCCTCTTTAAAGGCACGGATGGCAATAACACCCCGAAAATAGTGTTGATTCCTACCTTTGTTTTCCCAGCGAGAGGTGGGTCGTCGGTTAGTCCAGCCAACTTTTCTAAAAAAATTACTTAGTCCCCGTTTGATGAAATGAAATCAGGGGTATCTGATATATGTACGTACCGGGTGATTCAGAGAACACGCTGGTGCGGGGCAGGTTTTCCTATCCTCGACTCGGCGGGCGCACGGGTCCAGGTCTGGGGAGAGGTGTATATATATATCAAATGCACAACCGATTTGACCCATCAACATCATGAAAACGTCTCAATTAGGCAAACGGGCACGGACGAGGCCCCGCCGCCGCCGAGGGGTAGACGACCTGGACCTAGCATGTCCCCCTCCACCCCGTCCCGCTGCGCCCGGTGTGCGCCCCGCCGAGCCCCACGACGCGACGTAGCGCAATCAGCAAACAAGTCAACATTTACTGTACCGTAGCCGTGGCCAGTTGTGGCCAGGCCAGGGCAGTTCCGTTACCCCAGCACTCCCCTCGGCCCACTCACCACTCACATCCCCTGCCCTCTTTTGACCCTCTGTCGTTGCAGCTGACCGAATAAACGTTCGCGTTAAAAAGAAATATGTTTGAGTCGAGCTTTAGTGGACGATAGTGGAAGGAAAGCCAACCGCCCCTCCGTTAATCCAGTGACACCTGAAAGCAATGAGAGTAATTAGATCTCTCTTGAGGTCGACCGAGCTTGTTCCTTTTTTTTTCTCGTTTTCACTACAGGTCTTTTCGTCTGTCTCCCTCAGAAAGGCATTAGGGGCGCTGATTAAAGTAAGTCCTGGTGGCGCGGCGGGGCTTTTAATGAAGACAGCGCAGCTCAGCGCACTCCGCTCCTAACTGAATTGCCTCCCGCAAGCGGCCACTCCTCCCACGACGCTGCGACAGGGGGCGACATTAGGCCGTCGAGAAGTGGTCGTTGTGCGTCAAACTTTTCAAACACGCTCGTCGGAGCTGGGGGCGGGGGGCAAGGCGGGCCAGGCCACAGGTTGTGGGTGACGGCAAGGCGGCAGCAGTGGGTGGTGTCCCTCCCCCTTTACATCTTTCTCTGGTGCTCAACTGTTAAAAAGGTGGCCTCGTGTGCGGGGCCTATAAAGCCGTTCCATATTAGAATTGGTTTCCTCCGAGGGGTGCACAACTCCATAAAAATGTGTACACCGGATTACCAGATTGTAAAGATTACCGATGATTACCTAAGATTACCAAAGATTACCTATGTATACAAGGTATGATCCACCTGCTTTCTTAATCGGAACGGCCATTTTTTGTTCCGAGAAAGATGCATTTTTGTGCAACTCTTTGGTAGCTCTTGATTCTTTATCATGCAAGTTACAACTTTGCATTCTATGATTGGCCAAATCATGATTTTGTTCATGGGAGGGATGCAAAGATGCCATATTAAACATGCGCGTTGGCATTTAGGCAAGATGTGCACAAAAATTCATGGCTAAATGAACAAATTTGTCCTTTCAGAGCCTCAGGAGTGTGAGGATTACCAGGGATTACCATTGATTACCAAGTCTGTGTACACCTGATTACCACAGTTGGGCACCCCTCGGTTTCCTCCAAGGGGATACGTTTTTCTTCCATGCCCCGTCCCGTCCCGGGATAGGATAAGCCTCCAGTCCTATGTGCACACTGGAAACAAAAAGTTAGTACAGTCATTGTCCCTAAATTCGGACGGTTTTTGAGGAAAAACGCCTGTGACATCTAGAATTTTCGAAATATGAAAAATCGCTGGGGATTCTAGAATCCTCACGTCGAGACGCACCTACCACTCCCCAAAAATATTTTTTCGCGCAAACGGTATGGGGGTAAGGGCTGTTTGAATCGTGTCCGTATTTAGGAACCAATGCGTCCTAAATTCGGACAGCTTCGAAAAATTATGAAAAGTGAAATTTTTTTGAGGGGTATTGAAACTTCATGAAAAAATTTAACCTTACCCTACCGTCCAAATTTTCTTATCTGCACTGTAAGAATTCTTTGTCACGATGACGAAAATACCATGGCTAATTTTTAGTACAGTGGTGTCGTCATGGGTTTTTTCGTCACATGATTAAGGTTTTCTCGTCACCGTGATGAGAAAATTCGTGACGACAGCCCTGTACTAAAAATTAGCCATGGTATTTTCGTCATTGTGACAAAGAATTTTTACAGTGTGGTATAGTTTAGTCGCCAGAACTGCTTAAAGATCGCTTTTAACGTGCCCTAAATTCGGACAGTAGTCACTTTTGCATGTAAAAGCCTATGTCCGAATTTAGGGCGCATTGCGAAAACGCTTCCCAAAACTAAACCGTGCGACGAAAAATCAAAAACTTGGTGTCATATTGTAGATAAAAGTACCAAGTTTCTTATATGTTGTGGTCCGAATAACCCGGGCTTACACTGTTCAGAGCCCCAAATTCTTGCAAGACACATTTAAAGACGCCTATTTTGGGGGGCTAAAAATACGAATTTCAGGAATTTCTGGAGGAAGCAATATTACTCACACATTTATTTTTTTGGCAGAAATGGAAACTTGGTGGTCTTACCTTTCAATCAAACCAATAGAAAATAAATTTTGTCAACGCATTATGGATTTGGAGGCGACAATAGTGAAATACGGCACAATGTCCGAATTTAGGGCGCAAGTCCGAATTTAGGAACAATGACTGTAAGTCCAACCTTTCATAGGCACTAAAGATTTACGGGTACTAAACTAAAAAATTTCTTTGACGCGCCTGGAAAGGCACGACTTAGTTCATTGTTTTTACTGAACTTCGTAGTACCGGATTAAAATTGGTAGATTTTTTTCCATTCATTCACTGTTTGTGCAGTTTTATTTCCATGGCCCCTTATGCGATAGAGAGTTGACGGAAATGAGAACCGGAGTTACCGTCGTTAATTTAATCTAACGGTTACTTGAGTAAAGGATTCCTTGATTATTTTTTTACAGTGAGGTCCTGCTTTGACACACAACCACCCCTCTTCCACGCCGAGCCGATGTAAGGGGCATCCGATATGTTAGGCATGGGAGGGACTCAATCTGCTGTCGTTACTTCCACTCTCCAGCCTGTGAGCTGTATGCCACCCCCTCTCTTCCCCCCCTCCCTATAAACACACACACGCCCGCTCTAACACTCACACACAAACATACACTTTACCGCCGTGCGTCATAAAACACAGACGACGACCTGAATACTTGAAGCACTGGTTGTTACCTCGCCCCGCACCCCCGCAAGCTCCACCGCTACGCTGTGAGCACAGCCGTCTGTCACCCCTGAACCTGGAATGGTAGATTGGGCCTCAAAACGGCGTCAAAAGTCAAAAAATTTTACTTTGGAATAAGCGTTATTTTCTCTCCGACGAGGGGGAAATCATGTTATTACGGCATAATTACGCTTGATTTCTACCATTACGCTGTTAGTACGAGTTAGTACGTCTTTAGTACAGGCCTGGGTGTACGAGTTAGTACCCAAGTGGTTTCCCCCTCGCTCAATGGGTAACACTTAGTATCTTTCCCCAGCATCCATAAAAAAGGAGGGGAGGGGGGTGATTTTACGTTATGTCAGCGATACGTATCTGTTTTTGTTATAGAGTTAGGGAAACAAAGATTGGAAAATCAACTGTAGCATCGAAAACAAAATTTTCCGTACTGTTGTTCTGTATCAGCCTAGCTGACATGTGATTTATTTCACCCACCAAGCCACATGGTCGAGCTCCTGGTTTTACCTGACCTAGTGCTTCCACAACATCCTCTGTGCAGTCAGTCTTCCTGAGAGCCGTTGGCTTATTGGTGGCACCTCAGGAACGAGGGCCGCAGCACCCCACCCCGCTACGCCCCGCCAAGCCCCGCCAAGCGTTTCTCTACAACATGGCGTGACTGTGCTGTGGGATGAGTAGCGAGACTGGAATCCAGCACAGAGCGGGCTACGCCCCGCCAAGCCCCGGTACGCCCCGCCGGCACCATATGGTTACGGGACTGATGCTGTCGTTATTACTGATCCGTGATCCTGGAAAAACAAAACCGCCATCAACAAGATGCCGTCAGCGCGCGGCTGGTGCGCTATGGCATGGCGCGGCGCTGGGCGGGGCCGCGAGAGCGAGCAACAACAACAACAACAGCTGGCCGTCTTTTTCATAAACCGTTCCCAGCTGCTCTCTTGTCTCGTCCACGTCTTGTTTCGTGAGGCGGGCGTAACGGAGCACTTGCCCCCTCCCCCCTCTCCTCCACAGTACGTCATGCAGAATGCCATTGACGGTGCACCCTCCTCTCTCTCCCCTTCCCCTCTCTCCTGATATGAGGATATCAGGTGCAAGCACAGTAGCACATTGTCCCGCTCGTCACGAAGCCGCTCCCGCTCGGGCCGCTCTGGGCCCTGCCTCCCCCTCCCCTCCCCCTCCCT
>NW_026267164.1:1853235-1854800 GCF_000697945.3 Frankliniella occidentalis
GCGGCCCTCTCCCCTCCCCCTTCTCCCTCGGGCCTTGCCCCTGCCTCGACGATTAGATCTGATGAATTATTCAATTGGATAACAACAGCTCTGCAGCGGCCCTGATTGACGGTGCTCTGTTGGCTGCTGCGGCACGTCCCATGCGGGACCTCCTGGAGACCTCCGAAATGATTCCTGCCAACCGGATTCGCGAAGAGGCATAAACCGGGCCGTCACTTAGTTAGGAACAAGCTGACTCGATAGCTCCATTGTAAGCACTGTGCGATGCGCTCTAACGAAGTAGTCCGATCTGCTTTGCTGCCAAACCAAAAGAGTCCGATCTGCTTTCGGCGCTCGTCGACCGCTCCGCATAAACTCTATAATATCTCGAAGCTTGAAAGGAAAAGTGTACATATTTTAGGGTGTACACATTCGTAAAGGTTAGGGAAACAAGCAAGTCTTTTTATTTTGTGTATATTCAAAATATCCGAGGAGTTATAGCCCTCCAAAGATGCCTGACGTTCCATCGCCGAAAATCAGATCAAACTCTTTTGGTTTGGCAGCAAAGCAGATCGAACTCTTTTGGTTTCGCTGCAAAGCAGATCGGACTCTTTTGGTTCAGAAGCAAAGCAGATCGGACTCTTTTGGTTCAGAAGCAAAGCAGATCGGACTCTTTTGGTTCAGAAGCAAAGCAGATCGGACTCTTTCGTTAGGGCGCATCGTGTGGTGACTTTAGAGCCGAAACTGTTGAGATATTCCATAAAATTGGAGTACGTGCGGCTGATCGATAGTGTATGGGCCGGAGTAACGGTGATCTAATTTAAGGGTTGTTTAAGTGTGACGGTGATGTATCCACTTTCTTACAGTGTAGTACTAGAAAGCCTTCAGCGGAGTGCTCCCGGCGCATGACTCGAGCACGACTGCTCTGGAAGATTCCTCAACAGGCCAGAGCGGATCGCCTTGTGTTTTATGCCCTGGGGCGCAAGAACACCCCGGCCGGGAAATAAAAGGAAAATAGAGACGAGCGGAGTCACCCCGACTCATCCTTATCCTGTCTGGTCCGGAACGCCACGGCCGAGGATGCCCAGCACTGGAGGGGGCGGGCAAGGCGCGCTGAGCTCGCCTTGTGCGGCGGCTGCTGGACCTATTTCTGTCTCCGTCGCTAGAAAATCGGCTTGAAGGCGGGGCGTTGTGCGGCTGGGGGGAGGGGGCCACGCCGCTTGGCGAGGAGAGGCAGTCGCCTTTGTCGCCCGCGGCGGCAAAGGCGTGGTAGCCCGCCCACAACACAACGGAGGTGCAGCTTTTTGCTGGAGGTTTTTCTCTAGCCCCTAGGGGAAGTCGGGAGTCGCTTTTAATAAACAGCCTTCGGGTTGTCGTCCCCCTCAACTTGATAAGGCTTGTGCCGACCCCACCATCTGGTATCAAGGATTGAACTGCGTCCACGGCGTTTGATCTGGCTCGTGAATGTTTCAGGCAGGGCCACGGGCCACGTTATTTCGGCGTTGCGTGCGGGAAAATGATAGTATGCTTCCCTTAACCATATACCACTTCCCGTTGGGCCTGCTCCGCCCAATATCCACCCAACC
>NW_026267164.1:1854850-1862703 GCF_000697945.3 Frankliniella occidentalis
ATCCATTTGTTGAGTCCGGTGATAGCCTGGCAGCACCGTCACGCTGCCCCTGTCCTGGTTCGACCCCTCCTGCCCCCTCCCGCCCCCTCCTGCCCCCTCCTAATCACGGACAATCTGACATTTCGCATTGAAATTGGTCGGCGTGCTGGTGAGGACGTTGGCGTGGGGCGGTCTGGGAGGGCCGTAGCGGTTGTGACAACCAAATGACGTCATTGTTCGCCAATAACGTCGAACGGAACGGCCAAGTCAGGCGTGTATCTCGATGGCAACATGGCACCTACCGCAAATTAGAGCAGTACACTCGACAAAAAAGAAAGCTTTTGTTGAGATTACCATCTCGGGGGCTCAGTTCAGGGACGATCATAAAATGACGGTTGTGACAACAGTCATCGAGAGAGCAAAACTAAAACATAGTTCTCAGAAACTGTTAATACTTCAGCTGCCAGACTTTGTGGTTGTCCATTAGTGAACTATTACGATAAGTGCAACAACTTTCCACTTTTCTGGCTACGATCAGGATCGGGGTCCAGCTACCAGTGTCTCGCAAGCACAACGGTCATGTCACTTGGCGATTTTGCGGCGTTCGCATACTTTATGAAATGAAACCAAGAACGTTTCCTTGCCTTGCTTTTCTAGCGAAAATCATGGGGGATGGGGGGACACCACTGGTTCTCGGAGAAGGCCACATTCACTCGCCCACGCCCGCAGTCTCATCACGCGGTCCCGTTCATGGTGCAAGAGCGTCTGGCAGTGAAGATGAAAGAAAGTGCGCAATGTGGAAGGGCGGCCACTGTCAGAAAACTTGTTTTAAATTTACAATACACTTAATGTAAAGTTTGATAGCTACAAATGTTGTAAAAAAACAAAAAAACATGTTGTAATCCAACCGATTTTCATTTCAAAATAGTGGATATTTACTTCCACCTGCACCAAAAATTGTTAATGACACAAACTTGTTCGTTCTGTAATCGTGCTATCAAACTTTACAACGGTTTTGTTTTAGTGTTACAACATGGCGAAAAGTAGGAATCATTGTTCTGGACCACTACGCGCAAAATAAAAGAAATTTTGTCACATGCCAATGAAAACTGATGATGTTGTTTTTATTACAAACTAGTCATCACCAGGAGGAGTCGGCCCCATTTGTCATACCAGCAAATTTTCTTTAACTTTTTTTAACATTGGCGGAGGTGAGGAGGGGGGGGGAGGATCGATGTAAAAAAGCAAGGCCCGCCCTTCCGCCAAACGAAGTTGCCAGCTTCCCTTCGCTCCGCAGGCAACTCCGTTCGGCATGGGCCGATTGCATATTTGAGTAAGCTAAGGCTTCCGGGGCAGGGGGAGGGGGCTGCGGCCCTGTAGATTTGCTCCTTGGACATGAGAAAAGACTGTAACGGGTGGCACCGTGACTACACCCCACCCTTCTGCTTTGCTAAAGAATAACAAAAATGAAAAAAAATGAACTAGCGCAGTTTTTAGCTTGTTTTGTTTGTCAGTCTTAAAATTTGAATTTTTGCCATTGTTTTATATTTGTTTTTATATATCTACCTCTATCTCTAAAGCGGTTAAAGATACGGCGAATCCGAGGGCAGTTTCCGATTCATATCCAGTCCTGTTCTTGGAAATTTCCGAACAATTTGGAACAGAAAAAAGGAACCATTTTACATCAGAACCAAGTTTAGTAGCTTCAAAAATGACAATTTTCCAAAATATTCAAAAATGTTCGTCAAATGTTTTTGAGAGATCCCTAAAAAGTTTCGAAATTTTCCAATAGTTCGGGAAATTGTGTTTCAAAACTGTTTGGATTTCAAATTTTCCAAACTGTTTGGATTTCAAATTTTCCAAACTGTTTGCGCTGCAAATTTTCCTGTTAATTGTTCGGAATTTTCCAACAAAACTTTTTACTGTGCGCGGCGTCGGTGGCATAGTAAACTGTTCTGCAGTGACGGGGCCTGGCGCGAACCTAGCCAGCCAGACACTCGGACACCATTCCCCCAGCGCCAGATAAATTGTTTTCTGGTCTCCGCTTGGTTCTCCTGTCCATTTACGAGAGTAAAAGCTAGCTGACACCTTACAGTTACTTAAATTTGCTTTATATTTAGCCCAAGGGTTTTTAAGGTATCATCTGCTAAAAAAAATAGCAGCAGTGATCAGTTCAAAAAAAAAAAAAAACAATCTTGCAAGAGAGTCCTCTATAAATTAGGGAACTGGTAAGGGATGAATAACACCAGGCGGGGCGCTCCGGGCCGAGCACGTGTAGAGGCTGTAAGGCTCTCCCTGAGGCTTGCCCTGAGGTGGGCCACCGGTACCGGTCGCCTTTGTCTCTATTCGTACGTGCGCCAGACGGCGCCAAGGGCCTGGCCCAAGCAGTCTCCAGGAAGGCAGGCACGTACCCGACTTGAAAAGAAAATGTTTACGCGGGCACAGCAGCCCCTACCGCTACTGCTCCCCCACTCCGTCCGTGTGCCTTTTGTAATATTATTTATTTGCTTTGGGTTTTTACATTATTCCTCTGTCTTTCCTTCTTGCAACCTCTGCGATACCGCCGCCGCGCAGTTGTCACTGTCACTGAGATGATTTCACCTGCAGATTGTATTTGTCATACGGCTGGTTGGTTAGCAGGAAGTGGTGACTGCAGACAGAGGAAAGTGTGTGGGGAAAATGTGGGAGAAGGGAGTTTTTGAACATTCCAACGTTGTAACCTAAATCTAATTGTTTGTTGTTGATGTACATATTATTGTTACGCAGTGCACGTTCAGCAAAAGTTTTTTTTAAATGATGGGGAGATTGTGTTTAGGGCCCTAATTGCGGGATGCTATGCTCACACTGGTGGGGGCCACCGCTGGCTACTCTTTCCTCGTATCTCACGCGCTCATGTCCCTCTCTTCCTTTTTCTTTTCTTAACTGGGTTGGATGCCGAGTGTGCACAATGTGTTTTCCACTTCGCAAAAATGTCGTGTTGTTTTAAGACGCCCGACAAAGAATGAATGAGTGGTGGGTATGGTAAGAACCGAAGTACGGTCGCCTCAATCCGATTAGTCAATAAGTATCTTTAAACATCCTGCTAGAGAGCGGGTTCTCATGTAGTGGGGCTTCATAGCCCTTTTTGAGGATCCTTAATAAATTCAATTTCATTTCAATTCTCTCTCTCTCTCTCTCTCTCTCTCTCTCTCTCTCTCTCTCCTCCCTCTCCCTCTCCCTCTCCCTCTCCCTCCCTCCCTCCCTCCTCTAGTGATGGTGGCCTCGGAGCTTCTGCTGCTGCTGCTTCTGGGTTTATTCAAAGTGGCAGACGCCCGCGCAACTTGCCCAACCACGTCACGGACCTTGCACACTGTCACCGTAAGTCTGCTACTTATCAGAGAAATCTGAAATACACAAATGAACCACGCTTCTGAAAATTAACTAAAACACTCAATCAAGAATCGATCGAGAAAGCAGACGTTATACATTTAATAGTAGGGCTGTTTTCTGATTGTCTTCCATATTTAGAGATGTGTTGTATCATGTAAGGAGCTCCTGAATCGGCGCGATAGGGCTGCGGGCCGCGGTGCGCCTCAGCACTGCTTTGCAGCAAACGCAATAGAGGTCTCAAGATTTGTTGGGGCGCGACACTAGCCGATCATCGCTCATTCAGTTACTCACGGTTCCCCATCACAAAAATTATTTTATTACACTTTTTGTGATGATTTGATCACAAAAATGTGATACTTTTATCATATTTTTGGAGTTATCATGTGAGTTAGCGTGGGAATCGCAAAACACCAGTTATCGCGTCCCCCTCCCCCCCCCCCCTCTGTGGTGGTCTGTTGTGGTTTCGGGACACCCCCCCCCCCCCCCCCCCCCCCTTTTCACTTGGTTTGGGTACGGCCCCTAATATGTGCTCTCTTCTCTGCGATCCACGGCTCTCCATATAGCAGGATTTCAAAATTACAGGTACAGAAGGGTCACTCCGTAAGTATGCTCTGCAAAATAAAATAACGAAATCTTTGTTCTTTTTGTTTACAGTATGGCCCTCGCACAGTGCACACTCGGAAGCCCAATCGCAGCAAATGCAATGCAGTTCTAAATTATACACGTGGTCTGAAAATTGGCCGTGAGACGAGGCAGAGGAGAACGGTGAGTGCGATTGGGAATGGAAAGAGGGAGGGGGGGCGTATGAGGATGAGGTACGAGGAGAAAGGAACACTGTTCAAAGGAATACTTCGGTCTCCGAATCAGTCGGTTAAAGGAGAAGTGTGAGAAGGAGACGAAATTGAGAGAAGTAGTTCAGACTGCGGCGAAACTGAGGTGAGAATTGGTTAAGAAGCAGGCTGGTAAGTTGCAGGGGGATCGCAGGGAGACCTGCGCACTCTAGGCGTGGTTGGCGACGCCGTAGCCGCGAAAGCTAGGCAAGTCCAGTCGAGTGTAAGGGGAGATAGTTCGAACCGCTTCCCTCTCGGCAGCTCCCCCTTCCCTATACGCTCTGCTTCCCCCGGCCCCGACTTGTGGTGGGCACTGTAACCCCCCTCTCCTTGTGCGTAGCTATCACGAGGGTCTCCAACTATGGTCTGCCGATGTACACATGATGTAGCCTCCCCGATTTTCCAGAGCTTTCCTTCGGGTTTCCTGCTCATCTGGGGGCTGCTTTGGTTTCCATGTAAGTTTTATTCGGTATTCTTGTGTTTCCTCTTGTGTTTCCTTGTTTTTTCTTACGGGCTTTGAAGGCTTATTAAGGTTTCCTTAGGTTTTCTCCTTCTTGGGTTCTGAATTGCCTATCTTCGTCCTGGTTTTCCTACAACTTTTCCTGTCTCCTGACGAATTTCTTAGTCCCATGACGATCCCATGATTATTGCGGTGTCCCAGTATATTTTTCGGTCTTCTTAGGTTTCCTTTGGTCTTCTTGGTTTGTCTTCTCTGTCAATTCAAATGTGTACATCGGTACATTGTATAATTCAAGTGTACATGGCATGTATATTTAATAAATGCGTACATGTCATGTACTCTTTATTTAAAATAGACAATGTACACACTTGAACTGACAGCGTTCCTATATCTGCCAGAGGTTTCTGGGCGGCCAGTGAACACGCTCTAACCGAGTTGGGGTGGGGACCCCTTGTGCTATCAACAAACGCTGGAATACACTCAAACTACACTGTAAAAAAAAATTGTTGTCACATAACAACAAATTCGTTGTTAAGTTTTTAACTGACTCGTGATGTTGTACAACAGCTTCGTTTGTCGAAGAACAGCAAAAGTTGTCCAGTTACAGAAATAAAAAGGTCAGCAAAAACAAAATGGTGCCCAATCCCAATAGTCCAATATTAACAATGCATCGACAACAAACGTAGTTGTTTTTCAACTACTTCTGTTGTTCTCGAACAACTGAGCTGTTGGTCAACAACTGAGCTGTTTTAACAACTAATTTTTACAGTGTAACTTCAATTTAAAATAGCAATATTTTTTTTAATCACGACCTCTGACCAAATCACGTGTAAAATTTGAACTTTGTGAAACTTGTAATCTTTACTGGGCGAGCTACATGTTCATGTTCTGCGCTTTTACGTGCAGTGTGTTTTAGGACCTATTTGAAATATGAGCTAGCTATATGTACTAAACCTTGACGTGCAGTGCTGCAGTGTCACTGTCACTCGTAAACTGTAAACCTGCGTCGTTATTAGCGTGGTGGAGCTAGACCGACGAGAAAGACGGTGGTCCCGCTGATCTTAGCTGTTGTGCGGGTCTGCCTATCCTTGGTGTGGTGGGCGCTCGGACCCGCCCGGACGTCGTCGGCAATAGTTAAATCTGTGCATGCAACAGGCGCGTTGCGACGGTGGCTGGCCTGGCACTCCACCTTGGACGAGTCGACGCCGCATTGACTACAGCTGCTTCTCCATTGCAAATGCTACCGGGCCCGCGCACGCCGCTCGCCTTTCACATTCAAATCACGGGCAGAAAGAGCTGCCAGAGGACCCGCACCGTAAGCAGCGGCCTGCTATGATGGATGTCTACCTTTTCCTCAGTGCCCCACCCCTTCCCTTATCGTCATTTTTTGGGGTGCTTTAGCCTATGAAAAACAAGCAGGCCCAACCTTTCACCATAAACGGCGTTCTGAATATTACTTCGCTACTCCGCTTCTCTGTGGCGCTATCTTGAAGTTGCACACGTTTCCCCTTTCGATAAAGCATGAGTCATCTTAAGTGTCAAATATTTTAAAATGTCCAAGCACTGAAAGGGGTGTCAATAGGCAAAAGATGTTAAATCAACTTACTTCATTTTTCATTTAGTCGGAACTCAAGGACTATATATGGCTCGTACGACAACGAATTCTCCCATAAATATGCCTCGTGTAGGAGATTCACGACCACTTAAAATCTCAGTTTGCTATATGTCAAATTATTCCCCCTCTTTCGCTTCACAGCCCACGTTTCACTTTAAAAATGCAAAAGTGCGTTTAGTCACGATGCGTGCTTAAAAATGCATCTTTCTGTGGACATGAAAGTCTCTTCGCGTTTCTAGTTTGTTGGATTTGCAGTGGGACTGCTTCATCCATGCTTGTAACACGCCCAGCGCAGCGGTAGACGAAGGAGCACGTTACTTGAGGGAGATAGATTTTTTTGTCGATCAGTCTACTGCTCTCGCTCACACTGCTCTACGCTCGCCAGACCATTGACAGTTGCTGTTTGCTGCTGCCGCCCCCGCCATTTGTCTCCCGGGCCCCGGGCAACTTCTTTGGAGAAGTCGTGGGAGAACAAGTATAGTGTACTAAAGGGGAGTGCGAGAGCTGGACTCGTTATTCTGGAGCCAGACGCAGCTGCTGCGTACGCCGCCTGCATTGGAAGGGGAAAAGAGAGTGGGGGATACCAGCAAAGGCATTTTGTTGTGCACTGACCAGTGGCTAATTTGTCTTGTTGAGAAAGGAATAAACTATTAAGATTATTGCTCTCTGAAATTATTTTTGTTTTTTTGCACCTATGAAACCCTAAAATATTTTGTCTATAGAGTGTAAAAATCAAGACACTTCCCTCGCGCTTTAGTGTAGTGCTTTATGCCTGGTGTGGTGTACATTGACCTTGGAGTCTGTCGGAGCAGAACGCCTGCAAACTGCCTGTGACTGCCGTAAGTTCCGAAAGCCACTGGCCCCCTCCCGCTGCCGCGTTTCCATGCCAGCAGCGTTAACTAGGCGTATGGTGCTCACAGAGAAAGCCCAAGTATAATCAAAAATACACCCGGAAACATATTATTGTGGAAACGCAAAAATTAGAAGAACTCACAGGTCAGGGAAAACTCAGTGTGCGGGCAAATACTGATGGCCATGGCCCAGGTAGTTACACCAACGATAGCATAAAATTCAGTTTTAAAGTAAAAAAGAATTCTCGCTCGCTCCGCTATCGAGCAAATACGCGATCTTAGTCGACTCTTTTACCGATATTCCGATTTTCATTATTCTTAATATTTTTCAGTAACAACGAATTTATTTTTGCGTTCTTTACTGCATTTCCACTACACTGACCTTCTATTGTACTCAGAAAAGTCAGGGAAAAACGGGAAATTTTGGGAAGTCGAGTGCTATAACTCTATAAAGGAGCCTGATATTGAAAACTCTCAAGGCTCCAGTAATATTCTTTTGGGGAGTGCATTCCATCTGCATTATTACATTACTACGTGCAAATATTTTTTGTTTTGATTTCCTTAAAAGTACAGTTTTTGTACTCATCCCCTTCTTCCGCTTCACAGCCCAACCGAGCCCAACTGTTGGACAGTCTCAGACTGCATCATTAGAGTATGCACTGTAAAAAGCTTACGAACTAAATACTTTGCAACGTTACGAACAATTTTCGTTCTTTGTATTGCAAAGAAATTGTTCGTATTGCAAAGCG
>NW_026267164.1:1863813-1870433 GCF_000697945.3 Frankliniella occidentalis
GGGGATAAGAGCGAATCTAAGTAACCTGTAAACGGTGGAGAAGTTTTTCTTAAATTTATTACCTAGATGCTTTACTTTTTTAATATGGTTTGGTTTGGTTTCGATGTTCTCTGGCAACTGATTTTAGAATTGTTTTCGCCCGACTTACGTTGATTTCACTTTTACCTAATATGCGTCGTTGCGCGTCGTTGTTCTTACCTGGTCCTAGTTATGGCCAAATACGTCATTTAGTTCACTACTGGCGTATCTTAGTTTGTGATCTTTAGAAGTTGATGTTGCTTTGTTCTCTTCGCCATTCTTCTGTAACCCCGCTCTGGCACGTCTGCTAAGAAGTTGGAGAGATGGTATCAGGTAATAGACTGTTGGCCTTTGGGTTGAATTGCTTGGGTCATGGTAGTCGTGACATGCTTTTATCTATGACATGTGGTATGCAAATTTATGCAGGCAGAAAAAGAGCCCGTCGCTTGCCGGTGGCAGCGCCGGGAAAGTAAATAACCACGTGCGACGCCTCGTGGTTGTAAAAGGGGCACCTCGTTACGGGTAAGCCAGTAGCGTGGTGCGTGCAGGGCAGTGTTAAGGCTACAGTATGTGATGTTTACGTTTGGAGAGCATTTAGGTGTGTGCGAAATGGTCGGTCTGACGAGCCACGTATGTCGATTGCAGTAAATGAAATATTGAGCACATTTATGGAAGTATTTAAATAAACATCAAAACCGTTGAAACTACATGACTGCATGATTTTAAATTTCACATGTTTTTTTAATTATAAAATCAAAAGCGCACGGAACATGGAATGATTGTCTAAAAATTGTTTGAATCCACCATAACTCAGAAACGGTCTGAGTTACAGTGTTGATCTTTTTATCTACTTTGTTTATAATCAAGTACTTGAAGTTTTCATAAAATCTCAATCAAGAATCGATCTTGAAAGCAGATGATACATATTTTATGAATAGGGCTATGTTCTTATTCTTATTTTCTCTCCTTACAAGGAGACTAATACAAGTGTAAATTCCCGAATCTGTTTCAACTTGGGGGTTTCAATGTTGACTGCATACCGAGGGGGCAATAACTCCCTTTTGGTGTGTACACATGATTCCCGAAATACTGGATTCAAGCTGGTCCCACAATAGCTACCGTCAGCTCCGGTCACTTCACTTCAGTTCAGTACACGTCACTTCTGCCGTGGTATTTACGCAGGGGGATGGGTAGAGTTAATACTTTTTCAGTCGTCTGATTTTATATTTGATGTTATTTTTGAAGAAAATTGGCGGAGAAAGGCGCAGCGGCGTAGCCAGCCAACATTGCTGTCGTTACTGAAAATGTCCAACGCCAATTTTCTTCAAAAATAACATCAAAAATAAAATCAGACGACTGAAAAAGTATTAACTCTACCCATCCCCCTGCGTAAATACCGCGGCAGAAGTGACGTGTACTGAACTGAAGTGAACTGACAGGAGCTGACGGGAGCTATTGTGGGACCAGCTTTACAGTGACTAATTTGAACCAGTTTCACTAGTTTCCAGCTTAGTTTAGGCAATTTCTGTTGATTTCTAATAATTTTTGTCCTGACGATTCCCCGTCAGGTGTACACATGATTCCCGGAGATTTTGCCCCCTCGCTGCATACTAAACGATTGCCGATAGAAGTTCCTGCCTAATTTGATATTTTGGTTATAGGGGGAAAGTCCCACATATCTGATAGAATGGCTGAAAATCCATTATTTTTGAAAAATCCCAGGATCCCTTTTTTGTCTTTGTCCTGCGAGCATCGATTTGGACTTGATTGGAAACTTATGATAACTTAGGGTTTTTCTTTAAAAAAAGATGACTTTTAGTAATTTTTTGAGAAATTGGACTCCCCTAATGTACCCCAAAACATCAAATTGGGCACGAACTTTTATCAGCAATCTTTCAGTATACAGTCAAGATTGAAAACCCCAAGTTTGAATGAATTCGGGAATTTACACTTGTATGAGTCCCCTTAAGTGTATGTGTATACCAGGTGGCTGATTCACGCCGCGCACTCCTGTAGGTATACTGTACCGCAGACACGAGTGCGGGCGGGCTTGCCTATCGCCCCTGTCCACGGAGCCTTACGAGCCGAGCGAGTATGCAACTCGCCCGCACTCGTGCATGCGGTACAGCATAACTACAGAAGTGCGCGGCGTGAATCAGCCACCTGGTATAGTAGTTGTCCGCTGTCCAAAGGGAGGTGTCCAGCTCCCTGCCCCAGCCTGCCCTTTGAGTCCCTCTCGCACTCTCGGCGCGTAAGGACCTCCGACTACCCCGCACTTACATTCTGCTTTTTGTTTGACTGGGGAGCGGGTGGAGCGGGCGCTGCAGAAGGGGGCCGCAAGGTTTATGAGGCCCTCGCTCGGGAGGAAGGGAAGTAGGAGCCACTTTGCGCTTTGCAGCCGCAGCCCGGGGCCTAACGGCATGAGTGAGGCCCTCGGGACGGGTTGACCATGACGACCCTTGTTGCACCAAAGACTTTCTTCTGATCAGCGATTTGCGTGACTACGAAATTAATATTCATGTGGTCAACTTTGCCAAGGCTATAGCAAGGGCCTAGGGCGGGGCTTTTGCAGGGACCCCTTTCACCTTAACCGCGAGGCTGCGGAATTAGTGGTGCACCTGACCTCTCCAAATTTTCCATTCACTAAATAAATAAAGTGCGCAACTGGCGTGCACAAGTCTAACAAACCGACACCTGAGAAGAACAACCGCTTACCTCCACGGACTGGAAACAAAATCGCCTACCTCTGCAACCTTCAAACAAAACCGCTCACCTCTGGAACACTCAAACAAAGCCGCTTAAATGACAATTTTTGGACATTCTGAGACACACTGTAAAAAGCTTACGAACTAAATACTTCGCAACGTTACGAACAATTTTCGGCTTACGTTTCATGTGACGAAGCCTGGTAACGTTTCCTGATGCAACCTACCCCATGCAAAAGGATAGGGCCATCACAAACTGGTTGCATCTCCAAACGTTACCTGGTTTGGTTGCGTCAAGAAACGTTACCTCGGTAACATTAGTTTTTCCAGTGTAGTGCAGGCGATTTTCTCATTTCTGCGGGCGCCGGCTGGAGAGTGGCCCAGACTAGTGTATTCACGACGACAGTGCCTGCGCGGCACAGAACGCTTGGCAGTGTTAACGCCGGGCCCGCTAATAGCACCGGGAGAGGGGGGAGGCTCGACGCACCCACGCCGCAACACCCCACGACTGCTCCCCGCTCGCCCTTTTTCGCCAAACTGCCGTATAATGAAACATGTCCATTAACGACGCCATTTTCTTCTCCAGCTCGAGCAGAAAGAGGGCGGCTGGACGACCCTCTTCGCCTGCTGCGCGAGAGATGGGGGGTGGGGGGTTGGGGTCCGCGGCCGTGCGTCGTTGCTGCTGCATCATTCATTCGATGTTCGAAATCCGCATGAAGAAGTATATATACGACATGGCGCATGGCTCTGGGGCACCCTGCTGTCAGACATAGCCACTCTCTCTACTCACCCACCGCCGTCAAGACGTACACGGTAGAAGAAAGGGTGGAATAAAAAAAGCTTTGCCCCTAAAAAAGAGAGAATAAAGAAAAACTGGATAAAAGAAACGCTGGGTCCACACTACAGCAGCAGCGTCATCGTCATGATGAAGTCACGTCACGACGCTGACGTTCGAGACGCGACATCACGACCGCGCCACGCCACGTCGCGGGTAACGTTTGGGATCCTGGCCATGACCCTCCTTACCGTCACACGTCGCCCCAGGACCTGGCAGTGGCAGTGTGTGTAGCCGCCACTCCCCCGCCGCGGTCGGGCAGGTTGCCCCGGTCAAAGGTCAGTAGATGACAGTGGAGATGAGGCGCGTGGGTGCGTGGGTCTAGCCATCTTTTCAGCTGGGCTGTCACCCCTCACTGCCAATAAAAGTAATTTCATGGACTAATATTGGCTGTTATCACTATGATGACTGATGTTGAAAGTGTTCGGCCGATAAACACTTGTAAAGGCTCAAATCGACACCTTAGACAGAAAAGCACGCAGTTCAGTCGTTCACCAACACTCACGCAGTTCCTATCCCTAGAGCGGTGAACTACGTGTTTTTCGGAGCGCGCGGCTGATCTGCGTTAGTCTTAGAACGGGTGGCTGAACTGCGTGCCTTTTAGTCTAAGGAATGCGTCGAAATTACAAAATTGGTTTTATTTAAAAGCAACATATGTTCGAATGAACGTACAGAACACTGGTGTTCAGTTTTCAATATTTGACAGTTGTTTACAAATTTCGACAGTGTACTCGTGATGTGAGGACCTTTCCGCTGCGTCGCCACCGGCTCGGTCGCCGGCCAGCAGCAGCACAGGATGCCTTGCTAGTGTCGATGGCGGCCATTACTTTTACTGCGTTCCGCGCTCGGCCTCATGGCGCGGGCTTTGCACCGCCACTATAACCATCAAAACCTTCGGCCTCCGCCATATCCCACTAGCTCCTTTCTCCGGCTCGGCTCAACTATATTGGCAAGCGGGAAAAATCAGAGGAATATGGTCAGAATATTCGGGGTGACCGCACCTTCCAAAGCGTGTTGCAAGTAGTGGCTGTGTCAATAAACGGGGTGTCAAAGAGTGTATACTGTCGATTGAGCGGGATACCGGTTCTGGGAAACGCCATCGTTCTCGCATTCAGCTTGGCGTGGCCGGGGCTAATTACCTTTGCCACGCTCGAACGGTGTGGCTCTGCGCTGCGGCCGAGGCAATCGCACCATGACTGAGTTTGCCAATTATTGGAATTGAAAACTCGATACTTTCCCTGGGGCTCGCTCCGACGGTCGCACCAGCGGGCATTACACGTATTCGCTGGCTGATTACCACTCTGGTGGCTTATAGTAGTTAGGTAGAGAAATGTACTGCATCGATAGTCACACAACGTACACGGGAAAAGGGACACTAACACCAGCTGATGTTACTGACTGGTGCACTCAAACAAAGTATTATAGCTAACAAAGCTAAAAGCTCACGTTGATTGTTTTATTTTAGCTTGAATGGGGAAGACTAATAATCATCTCTTCTTTACACAAAGGGTGCATTCGAAAAAGGTCACCCTACGCCCACATCAGCTGAGAGAAGAAATTTATGGTGTCTTTTAGATGACGAAATAGCTCTCAAAGGTACGTTAAGGTATCATTAGCGATATGTACGCCAGACCACGTCTCACGTAACAGGCTTCGCGATATCTCACGAAACACTGTTACGTTGCGACGCTGCGACGCTGCTGGCGCACATACATAGCTAGGCCTGCGGCGCTCACACCCGAGACGAGTTAATAGGATGGTATGCGGGAACAGGGCCTTCCGGCACCAACATTTGGCATCACTGTAAAAAATAATAGTGATTTTACCGACAATTCGTGTAATCCATTACAGAAATAGTGGTGTGATTTTACAGAAGATGTTAGTTTTACCGAAATTCTATGGTCAAATTACAAGTACCTGTAAAATTACAGATCTTTGGTCGAATAGACCAATTGGTCTTTTTCATCCTGTTTTCGCCAAGGAATGCCCCCTAGCACCCAAACGGTACAAGATAGAGCAAAACGGACGAAATTTTCGGTCTGAGGGTTCTACTTTCACGAGTGACATTGAAGGAGGCCATTAAAAATATTTGAAAAAAAAAACCATTTTGTTACCCATGGTTTTTGATTTTTTTTAAAGTCAACTTTTGAGCTAGAGTGCTCATTTTCGAACTCGATCTGTCTTTTTATGATACAAAACGACCCTGAAATTCCCAGATCGCTCTCTCAATTCTTTCTCGAGTTATCGTGCGGACAGACGGACAAACAGACAAACAAACAGAATAAAACTTTTCTAGTCAGTGGAGTAATAGGCTTCGCTAATCGCTCAGCCAAAGAATACCCAATCTAAAGCCTAACCGAAGTTATTGTTGAGGATTTCAGGACTGGCTCCCTGCGGTGGGTTGGAGCACTACGTAGATATTCTTGAAAATTCTCAGGCTTAGCTGGAGTTGGGACATAGGCTTCATTTCTCCTTGATGGGTGATTGTACTGCAATGCACAGAAAATTACTTGCATATGAGCAAAACCCTCTACTCATGTTTTAGATTACTAGGTAGATGTACGCCAGACCACGTCTCGCGTAGCAGGCTTACATGGTGCACATATAGCTAGGCCTGCGGCGCTGACACCCGAGACGAGTTAAGGAGAGGGGAACAGGGCCTTCCGGGCCCAAAATTTGACATACTCGAGCCATTTGTCGGGGTCTTATTACTCTAAAATTAGGGACATGAAACTTCTGATGTTCGGTAACGGTTTTCATTAAAAGTTCGAGTTTTGTCAGATTGTTATGTAAAAATCAACGTTTTAGAGATACTAGATAATCTAGGGACCCTTAAGCCCAAAAGACGGTGTGATTCAACCCGTAATTTGTAGTTTAAGTTTCACTCCCTTTACAATTCTGTGACATAAAGCCTTTTTTACGATTTAATAGACCATTTTGTCTTTTTCACGTTGTTTTCGCCAAGAAATGACCCATAGCGCCGAAACGGTACAAGATAGAGCAAAACGGACGAAATTTTTGTGCGCAGGGCTTTACATTCACGAGTTCCCTCTTAGGAGCCC
>NW_026267164.1:1876928-1886050 GCF_000697945.3 Frankliniella occidentalis
AGGCCCCGACTCATAAGATGGCCTAACATAGTGTCCTGCAGGGTAGGGTCCGTGCTCAGGCCGGCTGCGGTGGCTGCGGTCAGCACCTCCCCACCAGTGATACTCGGTAGGTTCCGAGACTCGGCCACCCCGAGCCGGGTAGCCGGTGACAGCAGTCACGCACTCTGCGGAAGACCACCAGTTCTACGGAAACGCTGCTGTACAACTCGCGGCGCTCTGATCTATCCAAAAGGGAAATGATGATCTTGGGTTACAATATCCGCAACATTTACTATAAGTTTGAGTAGACTATGAATTAGCACGTCAAATATTATAGAAACTGAACTTGCGGAGATCATTGGAACAACCACCTCAGGCCAAACCCATCATCCTGCACTGTGGACCTGAAGGGCTAAAGGGAAGGGTACCCTACGCCACTGCGCACTGTCTCGCTCAAGACGCCATCCGGCCGCAAGCCTACCGCCACGTCAACCACTCTGGAACGAGTGCCTCCCCTGCGCCCCTGATAGTAAAGCCAGATTGACCCGCACATAAGGCCGCGGTCGTTTAGATGTTTAACACGCACGACATAGTTGCAGCTCTCTCTCTCTCTCTCTCCCTCCCTCTCCCTCTCCCTCTCCCTCTTCTCGCCCTACGCCAACCACTAGACTTGAGACTGTGGCTCTCTCTCCTCTCGGTGGGTTGTCTTGTGCGCTGTCCCCGGGGATGTAAAGCCCCCGCGCAGTTACAAGGCCTTATCTCACCCCCTCCCCCCTCTGGGCGCGCTACGCCAGGCCCACGGCCGGGCCGCGCGCCTACCCCACTCAGACTGCGCCGAGTCAGCAGTGTGCAGCGCCGCGACCGGGCCTGATCCTAGCGATGGATAAGATGCCAGCCCCACCAGCCGCGACCTACAGCCGATCCGCCCCACCCCGCCGCACCGTGCATCCAAGTGTCCCCAGCAGGAAGTCTTTGATCGTACGGCTCTGTGTGCGTGCGCCTGCGCTTTAGAAGCTACGGCCTTGTGCGCCCGCCCGCGTGTTCACCGAAGATAGCTATATTGGCATATCAGTAGAAATGGCTTGGTTTGACGGGAAAACAATTCGGCCAGTGACATAATGGCTGTGCTTTCGGTTTGGTTCAGCCAACATAAAATGTGGAGAAACCAGCCTGGGATCTATCAGGTCAGAAACCTGGCAGTAAGTTCAGCCTGTGGAAGGTCTGATAGCGCCTCGTAGGTAGGCAACATCACGCTCGCAGTCCATGCGTGTACTGCGGGCTGGCCTACTCCAAGTCTCGCAGGCGCCAAGCTCTCGGGAGGCCGAACGGTAAACGAACGTACTTTCAGGATGAAACCAACTTATTCAGTGGACTGTAGTCGACTTCGATTCCTTGAAATATTCCCGAATATTCCCCTTCTATCTCCCCCCTGTCTCCCCTCTTCCCTCTCTGTCTGGCCCGAGTTCTGGCCCCTTGACTCACCCGTCCACACACCTGCCTGCAGCTGCTCGCGGCACTACAACTTCAATTTCCTCGTGCGAAAAGTTTTGGCGAGAATGTCGGTCGGGAGGAGTGGGAGGCGAGAGCGGCTAATAACTTTGGCCCGGATGAGTGCCGCGATGAGTCTGCCGCCACTCTGTGATAGACGGAGCGCGCGCGTCTGCCTGACAAGTCGCGGCGGCGGCGAGAGGGGGGTAGGGTGGTGGGGGGTCCGGAGATTGATTTTCGTTGTATGTATCGGTAGTGTTATTATTTCTCGAGTCCGCAAACAGTGTCGATCATGAGAGCGGCGGCAGCTGGTGCGGCCGGGGCGAGGCCCGTCCTAATGATGCCGACCAGTCCCGGGCGGAGGCAATCTACCGGACCCACCTCCGGCTGTCGGCCTCACCCCTCGCCCGGCTCCTGTTACAGGTCCGATGGCCCCTACGCCTCCTAACCTGAACAACCTGACGGCCCCCGGGGCCGCGGCTCTCCCCGACGGGCTGCAGCAGCCGCACCGCCCGGAACATGCGGCCCACCATTTCGGGGGCCACCACGTCCCGCCGTACCCGGGGGCGGTCCCCGCACCGGCCCCCGCACCGGCCGCCGGTGGCGTCCACCACGCCCGGCCGCAGCAGCACGCCGAGCGGGACGCCTACCCCGACACCTACCCGGGCCAGTACGAGTTCGCCGTCAACCCGCCCGTCCACCGGAAGCCGCCACCGCCAGTGCCGCCCTACCCGGGCACCGAGCACCTCTACAACACGTGAGTTGTTGTTGTTGTTTTGTTTTTTTGTTTTTTTTCAGGAGTAAAGGATGTGATGGGGCGCGGTTTACTGGGTTTAAGACAAGCAAACCGCAGAGTTTTACAAAAAAATGATTATAAAAAAGAATTATTTGTATTTACTGGAAAATCAAAGGTACAACATCCTACACCAGGATGGACATTTTAGTGGCTTTTACTTTTAGCGGGATAAAACTCGTTGAAATTCGTCGTCTATTCGAGGGGCCACTAAGTCCGACCTTTGCGATTCCAATGCTCCGGAAACTACTCTGATAATGTCAATATTTGTGTCGCGTGTTGTTTCCCCCCTGCTGCTTTGGACATGTCGCGTGTTGATCGTCTCTATTTGCCGCAGCTACCCCAGCGAGGCCGTGGTGGTGAAGGAAGGCGGTATGCCGCCTGGTGGGCTGGCGGTGCCCCCCGGGCCGGGAGGCCCCCCAGTGGGGCCCAGCGGTCCCGGTGGCGCGGGGGGCGCTGCCATCGTAGTCCGTGCTGAGGAAGCGCTGCTCGTGCTGCTAGTGTTGGTCTTGTGGGTGGCCGCCATCGCGCTCTTCTTCAACCGCTGGGGCAAGATCCGCATGCTGGAGCCGTACCAGCCCAAGTTCCAGCAGCACCGCCAGAGCTGCGCCCTCGTCGACATCTCCGGCACGACGCAGGTACGGTGCGCCGCTCCGCAAGCCGAGGGCCTCGGCCAGGACCTAGAGGACCCTGCCCAGGGCCCCGCCCAGGCCCCGCCCAGCCTCGACTCTGGCCTCGACTCTGGCCTCTGCCCCCACAGTCCGATCTCGGGCCCTGACGCCACGGTGGCGCAGGTATGACGCGACGTCTCGTCGGTCCCCTGGAGCACCTAGCTAGGCGCGACACAGATCTAGGCTAGGCTCTCCCTGGCTAGACCGATATCCAGTATATGTAACGTCGTTGCTGACATTCAGCGGCCTTTAAACGCAGAGTGAGGAGTCATTTTTTGTTTGTTTGTCTTCATCTGGGTGCTTCAAGCAGAGTTCTCGGGTGTTGCCAGCTCGCCGCAGACTTAGCACAATAATCACGCTCTTCCCCACCCAGCAGTTTGCTGTAAACTACCACACGGCATGGTGGTTATGTAAAGTTATACAACAAGGTGCTCTCCCCGGGCGCCACCGCCACCTATCCGTGTACCAGCACAGTGTGGAAATTCATCAGCTTGCAATATTTATTTATTTTGGTTTGAGGTGGGCTGGCTATGTCATGTCACATCGTAGAAAGAGATAGATTATAAGTAGCAATGTGACTTTTGGTCGTTTTCTGTGACGAAGCACCGTGTCATAGTCTAGACGTTGATCATAGTTTTAGCAACACGTAGAAGGCTAAAATTTTTACTGGTCTAGCCGGTCGTTTAAATCAGGCGTTGTTCAGGGGAGGGTGAAGGGCCACCACCCAACCCCCCTCCGGGTCAGCTCACTGGAAAAACTAATGTTACCAAGGTAACGTTTCATCATGTGACCAAGCCCGGTAACGTTTCCTGATGCATCCTACCCCATGCAAAAGGATAGGGCTATCATAAACTGGTTGCATTACCAAACGTTACCTGGCTTGGTAACGTCAAGAAACGTGACCTCGGTAACATTAGTTTTTCCAGTGCTGGAGCTAAAACCGCACCTGTTTTGAATACACATTATTATCTTTAGCCTGGAACAAAAAGAAAATAAAGCAGGCTATTCTATTCGTACTAAACCCATATGCATTATGTTGCGCATAAGATAAGCAGGATTTTGTGCAGTTATAGTTACACTGTGTAAATACAAGATGTCTGAGAGGTAGGCGCCAAAGTCACTTGCTACAGAATGGAGCCACTGTGTATCGCATTGACGAGACTTTGTGTCCCCTTAAAATGGATTGCATGGGGAAAATGTGTATCAATGCAAGGCACTCTTTTGGAGAAACACACTGTGGCCCAACCTTCCATGTACCCCGTTGTCGTAGGTTAAATGTGAACAAAGGTGCGCCCAGGGGAGGCACTTTAAAGCGCTGCATATTCTGTAAGATGAAGCGACTTTGTCCGTTCTGCACAAATTTCTGCATATTTACGTACAATTTGTACATATCGAGTGGGAAACGACTAAGGTAATCCGGCTGACAGCCGAAAGGTAATCCGGCAGGGGTAATCCGAGGAAATTCTAAAAAAAATCCGTGGTAATCCGGGGAAATTTTGGGGTAATCCGGGGTAATCCTAGAGAAAAAGCAACGTAATCCGGAGGACACTCCGGAGGTAATCCAGGTAATCTGTAATCCGGCTGACACAAAGTTTAACAGTCGTTTCCCCCTCGGTACATGTAGATTTATGCATCAAATTTTGTGCAGATCTATGGATGCTTGAAGTTCTGCTTGCTGATGCACAACACCACCATGCATAAGGGTTCAGTATGCTCTCAGTGATTTCACAGTAATGTTGCCGTTACTTCGGCACTTTTCAGAGCCCGTCAGCAATTAGGTTTCGTCGGATGTCTAGCAAAAAGAAGTGTGACTCTGCGGACAGATGTGACTCGCTGCAACATGTGAACCGTCTCCCCGCAGTGAGTGGCAGTAGCGGTGGCACGTCCGACAGGCGGTGGGAACCCCTTTCCCCCTTCCCCTCCTGCCCACGCACACACACACTGCACTGACACCATGCGTGACGGCCCCATAAATAGACACCGCCGCCGCACATGTACGTGTTTGTCTGCCAACCCAAATCACCAACGACATGCTCCGTCCCACTGAACATGGGCGCGTGCACAACCACCGCAACCGCTCCACCACCTCGATGCCGACATTGGCACACATACCACCTGTGATGACGTGTTTTCGTCACGTTTGCTTCCAACAAAACAGAAAAAAATTATATTGGACGTGCTTTTTTGAAAGAAGCATTTCTCCCCTTTACTGTAATAGAAATGATTCTGTAATTTGATTCAGTTTAATGCAGAATTAAAATGCAATCTTATGAGAAGAAACATTTTGCCTCAGCAAGCTTTCTTTATCTTTGAAAGCGAAGAAATAGATTCTTTTATATGCAGTGGATAAGAACCGCTGAGCTTGCTTTTAAAACCTCTGATTCCTGTGTTCCTGTTTTATTGTAGGAATTTTTAATTGTGGTCATCGCGGGATGAACCTGCTCGTCTTATTAAGCACAGACCAAACATGTTGATCTGATCAATGCCGAGTTCTTAAAACATACACCGGCTGCCGGCTTCGCACAACCTTTCCAAACCCCTCACCTCATATTCCCTTCCACATATTCATTGTTTCGCTGGCCGACTCACCTAAGCTAAATAAACACAGCTCCACTTTAGAGCCAACAAAACTGGTCCTCAGCACACCCAACCTCAGGAGCACCTTGTATCATATAAACACCCCGTCCATTTAAATGCACCTAATAATTATAATGGATATATTTATTTACTACCATTAGTATCTTAGAGTGTATTAAGCCCTAGCGTCCTTTACTGGGGAGAGCTCTGTCGTCTTTTTGGGGTTCAAATGTAATTCATCTACCTGCACTCGCAATCATCAGTTTGCGGCAGGCAGGATCGCCCAAATTCCCGTTTTATGGCATTCTACCTTTAATCATGTTCTTCACTAAGATTCATTCTTTCACGCTATACATTGTACTCTTAATTAGAGTATGTTTTCCTGTGATTCGCTTCTCCTAAGATGTTATTCTTAGCCTATGAACTCTGATCCCTTTTAGGTTAGTATCAGACAAAATTTTAAAAAGCCGAACGGTTGACTGGCTATTTCTCATAATGTTTTGGTATGATTCTTTTCTGGCAAAGTATTGAGCTCTCCCCGGCCGTTTTGTTTCCGCTAGCACATTTGAACTGCACGTAGGGCCTGTTCTTGCAGCACCACCGCCTGTCCAAGCTGAACCTGCACACGCTGGGCGAGCCCGTAATGCTGACGGGCCCCCCTGGCCCCGCAGCGCGCGCCCAGCTCCTCCGGCCCAGGCAGAACTCGGTGTTCGTCGGGGCGTCCCCGACTATGCTGACCGCCCTGCATAACCCGCCCAGGAAGGTAGCTTCCCGTTTTCCCGCCTGTCTCTATGAGTGTCCGACTAAATGTGGCAGTGAGCGAGTTGTTCTGTTCGTCTTCTTCGTCGTCTAGCTAAAGTAATCTTCAGTCGTGAATCAGCCAGGACTTATATATGTTTTTATCCCGCTTGGCCCCGCAAAACCTTCTGTATAAAACACGCCTTTGTGCTTCACTGAAGACCAGCTTTTGTTCAATGTTACTTTCTTTTTACTTTGGTCTCTTAAAAGCCAACAAGCCTAATTAGAGAGTATCGCCTGACTGGAGATCCATTCACTTCACTTCTGGGTCGACTCTGCACCACTCTCTACTTGGCAGATGCACTTAGGCACGCCGCTGCTGTAGCACGTAGTCTGGTAACTTTCTTCCTCGGAAAAACAGTGCTACTGCATTTCAATTTTAAAAATGAACGCAATCGGTATGCTCATTTATCAGCCCCTCTCAGTACTCCTTGTAGCATCTAATAATGTTTTCTTTAATTCAGTTTAACTCTATGATAGAATATTCGTTGAAAGACCTTTTATCCATCCTTTTCTCGAAACGACTTTGCAACGCCGCACATAAATTATTTGTTCTGCTTACTTCCTTCTCTGATAAACCAAGTATGCAACTGCTTCATACTTGTAAGTGTGCAAGTGTTTAAATGCGTATTAGTACACTTGCATTCGGTAGTTGTTTACATACGTGAGTGTGCAACTCTTCTGTATTAACGCTGAACACACAGTAAGCGTCTAATCCAAGGAACTATTTAACAGAGGAGTTGCACATTTGCAAGTTTCCAGCGTGCAGTTGGACAATTACAAGTGGTGAGCAGATGCGAACTTTTTTTTTCGGAAAGGGGGCTGTGCGTTGCCGAAAATTGTCAATATTGATCGTAAATCTACACCATCGTTTTTAAGTTGTAAACTACAAAAGATATCGAACATGTACTAAAATATTACTCTCGTCATACGTCATTCCATCGATCACTGATGCTAAAATGTGATTGTACAAGCAACTGCTTGCGATAAAAGGTCCATTTCCAAGGCTCTAGGTGAAACCTCACTTTCTTTGCATGCTTTGTACTGCATCATTGAGAATTTTACTTTCGATTTTAGTGGCATCTTTCTCAAGATTAAAAGAAATTACTTTTTCTCTGTATTTTTCTGTTTTTTTTAAATAGATTAGCCTTGGTCAAACACTAAACATAGGTATAATTTATCCGAACACTTGAAGTAGCTTAATGTGTGGTCGTGCTCATAACAATAGATATGTTTAATTTTACTATATTTGGCGTTTTAAAATCATAGTACTTGTGTAATGTGTACTTCATGTCAAACATTTCGTGTTGTTTTGCATCTGATCCGGACTCTAATCAGGGAAGGACTTTTGCAAAGTTGTTTTTCCGATATCGCCTCATACGCCGCTCTGCGCGCGCACTGCCCGCAGGTCAAGTCAGCCATGGACCTGCAGACGCTGGTGTTGTCTGAGCACGAGCCGGCACTGGGGCCGCTAGGGCCCATCGGGGCCACGACGAGCGCGTCGGTGCTGCCGACGTGCAGTCCCAGCATGCGGAGGGCTTCGCATGTCCCCGTCGGCTCGGTGCCTCTGGGCGCCATTCGCCATCACGCGTCGTTCTCGCACGCGTCCTTCTCGGAGCACCAGCCGTCGTGCTCGTACCACCGATTTGAACTGCGCGCGCCCGGTGGCCTGCCTAGTGGGCTGGCGAGCATCCCGGGCCCAAGTACGTCTGGTGAGCAGCACAGAGCCGAGCGCCTCACCAGCATGGACCGGTACAGCCATGGCTCTAATGTCTGACACAGGCCTTCGCACTACTGGTCCCACGCTTTCATCAACCAGGTGCGCAGGCAGTCCGCTGTCGTATAGCGAAGGGACTATTGGACGGAAGACACTGTGGAGTTGAGCGAGCGGCGCTCGTCTGCTTACGTTTGAGCGTCCGTGGCCCACTGGTGGCAACGTAGTTCTGCAGGGAAATGGGGGGGGGTCCGTCTTAGCTGCTTATTCCTGTGTTCATTTTTAATCAAAAGTAGTAGTTTTTCAGATTGGAAACTCAAGTGTGATACAGTCTGACGGTTGTAGCTCCAAGACCGGCCATCTCAGTCTTTCAACTCTGAGACCTCATGTGTATCACATTTACAAGTGTAAGACGGTCGCACAATGTCGCACGCAGGTCAGGGGTCCGTAACTTAACACACAAGTGTTCCTTAACGTTATTTTAAGTCATAACTTTAACCGAAACCATAACGTTTAACCCACCTCTGGGACGATAAATAACTGATTTGTTTCAATGCGGGCGGAAAACGTGTGCAAACATTGACGGTTTGGATGTTCGGACGAAGTTAAGAGTAGAACAGGCTTATTTTAATCTGTTTCCATTCCACAAACATTAGTTTATGTTACGTTAAGTTACAGACCCCTGGTCGCACGTAAACGTAGTCTTGGACCACTAGACCAAACATGGCTTGCAATTAAGGCGCGCTTATGGTCTCACGGTTGTTTGTGTGACAGACATGAAGTCCCACACTTATGAGTGTGAGACTAGTAGACTGACACTTGTAAGAAGTAGACACCTGGATTTTCTCTTCCAACTGTGATACTTCATCACACTTAGATTTCCAAAGCAGTTGAGTAAATAATTACAAAGTTTTCGTTATACATCTGCTTCATCGGGCTCTGTGCTTTATTATTTTGTCGCGTCAGACTCACTGCCAGGGCAGGGAACTCTCTACACCCACACGTCTTTGTACTGCATGTTTCCAGTCTAGTGTCCGTAAATCACTTTTCTATCACGGGCATTCAGTGTGTATATTTTACCGGCCGTCACTCGCAGCCCCCC
>NW_026267164.1:1886100-1887045 GCF_000697945.3 Frankliniella occidentalis
AAGTTGTAAGTTTAAGAAACCTTTAAGATGTCTTTTTGTACGATTAAATGACTTCTAGTCATTCTACGAGTGAATACCATTATTTTGTCTACCAATGAAGAATCTGGATTTTTAAAAAGTTATCAAATTCAAAATGTAATGCCAGATTAAGATTCCTCTTGTAAAATTAAAAAGGAAATGTCTTATGCTCAGAGCCGATCAGAGTCGAAATGGAGAAGTTATTAGCCCTCAAATAACGCTGGGTGGATTGCTATGGCCAAATTGGTCCAAATTGAACGTTCGAGGGATGCGTTTTGTTCGTCTCGACGAGATACGACCCCGTAACCCTACAGGTTACGGACGAAAACTGCCGTCAGAATTGGCCTCCGACGCACCGTTTGGCCGCTAGGGGCGATTGAACACTTTATTGAACATTTGAACATAACTGTGCCATTTCGATTCCGATCGACTTGGAGCATAAAACAATTTCGTTTTCTTTTGTCAAGATGAACCCCAAACCATAGATACCTCTGCACATTTCTCCCACCACTACCCCCGCCCCCTCCAACTTACGTAAGTAAACACGTAAACCATTCCAAATATCACTTTCGTTCCTTCTCATCGGACACTCGCGAAACTTCGCAGGCTAAAGGTGCCCTTACACTACACTCAGCCTGTCCGCTGTATCCGCATTGATGTTAAACCGTTTTCAGATATGGTTTTTATTACCAAACGTTAGAAAATGTGTCCAGGATATACGGTCGTACATTTGATTAGAATTTCTGCCTGAAACATCAACGGAAAATAGAAAACGGACACAGCCGGACACGTCCGCGGACACCGAATACGCTGAGTGTAAGGGCACCTTAAGTTCCGCAACTCTAAAACTAAAACTAAAACACTCGGCTTGACCATCTGACATTTTAATAACTGCTGAGAAGGTATCAAAGTCTTCAGGTGAGCGCA
>NW_026267164.1:1889410-1901657 GCF_000697945.3 Frankliniella occidentalis
GACCGTCTCGCCGCTAACGAGTGCCCCCCCCCCCTTTTCTCTGCTCACGCATTACCACCCGCCCCGCGTCTCCACGACCCGTCCAATAGTTTGGGAACCAGTAGTGCGATGCGGCCGTAGAGCCGTCCTTGGAAACTGCACAAGATGACCCTTGCCTCTCATCCTCTCGGACTGAGAAAGGGGGGTAAGCGGTGGACAACGCAGTGTCACTGTCAAAAGAAAGACGCGTCCAATACTGAATGAGATTGTAAGACACAACCACTCTAAAAAACTGATCTTCCCAGTGATCTCCTTTCCAAGAAAGTGGAAAAATTAGATTACGAACCTTTGTTAAAAATATATGAAATGCATGCAATTGTAATCCTTTGTGAAGTAAGATGTCTGTTGTCAAATAACTTTCTCTATGCATTCAAGCAATGGAACTTATCAAAAACTCTGTTCAAAATTTCGTGAATAATTAAGTGACGAGGCTCAGAGAAAAGTTTACTTAAACAGCAATTCGTTATAAATTCTAAACTTTAATGATAAAAAATTGATGACCATATCACTCACCTTATTTATCAATGATAAATTGGGCGTATTAATTTTTCCCCTGGTCCTTCTAATTTCTACGCCACTTTTTGTAAGCCATTTACCTGTAGTATTGTATTCTAAAATATACATATATATTCTTGTTTGTCCATGACTGACATGACGATCAGAGGGCCTCTTATCTGATTACTTGTTATACCTACAAAAACAGTAGGCCTATGCATGACTTTAACAATTTTCCCTTCTTGTACTTTGACAGTCGGTGTTGATATTTTGTTGCTTTCCATCTGGTTCCCTGCTTTTTTTTGTCAAAGTGACATCGACAAAAAAAGCGTTTCTTCGACTTCTACGTACGGTTTTGTTAATTATTGTGTAATTATCATTATACTAGTTTTTATTGTTTATTTTTTTAAAACGTTTGACTTTCCTCTCTGAAAAGTGTCCAAACTTCATTATAAAATCGACTTCTAATGGAAATAAACTAAATTTTTCATCGTATAACATTCAGAAAAACAACCACAATATTGTTATGTCCTTCCTTTGTGTTAACAGTGTATTGGTGAAAAATTTGTAACCATGATTTACCGGGTGTCCCGGCTCTTACATGCCAGTATGGTGTGTTGCATTAGCACAAGCACCGCCCGCAGACGCTGTCGGGAGCGCGCAGGATTTCGCGCATCCCCGCGGACCCGCGATCCTCCCCGTCGGACCGCGGGGGATGCGCGAAATCCTGCAGCGGGGGTGCTCGCGGTTCCGCGCGGGATGCGCAAAACCCTGCGCGTTCCCGACAACGCCTGCGAGCCAGAGCGTGCAACCCACCATACTGGCATGTAAGAGCCGGGACACCCGGTAGCATGTGTCCCAATTATTGACGAGGTAAATACACATTGGAATTTTTGTGCATCCGTCATTTTCCTTGTTTCTTGCTATTTCTATATGTGGATTTTCCACGGGTTATTTTAATCAGCCTATTTCAAGGATCGGTTTCGTGAGGGACCAACTAAGTAATTGCCTTGGGAATTACGCCAGCTCCGTCTCGTTATGTAATACGAACTATACTTACTTCTATGTTACCGCGTTGAACTTGCCGGGAATCGGCAATCCTTGCCCTCATACGGTATCCTGACGTTGATTCGCTACGCTACGGCGCTGTCAAGGCAGATATGTAAATTTGTATGGCACGACGGTTGTTGCGTTCGTCTTCTACATATTATTTGAAGGAAGACAACTTTGGATTGTTCATTATAAACTTGATCAGCACCATACCTAATTTGAAAGGAATTGCGCTCTCTGATATTGTAAGTGTCGATTGTAACGATTGTAAAACGAATTGTTACATTTTCAGACTTTGAAAAAACGAATTTTTGGTGCATGCACCTCATACAGGAAAAATGTTGGATTAGAGTTAAAAAGCGTTGACGCGTTTTTGGCCGAGATTTGCAATTACTGTGCAGTTGAAGATGTAAGGACAATGTTCTAATGTTAACCAAGGTCATGTGCAACAGAAACTACTGCTCGTTTCGATCGACGTTTGTGGACTTAATGTTGCATGTATGATCTAGGAAGTAATGCATATTTCAGCAAAGTGATTTTAATTGTGATGTTTTGCCAAATTTTTACTGTAGTAGATAAGTGGGCACTCTGTTAAACTAAGTGTAAAACAAGTTGACTCAACCACAGGGTGGGTGATCCGCGCCGTCTTGTTTTCGGCTTATACTGTTCCGGATTCAGGTGGGTGGGCGGACTTGCCGACGTTGCTCGCCTTGGCGCTTCACGGCCCCGTGCGAATATGCAACCCATCCGCACGCATGAATCCGTATGAGCAGAAAAAACAGTGTGGATCGCCCAAATTGTATCTTTGAAACTATCTGTGAAATTTAAGTTTTAGACGTTGAACTTTAAGGTATTTTAGTGCTGCGTAGAGTTGAACTCAAGTTTTACTGTGTCGACATGATGTACTCTTAGTTTAGCAGAGTAACGAAGGTAAAATATAAATCGGGTTGGTCATGTTTCTTATGTATTTTTCGTGACATATTTAGGTGTGTCCTGTGAAAGGAGAATGAAGAGCAGCTCTCGTAGAGACAACTTATATACTTTGCGTCTACCCGTCTACCATTACTTTTTTCTCAAGATGTGTTTGCTTGAATATGTGATGATGCGTTCCTTTGTAAGAACCTCGAAACGGCAGTGTGAACGAAATATTTGAACCATTGAGTGTTGATGCCACTTTCGTTTGTGACTAAAACGTGGCTTAGAAATCGATGCCTTAGACTAAAAAGCACGCAGCTCATCCGCGCGTTTCGAAGGGCACGCAGTTCAGCCGCCCGTTTCGAAAGACACGCAGTTCAGCCGCGCGTTTCGAAAGACACGCAGTTCCTATCTCTATAGCGGTAAACTGCGTGTCTTTCGAAACGCGCGGCTGAACTGCGTGTCTTTCGAAACGGGCGGCTGAACTGCGTGCCCTTCGAAACGCGCGGATGAGCTGCGTGCCTTTTAGTCTAAGGTATCGAAATGTGTACCGTGAATACGTCATAACTTTGTTACCCGTGATGTGATGAAATTTTTCTGAACAATTTCTCTCCGAAGCTGTGGTCATACTCATTGGCAAGAAACAATATGTGTTTGTATAAAGTTAAAGAAGGCGGTCAACGAGACAACGACGCACAAGAATTTCGTTATATGTATCAGAAAGGTCTGTAGAGCAGGTACCGTCTTTTCTAGTTTCCTATCGTAGTACAAATATTTATATATGTATTGATATTTTGATGTTATATAGTTCCATTTATTTTATTACATATGTTTCGATTCATGATAAACATGTTTTGTTGAATGCTTGCCACGGAAAAATGTTCGGTGTTCTAATTCCTAATGCCGTTAAGATCTCTTATTTTAGGATTTTTGACGCATTTGTGGTATATCAAGTGGAAGCAGAATACTATTTTTTTTCTTCAAATTATATCGGTCTCGCTGTATTCTAGACAAAAAAAGATTACACTATTCTTTTTGTAATACGTAGCAGTTGATTTTTCATACTAACCCTTTGTCTATATCAAACGACTCATAACTCGACTCAGTATAAAATATTTTATTCATTGTAGCGCCAAGTTTTATAGAGCATACGCTCGAAATCTTAAGGGACCTTTTCAAAGGCCAATTATCCATTATTCGATGCATTTTTAAGTACATCTCTGACGCATCTAGTCAAAATGTTCGTAAAAATGCAGCTTCATTTGGACGAAAATAGTCCCTTTTAATAAAGAGTGTATTACACGAACTGTTTTAGAGTTTTATTACAACAGATCAAAAGGAAGAGACCAACCTCTCATACTTGCACGACGACCGCAAAATTTTCTATATAATACATTCAAAGCTGTTCTCAGAAAGCGACAAAGTGAGTTGTGATTAAACTTATTGGTAGAGCTCAGGTAAGGAAAACCGAGTTTGCCGTTTTTAATACCTCGGGTATTACTGTTGCAAGCGCATATTGTATCATTTTCTGAACGACTTATAATAAAACACATATATAAATGACTTATGGCGCACTGTTTTGTTTAAAATTATTTCATAGTTGCCTACTTGCTGGACGACACTTTACAGTGCAGCTTCCAACCGCTCTAAGAGAGGGTTTGTGGTCGCTGGCGTGGCGGTACTTCACCTCCACCGTCTCATCTCCATGCTAACGAGGTGGCGCAATAACGCACGGCTATTTATCGGAGTGGTTTAGAGGACCCGGATGCGTCGTTCAATAACGGCACGTTTAGTACCACCTTGCCGCTATACCTCCCAATCCCCCCACCCCGAACGCTCCAAGCGGCCCCCACCCCTTTCGTCGTTAGCGTTTGGCAGCGGGGGGAGCCCTCTCGAGTGGGCCTAAGAAGTGGGTGGGTCCGCTCCGCTTAGCTTAGCCAAAAGCGCGCCACCATGACGCTTTTTCTATAACAATGTCGAACAGGGGGTGTAGGGGGTGGAGCCTTATCGGTAATACGGTTTGTGGCGCACCCACGGAGCAGGGCTGCGTTTATCTGGGTACACTGAAAACTGCACATGTAGCACTGGTAGCTCGGTCCGACATGAATCCGACATAATTATAACCAATAAACCGACAAAATCCCGACCGACCACCGACATATTTCCGACGTCGGAAGGATGCCGGTGGGAATGTTAGATATTCCGACATCCCATGTCGAAAGTCGGTGGTCGGAAGTCGGAGTGAAATAATTGTCTTTTCTAAAATTTAAAAGCAACTCCTTTCGCCAGATTTTCCCTTTGGTCCCTTCCCTTGCTCTGTCCGACATCCGATCGACATCCGACATGTTATGTCCTAAATCCGACATTTCCCTGACTTCTTTTCGACAGCCGACACGGCGGCTCCGACATCCAACATCCGATGACCGGGAGATTAGGGATCGTCCGGCGTCCTACAATGCAGTGTCCGACATCCGACGTCAGTTCTCTGACATATATCCAACATGTATCTGACATATCGCACGGTCGACATCCGATATCCGAGATTCCCACGACATCAATCCGACGTCTGTTTTCTTTCAACACACGACGAGTCCGACATCCGACAAGCCCGGCATCCGACTCAATTCCGACACATTTTCACCATTAAACCGACCTCCGACACATTTCCGAGATTTTCCGAGATCCTACCGACAGAGGTTATGTCTCTACACTGTAATTTTGGGGTGTCTCAAATGTATACGCCAAAAGGCGTTTGCTACAGGATCCCGAGCGACATTTGGCGTATACTTTTGAGACGCCTTTTGGCGTTTAGATTCTAGACATCTTTGCCCGTACAGTCATTGACCCTAAATACGGACGATTTTTAGAGAAAAAGGCCTGTAAAATCTGTAGTTTTGACAAAATTGAAAATCGGTGGGGATTATAAAATCTTCGGACCGAGACACACCTACCAACACCTTGAACGGTTTTTTATCACCTAAGGTGTACCCGTGAGCCGCGCTAGAAGAGTGTCCGTATTTAGGAGCCTAAGCGCCCTAAATACGGACAGCCTTTAAAAATTTTGAAAAGTGAAAAATTGTTGGAGGGAATAGAAACTTCATGAAAAAATTTGACCTTACCCTGCCGGTAAAATTTTCTTATCTGGTATAGTTTAGCCGCCAGAATTGCTTAAAGATCGTTTTTAAAGTCGTTTAAAGTGCCCTAAATACGGACAGCAGTCACTTTTGCATGTAAAATCCTCTGTCCGTATTTAGGAGACTTTCGGAAATCGCTTCTCAAACTTGACACAAGTGACATACACAAAATTTTCTTGTGTCATCTTGTAGGTGAAGAGTCCTAGTTTCACATATGTCAACCTGAAAGTTGTGCGATCACCCGCCGTTGAGAGCCCCACATTCTTGCAAAGCAGTATTAAAATTGTCCGTTTTCGTGGCGCCCCAAAACGCAAGTTTGGCATTTTTTGGAGAGAACGGTATGCAAGATATCGGAAATATTTCTTCAAATCTAGATTCTAGAAGGTCTAACCTTTCCAGTGAACCCTCGGCATCTGTATTCCGGCTAGCCGTTTTCGATTTAGGGGCTTTACTAGTAGAAAACAGCAAAGTGTCCGTATTTTGGACGCTAGTCCGTATTTAGGGCACTTGACTGTACTACTCCCATGGCACAGCCCTAGCTTTGAGCAGCATGCAGGAGTAAGGATGTACAGGACGTGAGCGCCTTTCGGGGTGTATGTATCAAAGGGCCTCTGCTGTGCTGTGGGAATGGTATGGGCAAAAGTGTCTAGAATCTATACGCCAAAAGATGTCTCAAAAGTTTACGCCAAATGTTGCTCGGGATCCTGTAGCAAACGCCTTTTGGCGTATACATTTGAGACACCCCAAATTACAGTGTAGACGCATGGTTTTCTAAAGCCACGCAAGTTAACGTACTTCTCAATGTTTTTAACTTAAGCTCCGAACCCCATAAGCCCGCAGGATAGTCTTTTCAAAGCATAAGTAAGGTCCGTATTAAGGGGTAACGAGATTCTGTGCCTTATCTAGTATATTCAATGTACATTGTTTTTTGTACATTTGACCTAAACGAAATGTTTTTTTCATATCTTTTCAACGGTTGCGTTCTCTTAAAAACGCACTAAATCTGCCTAAGGCCGAATACAAAGCTTTTTAACTCAGAATTTTCATAGCATCTCTGCAAACGTATGAATGAGCACCTTTACTCTCCCAGAATGTTATGCATAATTTCGGTTGGTAAGGTGGCCGAGTACGGCAGAGGTGGCCTATCGAGGTCTAGGCGAAGTGTGCGGTAGGGTGGCGGTGCGAGAGGGGCGAGGCGAGCCGCCACAGTGGGTGCCACCACACGGCGTACAGGGCCAGCAAAAGACGAATGACCATAGCGGCTCACAATAGGCGGCGGGAGGGAGCGTAGCGTTTGGTAAAAGCACGTAACCGGTATCTGGATTCTAACATTCTAACATTAATGCAAGATGCTGCCGGGCCCCGGGGCGCCGCTGTGCGCCGCTCCTGCACTGCTGCGGCCCAGGCCTGCATTCCACACTCGCCGTCTGGAATTTGGAGCAAACCATAGCGGCAGCCTGCCGGGTCCATAGGAGCCCTGGGCTCGCCTTTGTGGCATCCCCTTGCCCTCACTTCTCTGCACGGAGCAAAGCACCGCACAGCCATTCCCACGATTGCGCAAATGACCAATTATTAATCGTGTGGAGGAGCAAAGGGGACGTACGTACGGGTGGAGAGGAAGCAGTGTAAGGGGGAGGGAGAGCAGGGTCTCGCAATAACTGTGACCGAGCAGCTTACGTCCCTCAGTAGGGAGAGTGATGGTGACGAAGATAGCCTAAGCTGAATAAATGTGTAACGTCGACAGCTCTGAATATGAGAGATAATATATTCACAGCAAGGCTGGTATAGCTACGTTATTTACCATTACTACCGCACTGCCGGCCGGAACTGCCCGGACGTCTCCTAGCCACTTCTAGCACCACCACGGCGGTCCACGCTTATAGAGACTGGTAGCAAACAGATTTTTTTTTTGTTAGACCTTCAAGACGACTTGGATTGAACAAAAACTAACGTATGAAGTCAGCAACCGCACATGAAAAAAGAAGGTGCGAAGTCAGACCAACCATAGTAGCGCCAAGGCGTTAATGCGCGTTAAAATGCATGTTACCGCCTTGGCGGTACTATGGTAAGACGGGGTGGCAGGTTTGCTGGTAAAACTTTTACTTCACGTCCTTTACCCCAGATGTGTGAAAATGTAGTGGCTTTGAGTACCTAAATATTTCCTCAGTGCATTTCTAGGGCCGAGCTCTGCGTATCACGAAGGATTTGTTTGTTGGCTGAGCGATTAGCGAAGCCTATTACTCCAGTAATGATCAAAAAGTTTCGCGTCTGTCTGTCTGTGTGGTCTGTTTGTCTGTCATAACGATAACTCGAGAACGGTTTGAGATAGGTACGTGAAATTTTTATTGTAACTTTGTATCATAAGAAGCAAGAACTGTATTGAATTTGAGCCCTAGGGCTCTCGCTCAAAAATTGCTGAGAACAGGCTACCTTTTAAGTATTTGGAAAATATTGCTAATTTTTAAATATGTTTTTATGGTTTCCTAAGGTAGAACGCTTGGCGCCATAATTTCGTATGTTTGGCTCTATCTCCAACCGTTTAGCCGCTAGAGGGAGTTTTCCACCCGGAAATGACCCCAAAACATTTTTATGTTTTTTTAGATATTTGATGGCGTACTGTGGGATATATCAACATAAAACCCCCAGGAACAAAATTTTGTGACTGTGGGGGCCAAAGGCCTATTTACGACTGTGCCGTTGGCCCTACTCGGGTGTAAGCTCCGCAGGCCCATGTATGCCAGGCGCGTCGCAGCGTAACAGTAAGTTCTAAAGAGCAGTTCGTTGTAAAAAAAAAATTACAGTGCGGTTTTCCTTTAATTTTTATTAGTGAGTATAAATACCATCTTTATGAGGAGAAAGCGGATAACGCTACCACAGTATTACAAACAAGTACAATGGCGACGCCCATTTGTCATCCGGTGCTGGTGGTGGAAGTCCAGCAACGCGGTGACGTTATTGTGCTGCATGTCGCCGCGACACGCTGCCACTCGCGAGAGGCCCGGCCCTGCCTGGCTTGCCCGGCGGTAGAGAATCTTACATGGCGGAGCGACTGCTAGCTGCTGGTCGGGTCGAAATTAGTATGCCGCAGCCGTGTCCTCGCAAGATTACACACGGAGGAGAATATTCTAAAGTCGCGCCAAGCGCAGCGGAGCAGGGGTAGGGCAGGAGTAGGGGCAAAGGCAGGGGCCGGGGGAGGAGCAGGGGCAGTGGTAGGAGCAGCGCGGAGGGAGCAGGGACAAGGGCGTGTAGGGAGAGGAGCAGGGGAGCAGCGGGCGATCACCACCTCCTCCCAACCCATCCTCTCAATCCGCTCCTGAAGCAGTGGCAGGAGCAGCGACAGGGCCAGGAGCACAAGCAAGGGCCTTGCGCGGAGCAGCGTCGAGTTGGAAAAGGGATGGGATGATGCCGGGCAGAGCTCTGCTGGCGGGACTAGGGTAAGCCGGCGTGTAGACAGCTCCACCTGACGTGATACACCCTCCGCACACATTTGTATCTCGCTCTTTCACCTGCCTGGAAACTCTGTCTAGCTCGCACACCTCAGTCTTGTCTCTCTCGCTCTCCCTCCCCCCATGTGGCCCCCCTCTTCTCCATCCTTAAATTTCATCTTCTCCTGCGTCTCGTTCCTTTCCCTCCATTCCCCAACAAGAAACAATCCTCTCCCATTTTTCCTCTTTACTTTTCTCTCTGCACTGCAAAAAATTATGACAGGAAAACTACAGATCGTCCTGCTAATTATTTTCCAGGAACTTCTGTTATTCGAATAACAGCATCGATGTAGTTTTAATAGTTAAAATTTGGTACAGGGAGCAATGTACAGGACCACTGTAAGGCAAAAGCGCCGACAAAACTGTCTACAGTGGAGCCGTATTCGTACACTGTACCGTGTAAATCCTGGGCTTTCCGGTGCTACAGCAACACTGTACTACGCGCTCTGTACCCTAGGTGCAGTGACTCAGAGCGGCATCTACAGTAACGCTGTAGATCGTTCTGTATCAGACTCTAATTTTTTGCAGTGTGCTTATGTTTTACCTCTTCCCACTGGTTAACTCTTTTGAATAAAACAGTCTTTTAACGCAACAAAATTAGTAGCTGAAAGTGAAAACATGAAATAAGACGTTGGCTCTCGTAATGTAAAAAGATCCTGTGGGTGTATCAAACTCTTAACCTAAAGCTCGGATTAAAAGTCATGGGCATGGCGTCTTTCGCATCTCCCCAACCGTTCCTGTTCCCTCTCCCTTTATTGTCTTTGTAGCGGACCATTTCCCCGGCTGCTTCCGTGTTTCTTTCTCTGCCCGCGGCGGCGTGAGGCAGGCAGGCATGCCGGGGCCGGGCCTGCCCCTGTCACGCCGAGTTGATCTGTCCTCCAGGTACCATCCCTCCACCACGGCGGCACAGGAATGAAAAAGCTCGTGTGTCTGCCTGCCTGCCTGCTGGAGAAGCCTCATGCATGTTGGAATAGATGAATTCTCTGCCACAGTCACGGTCCGGGCCAGAGCCCGGGCCGCCTTGGAAGTGCACTACATCATGCCCGGACTGGAGGCTCTCAGAGCACGTTTGGATAACCTCATCGCCTCTGGTGGTCTTCGCAAGTACAGCGCTACGATGGCAGTGGCAATGAATGGCCATGGAGAGAAAGAAAATGTGTTTACTGCTTAAATCAGTTTTACGCAAAAAGCGCGCAAGTTATAACAGAAACACTGGGACACAGCGTCCGAATGCGTACAATGTCCACATACTGATATATAAAGTGTGCAACTGACACACAATTTAAAGTGTTTAACACCGTGTGGCATACTTTTATGTGTGCAACACGAGTTTTGAATAGTTGGAAGTGTTCAACAGGTGTGTTGCACACTTTTAAATGTTCAACCTGACCGTCGAGCACTATAGCTCAACGCTCAAGTTAAACACTAAAAAGTGTGCAACGCACCTGTTGAACACTTCCAACTATTCAAAACTCGTGTTGCACACACAGAAGTATGCCACACGGTGTTAAACACTTTAAAGTGTGTGTCAGTTGCACACTTTATATATCAGTGATACAGGATTTTTGGACTCATGGGGAAGGGTGTGAGACTTGGTTGTTTATTATTCCCCCAAAAATTGTTTGTTCTATTGTTAAACTGTATGTATACATTTGCAAACACATTTTTTTTTAACTTGGCTACATAGTTTTTCACGTTTATTGGGTTACTCTTAACATTCGCTTCAGCAGGATACTTTCGCACTTTCACCACTGATCTAATTAATTACCTTCACTGTAATTCAAATAATGTGGCGCCTGACACTAAATGTAATGTGAATTGTGTCACATTCTTATAACCTGACATGTCCTTGCATCTGCATCGCTCTACCCTCACGGGCTCAGTGCATGATAGGCCGACATGTCACATTCACCCCAAAAAATGGAAACTTGTAGCAACTTTTCTATTGTAGCCCAGGATAATTAAACGAAATATCGTTGTAACAATGTATAGTTACATCACCGATGAAAATGGTTCGGCTTGCAGTTCCCGTTGTTGGTTGGCACCGCCATGTGCGTGTTGCCGCACCCATATTTTCATGGTACTCCCTGGTCTACCTTGTGATGGTTGCTAGAACTTTTAGTTTTTCTGAATGCTATAGAGAATGTGACATGATATTCTAAGGAAACTGTGAAAAATAGTGGGAAGGTTTACAGGAAAATTTTCCTTGACGCAAGTTGTGAAATTACAATTTATAATCGTAAAAGTACATGCAGTTTATATCGACTTACAATGCATTGGCAAGTCAAAAATGTGCTATCGTAAAATCGTAAAAAAATCGTAAAATTCAAGTTTACAAAAAAAAATGTTAAATTACAACGATATTTTTCACAGTGAATGACACGCAATTCACAATGCATTTAATGTGACGTCACAGTATTTGAATAACATTGTTGCCCGAAGGTGTGAACTTAAATTTACCTTGTGGGTGTTTTTTTCACCGCTAAAATGGCACGTGCTTACCGCACCCGGGCCGTTGCCGTTACCTGCCCGCACTGCCCGCCTCCGCGGCGCAGCGCGCCACAGAACGGCCCGTCCAGGTAGGAGCAGCGCCGAGCAGCAAGCTGGCAGCCTTTATTAGATCCCGGGCTTTGTTTATTGTCCCTGCAGCGAGAGGAGCGTTACCTCAGCAAACAAGCAGTGGAGCGTATACGCGCGAGGGGACGGGAGGGCGCGGAGGGCGAGGAACCGGACCATGCCGTCCGTTGTGTGCGGTAGGGAAGGTGGGGGCATTACGACGATCTCACGAGGGGTAAGTGGAAATCTGACGCCTTGTCTCAGCCTGTGCGGGTCAGCCCACTCCAGGAGGATCCTTCTGTGTCCGGCGCACACTGTGTGTCTGAGAGGGTCATGAGAGTGAGCCGCTCGCACCTGTCAAAGCGGAAGGTGGAACTCCTCCGGGGAGGGGCGGAGGAGGGTCGGGGGAGGGGTGACCGGGAGCACTTAAATGTAACGACGCCTTGCTTGCTTTACCCGCATGCAGGCTGCACCCCAGAGGACGGGGCGTTTACAACGTGCCCTGCCTGTGGACCGAGAGAAGGGAGGCGGTGGGGCCGAGGGGAGGTGGGGCGAGATACAGCTGAGCCCCCT
>NW_026267164.1:1902102-1904481 GCF_000697945.3 Frankliniella occidentalis
ACCCCCCTCTCCCCGAGGTGAGGGGTGGAGTTGGACGATCTGCGCCGATGAGTTCCTGGAAGTGGCAGCGGCGCGTCGGCGGCGACGCCCTTAAATCGTGAGACGCCTTGCACCTGGCGTCGGCCATCGCCTCCCTCAGGATGGGCTGACAACGTGACGGACCAGGCTTCGAGGCCGGCTTAGGTCAGTCATCGGCGAGGTCTCCCGGTGAGTAGCCGAGAGCCGATCGACGTGTCCCTCGAGCAAAGGCGGATCTGCGCGCGACCGATGAACAAGGGCGCATCTGTTTCGGTGCCGCCGAAGAAGGGCGCATCTGCTTTTGGCGAGACTCGCTAGGGGGAACTTTAAATGTTTCCCGTTTAACGTAGAGAAGAAATACAGCAGCAAAACTTACGGTACATACTAATGAAGAATCAAGGATTAATATGAGCTAACGTCCAAATATATGGGACAAACCTCTGAGGTGTGAGGAGCGTCTAAAGTTCACCTACGCGAATCTCAAGGAAAACAGATGCGTCCTTCTTCGGCGGCACCGAAACAGATGCGCCCTTGTTCATCGGTCGCGCGCAGATCCGCCTTTGCTCCAGGGACACGTCGCGATGAGTTCGCAGAGGTATTCACGCTGCTATTATTGGCTGAGCGATTAGCGAAGCCTATGACTCCGTCTGGTCGGAAAAAAAACTTTTTCTGTCTGTCTGTGTGTATGTGTCCGCACGATATCTCGAGAACGAATCGAACGAGTGACCTGGGATTTTTAGGGTCGTTTTAAACCTTAAAAAGGCAGATCGAGATCGAAGTTCCCGTATGAAAAAAATGTCCATTTTCCGTCTTTTGCTAGTCTTTTTGTGAATGCCGCTAGAACATACCTAAACCAGTACCAGAACACTCCTAAAACGCTCCCGCGAGACGAGAAAGAGACGTTTCCAGCAAGCCTTGGATCGCTCTTCGTGGTATTTCAGTCGTGTTGTGGTTGTCTTTTCCTTGTCTCGTTTTCGTCTCGAAAACGGTTGATTTCGAGACGAAAACGAGACGACGAAGAGACGGCAGGACCGACGACCCCGCCACAAAAGTGAAGCGACAGCGAGTAGAACTACGTTAACGTAGTGTCGTTTTTGCGTCGCGAGTTGTTCACTCTCAGACCTTTTGCTGTTTTTTTTCTTTGTTAACATCTACGTTTTTAGGCAGCGGGCATGGTGGGCCACTAGCAACACACAGCTGCTTGGTGGGCTGGCCCAACCAAGCGCCCTGGTCCAAACTATGGCTATGATAGTAATCATGTAAATTCACTTTTCTGTTTACAGGCCTTGCTGAATGCGGCTGAGACGTATTCAACGGACGTTTGAACGCCTTTCCTTGCGCCAAGTTGGGGAGGTCGGTAGGAAAGTAGGTTTGATAAGGAAGCGTAGAACTCATTTTCTTGTTATTTGAAAAAAATAAAACTAAGTACCAAATTGCAGCGCACCGAATGGTTCATAGAGATTCCAACATCTGAAGGCCAATCAAATCGAACGAAATCAGATCTGACTCAATCCATCACAGTTCTGAAAGACCAACAGAATAAAAGAAATGAGAAACCGCCCCCTCTCCTCTGTAGGTCAGGCACCGCCGCGCAAAACTGAATATCCGGTGGCGGGTCAGGATTGATTGGGGCCCGGCCGGCCCGGGCCGGCGCCACTTCTGTCAGGCGGCCCAGCCGGTGGCGCGGTGAAGCCACCCGACACCCTTAGATGGTGACAATCATCGTGACAAGTACAGGACCGACAAAGGGGCCCTACCACGATTCGTTTCAATTGTGCTTTGCCTCCGATGTGCAGCGGCGTTGTGAAAGACCCTATTTGCTGCCTACGACATAGGCGTGGAGTGTGAATGGGGTTCGCTTATTCGTGGGAGAAGTCGGAAGAATGGGCATTCAGTGAAACCGAATATTCAGAGAAGGTCTTCGAACGGAGGAAAGCGTAGTGGTAAACACTGCGGGTGTGGACTAGATACCTCAGCTAAAATGTGGGTCGTGGGTTGCGGGTGCACGACGACGAAGTATTCTATTTTACAGCTAAGATATTCGCCGATATTTGGACATACACTATAAACGTAGGGCCCCGTGCGTTAACATTATGCACGGGGTAGCTGAGCGAAGTGCATTAATATAACAGAAGACGTAACAAATATAGAACAAAACTATAATGAATGAGGGTCCACCTAGTAGGTAGGCAACCGATTCTGCTCCTTGAACGTGAGAGATGGGGGGAGGGACCAGCCGGACCTTAAACCGCGGCCTAGTCTGGTTGGTCGCTGTATTCAACTAGAGTTCAAATCCCTTGCACCTCTCTCTCTCTACAACAGGTACTTTTAGTGAGTAGTGAACTTGATTAATTACTATGC
>NW_026267164.1:1913886-1917031 GCF_000697945.3 Frankliniella occidentalis
CCCCCCGACACCAGCCAGGACCCCGCCGCCGACCCCCAAAGCCCGACACTGATCGAGCGCGAACCGCCCTTATGTGGCGACGCGTCAGCCGAGGCCTTTATTTGGGGCTGCTGGTCCGCACGCAAGCGTGCGGGGGAGAAGCCGCCGCTCTCCAAACCAAACTCACGCCGATTAGACAATAGGCGACGTTAACCCGCGCGATGTGCCGTGTCATCAACAAGGTACACCCCCTGGGGAGTTAGTAGGGGCTGGCGCTGGCCAAGTAGACGTGTACTTTAATGGTAAACATCCGCAAAATACCCTTTCTATGAAAATAGACTGCACCAGCTTTCCTGTTTCTCGCTTTTTCTACCATGGGCATTTTTTGATGAAGCTTGGTGTCGATATTCTTTGGCGTGCCGTCGAGTTCACATAAACAGTGCGGGGTGAGTGCTGCAGGCGCATGTGGGTTGACCGAGACCGAGAAGTGATGTGGTGGAAAAGGGGGGGGGGGAGGCGAAGGGGAGAGGGGACTCGCCTCTGCTATCAAAATAAGCAGCTGAACCCTAGCTAAGTAAACCCTCACTCGGGTACCCTTCTGCCCCCAGCTGAAAATTGCGGTGAACACCCCACATCCAGGGAAGCATGTTCTGGACCCCTGATTTCTCAAAAACATTTTCATCAGGGCATTGCAATTTTCATTTTTACCGATGCAATTTGCATAGAGACAAGACAATGTTCTCGGTTCAGCCAAGCACATCTGCTTCACTCAAGAACACGCCTCTATGGCTGCAGCCGTAAATTTGAAAGTTTCACGACCGTATTTCTGTTTTTCCGTTCCGAATCTGTCCAAAAACCAGGACTTTCGATTGCGACGTAACTGCTACCTAAAATGAGCAAGTTTGTAAGTTTGATAAAATGTGTTTTACAGCCACATTACAAAAAGATGAAAAGAAGCCAAACTGACATGCAAAAAGGAGTGTGTTACCATAAACCATGCCTGCATAGGAATGTTTGTGACTCACAGTGACGTCACATGACTGCCATATACACTTTTAGTTGTGGTATTCAGGCATGCCTTTTAAAGTGTTCCAAGGCCCCAACTTCTCTCTTTGTAGAGTGATTGTAAAGCACGTTTGCTATTGAATGTACGACATTTTGAAAGCACTCTTCATCATTGTGAATGCTGTGCCTGCTCTGATTCTGTGTTTCTTTTGGACGGTGGATCGGGTCATGAATCATCCCGTTGTGTTTCATCCGGTTATGCGGCGAAGGGGCAGCATGGCCAGGCCACCATCGTCCGGCGTCCGGCGTGACGGAGCGGCTGCGGGGGAAAAATGTATTTCAACGTGATCGTGCATATTTCCAAGGACAGAATGAAATACCGCACTACTCAACACCCCTGCCGCCAACGCCACCGCAGCGGCTGCGGCAGCCCCCATCCCATTTCACACATCTCGCACAGCACTCACCTCCGAGACTCGTCTCGCTGCATAGGCTACCACATCCCTTACTTATCGTTTTCTTTTTATCGCAGCAGAAATCGACAGGAAATGGGCCACTACGCAGCAACCCGTGGGATGATACCCACCTTTGCATACTGAGGGATCATCTAGCAGAAGAAAGTACGCCTGTCATTGGTCGTTGTGAACCTGCCAAGCGCAGCCCGCCGCCTCTCACAGCAAGCAAGCAAGCTCTCATAGCGCCTTGTAGGTAGGCAACATACTCCCTGCCGCGCACGCGTGTACAGCGGGTTGCCTATCCGAACTCTTGCAGGCGCCCAGCTCCCGCAATAGGGTGTTTCGCTGCAAGAAAACCGAAACCTACAGAAGCAAAGCGCGACTGCTCGATCTGTTTCTTCTGTCGGTTCACTGGTTTAGTGACACGCCGACGTCAATCAACGTTCACCATAAGGAAACCAAGCTGAGCCCCCCTTTTTTTTATTTAAAAAACATATTTTGCATAGTTGATGAATGTTTAAAAATAACTTTGTTTGCCCTATACACTTTGGAAAGACGCTGCGAAAGACGTCGTAACGTCTTTATTCCACCTACATAATTTGTGGAACTTAAGTCACACTTGGTGGGAATGCCTTGAATAGGTTGGCGGCCGTATGGCCCGGGCCGTATACGTTACTGCCGCAGTGTGACGTGACGGCGGCCGTGACGGCCCAGGGCGCGCGCTGAGATAAAGCGGTCACGATTCGTCGCCACGTCACGTTTCTCGCATTGCGCTGTCGTGTGCGCCGCATAGCCGCGAGCGCGGCCAGCGTCCATCCGTATCCATCACAGGCAAGAGAATATGAGGGAAACACAAATTTTAAAAGGTGTTCACATTTACGCTGGGTGCCGGTGCTGGTGGTGCCTAATCTCAAAAGCACTACATTTCGTTTATGGTGCTTTTTTTGGCGCAACACCAAATACAATCAATGTGTTATTTCCTGCCCTAATTTGTCATGTATTTTTGTAAGCCTGGTGAATTTATCTCGTGTTTAGCGCGTTAGAAATCGTGAAATCGAGATGAGCACGCTTCCTATATATCGACAGCTTTTGAAGACAGACTACCGAGGTGCGAGCCCCCCACACCTGTGTCCACATTCCCCACAGGCCCACCGGCCCGGCCCCGGCCCGGCCCCTGGCCCTCCTGGGCCCAGGTCTACCTCAGGCGTCCTCCCATCGCTCAAAACTCCGGAATGGCACTTTTCTATTGTTTTCGGATAATGCCCGGCGTTATCCTTTGAGGATTGACATCCGTCATTATTGATTACAGGAATGACGGTCATCATTTCTTTTGGACGGACATCATTACAAACTGATAAACATCTGTCATATTTGCGGCTTCGTACTGAGGATGGATGTCTATCCGTACAAAGTGAGAAAGAACCGTGATAACTTCGGTGATAGCAAATAAGTATCTTAGACAGGGGTCTCAAACTCGCGGCTCGCGAGCCAAGCGCGGCTCGCCTAGCCCGGTAGCGCGGCTCGCCGAGAGCCGCGCACCTCTTGCGTTCGGGTGGATCCGAGCCCCCGAGAGCCGCGCTCGGGTTGCTCGAAGCTGAGCTGGACCCAGCCGCCGTCGTCTGTCGCTCGACACACGCCGCTCGCTCGGTAGCCCAGTGTGTGTGTCTGTCTTTGTCTCACTCATTGAGGCGCCATTGGGAGTGACA
>NW_026267164.1:1917081-1922673 GCF_000697945.3 Frankliniella occidentalis
GACTCGTTCAAGTATATTTAATTTAAGTTCTATAATGTATCGTATTATAGAGTTTAATTTAAATGCTCCCACCATTTTATTGGATATCATTAAACATAATGCGACTCCAGACAAAGCTAGTCAATTAAAGAAAGTGATATACCTTGTTCTGATTTTGATGGGCCTATCCTACCTGAGTTAACGATACTGGCTAAAATATTGTTCGGTCCCTTGCAAGTCCATGGCTATTGTGAAAATAAGTTGTGTGTTTAACAATCGTTTTGACAAGTCCTATTGGAAGATTAGGTGACTTCCAATCATTCTACAAGTAAACACCATTCCTTTTTGTTAAAATAACCAAATTGAAAATTAGGATTTTTTTAGAAGTTACAAAATTAAAAGTGTAATACAAGATTTGGATTCCTTTTTCGGAATTAAAAAAGAAATGTCTTATGCTCAGAGCCGATCAGAGTCGAAATGGAGAAGTTATTAGCCCTCAAATAACGATGGGCGGATTGCCATGGCCAAATTGGTCCAAATTGAACGTTCGAGAGGTGCATTTTGTTCGTCTCGGCGAGATACGACCTTCGGGTTACGGGCGAAAACTGCCGTCAGAATTGACCTCCGACGCACCGTTTGGCCGCTATAGGGGCGATTGAACACTTTATTGAACATTTGAACATAACTCTGCTATTTCGATTCCGATCGTCTTGGAGCATAAAACGTTTTCGTTTTCTTTTGTCAAGATGAACTCGTAACAATAGTTCCCTTTCCACATTTCTCCCGAACCACTACCCCCTTCCCCCCTCCAACTTACGTAAGTAAACACGTAAACCATTCAAAATATCACTTTCGTTTCTTCTCACCGGACACTCGCAAAACTTCGTAGTTCCAGTTCCGCAACTCTAAAACTAAAAATTTCACACTCGGTTTGACCATCTGACATTATGATGACGTGTGAGAAAATTAGAAAGTCTCGAAGTGGGTGCAAGGAGCCATTTGCGTGTTCGCGCTCTTTTCCACTCAGTGTAGCCACCACCGAAACAACAACATCTGAAGCTCCCTCCGGTGAAAAAAGGACCAAATATTTCAAATTAGTCCGTAGCGAACGAAAAGGGGAGACTGGGTCTCCTTTAAATTATAGATGTTAAGGCAAACTCGCATTCCGTCATAGGTGCAGCCGTTTTCGAGAAAAAGAGGAACGCAGACACGGACAGACAGACAGACAGACAGACAGACTCACGACCGAGACAACGCCTGACCCCTCAGCAACTTGGACTGAGCTTCGCTCAGCGATAAGCTACTAGAACAAATAGTGAGAACTGCCCATGTCGAGAACGATCACCAAATTCCCAGTTTGCGATACTTTCACAGAATTTATGTGATAGTCGATGATTCGATGTGGTACGATTCCGATGATTTATTTATTCTCTGGGAATGTTAACTTCGTAACACAAAATATAAAATGATAAACTATAAGGATAAAATGATATCGAAAAAGTAAAGGTAGATGCAGAGTTTCCAAAACTGGAGCGCTATCATTACGGCAGCCGACGTTCTCACGTCCGGCATGACATAAAACCAACACTTAAACTAGTTGTAAATGAATTTAGGAATGTCGTCACAATGGAAAGATCTGCACTCGATACTACACTCGTAACTGTATACACTATAGTGTAAGTACAGTTTTACTGCAGTTTAACTGTAGTTGACTATAGTTAACCGTACTTGACTATAGTTAACTGTAGTTAAACTATAAAAAAACTATACGGATTTCGCACGGGACCTGCAAACGGGTTCAAATCTGCAGTTTAACAGCAGTTTAACGTTAGATTGAACCAGTACGAGTATAAGCTGTAGTTACGACTACAGTTTAGCGTTAGATCCTTCCACCCGGATAAGTTCTAGGGAATTTCACAAACAGTTTCGAAAACTTTGTTTCCAAACTTTGCATTTCATTTATTTTTATTTTTTTTGAGAACAAATTGGCGCAAAGTGAGCGATTTACGCACTCGACATAGCCAAGCCAGGTGGATATTGTCTCCTAAAATAAGAGAAGAGAGAAACGCAACAATAAGGACAGCGCCGTTTGCACCACTGCATACAGTAATACCAGGGAATTACCAGCTCTCCATAATTCTTAATTAGTGAGCAAGAAGAGAAACATCTTCTTGCGTAAAATTTGTACGCATGATTCCATTTGGGCCCTTAATCTTGTCCCGGACCCTGGGTCGTGTATCTGTGTAGTGTGTATTAACCGTTGCGGCAGTCGGAGGGACTCGGGGGCGCACGGGGAGCGACCCTGCTGGCGCAAGAGGGGGAGTGGAGGGAGGCACAACCTCCCGGCGGACAGCTCACTAGAAATGAGCGCCATCTCAGGGGCGTGGCGCGGCGTGGCTCGGCGGTCTGCAGGCCGGGCCGGGCGTTACAAAACGGCATACTCAATTACACCGCCTGGTGGCACATGGTAAATAAGGTGGAGGGGGAGAGCGGAAACGAGGGCTGAATAAGGCATTAAACAGTGCACGAGGAAAGGGATTACAGCGGTTGATTTTTTATTTCTGTGTAGTCTCGTCGACGCGCGCGAAGCTAAAGCGCACCGCGGGTAAATAAGGCATCAGGACTTAGGCGCACCGCGGACGCAGTCTGCGGAAGAAAGGGAAGTACAACACCGGAGGCAGCGCGGAGCTACAGCACCAGCGGCAGAGCTCACGCGGCGGACGGTTCGGCTCGGCTCGGGTTGGGCTGTAGTAGAAAGGAACGGCTCAATCCACTCCACTCAAAAGCTCGGCTCGGCGCTCGGCTCGCGCTCGCGAGTCGCGCCCAGGGAAATGAATCGACGAGGAGGGAAAGGAAGGTGCAATGTAACGCTATAGCACGTTTCAAAGGGTTGGTGAAAATAAGCCAAATTTTCCAATGCACTATTTCTTCCATTTTCAATAAGGGTGAGGCGGGGCCCAGGTGGGAACCCGCTTCAGACAAACTGAACAGGGATGGTTTTCCTCGCGCAACCCGAGGAGTTAAGGTGCTGGCTGAGAATCGGTAAGCATGACCTCATACAAACCGCGTGGCGTGGCGAACAGGATCAAATTTTGTGGGCAGTGGGAAGTGTCCAGAGCTGAGCTGAGGCCCGAGTGAGATGAAATCCGCGAGCGAACCAAGTGGTATTTGGGGGATCGCCGACGCTTGGGAGCCGGGAGCCCAGTACCCAGCCCAGCACCCTGCCGTGCGGACGGGATGGAGGCTGACGGCTGACGCCCGCTGATCCGCTACCTCTTTGCTATTTCCTCTTCATTTCTTCCGTGCTACACGTAGAGAAGGAGAGCCAAGTCCACCTGGTGCGCATGCAACAGCAGCAGCAGCGGCCCCAGCAACGCACGCCTACTCTTGAGGGCAGTTTTCAAGTTGTTTTGCTGAAGACAAATTTCAGTTACCCTATTGTATCTTTACAAAGTAGGTATGTAATTAACTGCCCATAGGCCTTACGCACAGTAACGTGGTTGAAGAGGCATGGGGCGATTTTGTGACGAACTATGTAAGGTGTTGGTTTCGCCTGGAGAGTATGCAACAGCGACTCCCACAGTGCACACGTGTGATGCGGGCTGGCCTACCCTGACCACTGGCAGGCTGACTCGGTGGTGTTGCATGTTGCAGCACTAGCGACGATGAAGAGAGGAAGGTGGACAGGTTTAGGAGGAAGAATCACCCAGTCTTGGACAAAACTCCAAGGTAAATATAAGCCGAAAGAAGTTTCAAACGGCTTCACTTGCGAGTGTTTCTTCAAAACGACGTTTGCACTAACGGTTGCGTAGCCGAACGGGTGTTCGTTGTGGTCGGTTTCGTCTTTGCCCGGCGCGGCCCGGCGCGGTGTCGAGCCATTTTCCGAGGGCGAGGGCGCGATGCCAAGCCCCGCCGTCGTGCCCGGCCGCGCCACATCTTCCCCACCCCCATCTTTTTTTTTATCTGACTGAATAAAGAAGCGGAAAAGGCGGCGAGATGAATCCGAATGGCGGTCGCCGCCGCCGCCGCCTGTTCGCGCAATCAGGACCCTCGCGCCGCAGACGGAGGAGAAGGGCCATCTGGCCGAGAGCGTGCCGCGGCGGGGAGTGGGCTGACGAGGTGAGGCTTGTGGCGCGACATTCGCGGCTTTTTATTTCATGATGGGATCGTGCTGCGGAGGGTTGGGGTTGGGGAGGATGGGGCGGAAAGTGGGCTGGCCGCGAGTAAAAACACAAGGAATACGGGGTGCTGCGCGGCGAGTCTTCGTCCGAACGGCAGCCGCCGGGGAGGTGGGCCATAAAATTTATCAGCAGCGACATGAGCGGCATGTTCATGTACGCGCTGTATTGTAGGGGGGGGGGGGGGGGGGCGAGGCCGGGTACGTTGGGCTGCCTACCGCCCCGGCGCTCTCTTGCTGCACAGCCGGTGGTTCTGCCTTGGTGCGGTGGTTTGCCGCTTGGAGGAGGCCGCACCGGGTGAGCCAGCACTGTCGTCGTGTAAAGTGTCGTCTTTTATTATTGCAGAGTGTCCTACTCGAGGTCCTACTGCACGGTAAAAAATAATGTCTGACTTTTGAAGGAAAGGGAAAAACTTAAGACATAAAATATCTTAAAACGTGCCATAATACCGCATAAAACTATAATACTCCGTACACTTCTGCGATGAGTGGGCGCCCCTCGCCTGTTCTCACGTGCAGGGGAAGCAGGAAGTTCCGTTGTGGGCTGTGTGAGGCTCTGACCAGACTCAAAGCGGCTCAAAGTGCATCGTTAAACGGCTGCTCCATTATTTGCCTACTGGTGCGTTTTTGGCCGCCCTGAATAGCCGGCACGCGGAGCTTTGCGCCTAACCCCGGACCCGGGCAGGCCGCACTTATGTACGTACAGCAATTACATGGCGAGGCCCGCGGCACCGCAGGTGCGCCTCCTTCCATCCGCCCACGCAGCTCGCGCACGCAAAATTATCATTCTCAATTTATTCACGAAAATGTTATCATTGCCTTTGAGAAGCAGTAAAGGCGGGAACTTAGTGTCTAGCTTTGTAAAAGAGATCTCCTGGGTTTACAAGTAGTGCTTGTGCGAAAGGCGCTTATTGAAGGGAAAAAAACTTTTTTATGAGGAAAAATTGAACTGCAGGTGCAGGACTCAGCAAGAAGGTCGTGTCCATGCGTTTGGTTTCCTCGGGTACCGCTGTAAAGTTCCTATTTTTTTGCCAAAAGAAAAACAAAACATAATGCATACTTTTTGAAAAAAACACGGATGCGTCAAACTTTATATATTACATTCCGAAATACACTTAAGTAGAGTTGACCAGTGTGGCGTTCAAATACATGCGGGAGGGATCAACATCTCATTAAAGAAACAAAAAGCGAACAAGAACACTTCTTGCCATCCCACGTCCCACCACTCACAGCTTATGCTGCTTTTAATGAAATAACCCGCGTTACGGGGCGGCCACGGCGGCCCCCGACAAATTAATTAAGGTCCGGGATAAGGCCGGCCTTACTGCATGGTGGAATGATACCATGAGGGAGGCTGGACCTTCCCCCTCCCCTTGTAATCCACATCACAAACCGAATATTGCACCGAATGGCGGCAAAGGGTCGGAAAGAGGGGG
>NW_026267164.1:1928303-1929534 GCF_000697945.3 Frankliniella occidentalis
TATGCAGACGAGGCTCGGCGGATAGCTCGAGTTTGAGACCCCTGATCTTAGATAAAAAATGGACTATAATTTAGTTTTGGTAAATTGTTTGTTCAAGTGTTAACCAGAACGAGAAACTTTGAAAAACCTTCCCCGCTACATTTGTGAACGGAGTCTCTTTTCCAGGCAATGAATCGTTTGTCCTCGGCTTTCCTGGGTCCCAGTTCGTCAAGCGGTAAATTCGCTCTATTTCCGGGGATTTCCTCCTAGGCTTACAGTCTGCTTCATTTATTTCCCCTTTTTTGCGACTCTCCCTCCCCGTTCCGTTCCACCCTAATAAAACTACTGATAGTGCGGTGGGGCGGCGTGGTGGAGCCCGTACCGCACCCCGCCCCGTACCCTTCTCCAGTTCCTCGGCCTCGCCGTTACGCCGGTCCGGTCCATGGGGGCCGCGGCCTGGGTGGACGGCGCGCCACACGCGGGGTAAGGGGAGGAAGGTGCCCTCTGGGGCCCCGGGAGGCCGCTGCATCTGCCGCATCATTGCGCTCCACGCGCGCTCGCCTCGCATTGCAGATTATTGGGCGAATGTGTCCGGGGGACGGTGGCGATATATGGCGCACGGGCTGCAGATCGCGGCGAGCGACCTCCACGCCCCGCCACGCCCCGCCGCTCGCTCACCCGCCACGCCGCGCCCTTGCCGCACGCGCTCGTGACCCAGGGGCTCCTCTTTTATGGCCCCGGGGCCCCGGGGGCCGCGGTGGCCAGGGCGGGGCGGCGCCTCTCTGGGCGCGCCGGCCGCGAGGCCATGCAGGCCGCGACGCTCTAGGCCACGCCACCCCAGGGGCCCCCGGCCTTATGGGCCGACGGGAGAGTGGGGATAAAAGTGCGAGAAAAACATAGTGCCATTTGGAGGGGGTGGGGGGGGGGTGAATCCTTTGTATCTCTTTGCCATCTCTCTCGCTCCTCCCCCTCCCCCTACTTGTCTCTCTCTGGCACTCTGCAGAGACCTAACTATCTTTGTCGCACTCTCCCCAGCACTGTGCGCCTCTGTACGCAGCAGGCGGGCGGGCGCTGCCTCGGGTGCTGCCGGGCGGGGCGCGTGAAGGACAGTCGCGTCGTGATAACCGAGGACGGGGCCGCGGCGGTGGCGGTGGGGGTGCGGGGACGGGCCCCGCGCGGTGATGTCCACGAGCCCCCCGGGGGCACCACTGCACGGACCCCCACGACAACGGGGAAAGTGGGGGCGGGGGGG
>NW_026267164.1:1929584-1957271 GCF_000697945.3 Frankliniella occidentalis
GGGGGGGCAGTGGGGGGCGGGGGCGCTGCAAGCTCGGACAAGTCCGTATCAAGAGAGGGGGCCGCAACAGCAGCATCCCGGTGGACAACCAGCTCTGCTCCCTTATCTATCTCTCTCCTTCTCTCATTCTCTCTCTCTCTCCTTTCATTCTCCCTGTCTCCCCCTCCCCTCCCTGCCATCTCCCCGGGCGGGCCGAATTGCGACATCCGCGTGGCCCGCGTCCATGTCGCAGAGCGGTACCTGCAGCTGGCCCAAAGGGAAGCTCTCCCCAAACCAACCCCCATCTCTGGTCATCAGATATTCCAGTCAGATCCAACCAGCCGGGCGCCATGGATCATCCAGATTAGCGGCACCGCGGACCCCCCACCCTCCGGCCCAGTCTAAACGAAGCCAGCGCAGCCGCAGCCGGGCCGCAGCCGGGCCCACAGCGCGCCGCCAGCCACTCTTATCACGCGGAGAGGGGCCCTGCTTCACTCCTCCTCAACCTCCTCTCCCGTTCCCTGGACCTGCTCCGCGCCGGCGGCAGCCAGCCAGCGGCAGAGGGAAGGGAAATTACTCTTCTTGAATATCAGCAACTTTGAATAAAGATCGTCGCCGAGATACGTGCACGCCGCCCGGCGCGCCGCCGCGGCCGCCACTTTTCTCTTGTGTCCGACAGAGCAGCGGGGCGGCGTGCTACTTGTACCCACTTTACACAGGTGTCGTCCCCCCCCCCCTCCCCTACTTTGCTGATGTGTGCTCAGTTGCGCCTGGGACGCCGCTGGAGGTGGGGGGGGGGGGCTACTTCCCCGCTCTAGCGGAGGCGGTGGTGCCTGTCATGGCGTGATGGTCGTCGTCGACGACGCCGTCGGACAGGTGAGCGGTATAGCGACGCCCCCGCTGCTGTCTCCCTCACGCGTCTGACATAAAACCGCCGACATGCCCGCCCTGCGAGCTCCCCGTCACCCCCGCGCCCCTTCCCCTCCCGCGGCGACCAGCGCGAGGACGGCGGTGCACCGCGGCAGTCCGCCGGCACATGCGCCGGTGTGCACCTCGCAATGCACCCGGGGAGAGTCACCGAGCTACCTCGAGTACAAGGGGAGGAGCACCCCCACTCGCCCGAGTTACCCTGGCGCGAGGACGCCGCCGGGGAAGTCCGGCATCGCACTGAAGCAGGAGAGGTGCTCCGTGGTGCATTCGGGAGAAGGACGGCGAGGTGACGAGGCTCGAGGGTGCGAGGATGCACGTGCAGAGCCAAGCGCGTCGAGGAAAACGTAATGTATATAGAGCCATCCGGTCAGTCATCACAGATTGTCACCGGCTCCCGAAGAACGCCTCTTCAACTGCCTTTTTATGAGAGTGTATGTTTAAGTAGGTGTGGTGTGGAGCGTCACTTTGATGCACTAGCGAGTAGTTTCGTGGAAAGAAAAATTGAATGGTTTTATGTCGTCATAAGACTTTGTGCTGTGACTTGTTCAAAAAGCTCTGGGTGCGATCGATTTGCTCTCTGTGACTGAAATTAGTTGCGTTAACAGAACGCCTGTGGTCTTGTACACACAGCTGTAACTCGGCGAACTCGGCCTATGATAAATTTGGGAAACGAAATTCCTGCACCAAATGAGACTTTAACAGAACTCTCATTTCTTGCCATATATATCTTACAGTGGCCGAAACACTGCAAATAATACACCAAAAGTAGAAATGGTAATGTCATACCGTCCAGTTTCGATTTACACACTATAACTAAGAAAGGGAAATTTTGTGGTTGGCGAAGAAGTTGGCGCCTTGTGTGTGTTACTGAACGACCTTTATTCCCCCAGGCAGCACGAGGAGGGCCCCCTTCGCTCCCTTCGTATGAAGAGCGTGCGGCAGCGGAGGAAGCAGCACGCTCACACGAGTCCCCTAATGCCTCGAGCCTGGCGGACAGGTTGTCCTGTTCGAGTAATTTGTTCGCTCGGCTCGATGTATGAGGAAAAGCTCGGTTCATCGCGAGGGCGCATGGTTGTGACCGCTCATCAACAACGGGAAACGACTTGCATTAAGTTGCCTGTAAAACATTCATTGGAGAGAAAGAGACCGCAGAGAGTTTTAACGGTAGTTGTAAATTGTGTTACAACTTGTCTCGGTGCAGTGTAAGTATGCTTGCAACGACCATGTAAAACAAGAAGCTCGGTGGACAGTAATAATAAAGAAACTCGGTCCCAAATCCCGAATCCACGGGCAAGTCCTGCGGGGCGCGGCAGAGTGACACCGCAGCTGCTTGTGGGCCATGTGCAGCACGCGCACGGCCTTACCGGCTCACTCGGCGACACCTTCTCCTCCTTCACTCCTGACGCGACACGGCAGTGACGCCGATAGCGACGCTCGGGTCTCCGATAACAAGAGCCTCAGTCGAAGAGAAAGGGGGCGGAAGGCGAGGGATGGGGGGGGTGGGGTGGATTGCTCTCCGCAGACCACGCCGTTCACAATACAAGAGCCGCGGGGCTGTGATGGTCCTGGAGCAGTTTAGAGAAGGGAAGGGCACTGGTTGTCTCTGCACGCCCCTTACCCGCGGGCCCACAACCATTAAAAGTTTTTGTATAATGAACCGCAAATCAGAAATAAAATTTCTAGAAACTATGTACACTTTTTGCCACTCCTTCCATTCTCCTGTCGTCTCCCGCACTTCTTTGATATATTCACCACACTGTAAAATAATGTCGTTTTGAAAAAAGACTAGTTATTATTTTTTTGACCAAGCACAATTTTACAAACGACATATTACAAAAATAATAATTTAGGCTTAAAACTTATATCCCTAAAGATGTTCTCGTTCTCCAAGAGAAGTTATCTTGCCTGAAGCCCCCTCAGGGCGGGCTGCCGTCTTCACGCAGGTGTTTGGCGGGTTGGCCTACCCAACACATAGTAGGCGCCATCACGACCCAATCTACCTTCCCATATCCGTCGTTTCATTATTCGTCTTTTCTTCAACATTTACTTGGAAAATCATAATCATTCGACAGTTTCATGCTTCTAGGGATAAACAGCTGGTTAGACACGAAAAGGTTGGAAGTTTATTAGAATTCAATTTAAACGGCCCCAACTCCCCACCTTTTTTGGTGAAACTTATTAGGTTGGTGCACTTGAAAGTGCAACTGACTCGACTCGAATTATTTTGACTCCGACAGCCACACAGCTCTTGACAGGGCTAAGCAGTTTCTGCGACGGGGCCCAACAGCTGATGCGTAAATGTTACCATTGTTAGTTTCTTCACGTTATGTCCAACTGATAGACGCTGATAGAAAAGCCGATTTTAAGATAGTTAGCGTGCGGAAGACTCGCTTGTCGTTCACGGACGATTGACTGCCTGTGACATCTTCAGCTTTTCACTGTGACCATGGATCGCCGCAGGCGTACAATTTCGAATGAGGGGGTTAGTCGGAATGACTCAGACGAAACTTTTTACGAACCCGACTTGGACAAGGTTAGTAAGAGAATCGGCCACATCGGAGCACAAAAACGACCGGAGGTGACTAATTTTTATGCCAGATGTTAAGTGAGGTTATCTATCGAGCAAGTCTCGTCCGTGACCATCCTTCCGCAGCGAATAACCCTTCTTTTCTCTCACCTGAATCGGCTGGCATTATCTTGTCTCTAGCACCCTGACGAGGTGGATGAGGCCCGCTGCTTTGCCGCTGACAGCGAGGCCGTGGACGCCTACTTCGAGCAGACCTACAACAGGTACGGCCTGCATCCCAGCCTTGTGTCGCGCGCCCCCAGATCACCCCGCGGAGGGACAGACGAGACGTTCTACTCTCCCGCTGAGCGGGGCGGTCCCCGAGCTCCGCCGCAGCCGACGCAGCTGCCGGACACGGACGAGACGTTCTTCGAGCCGGCTGCTGGGGGCGCGCACCCGCACCGCGCTGGCCGCCGCCCCGTTGTCCCGGCTGACTCCCGGGTGGTGCCGCAGTCCCCGCCCTCGCACGTGCTCGCCGACGACGAGGATGAAGCTTTCTACGAAGAGGGCGACTACGGGATTCTGGAAGACGCCGTGGGTTCGGCGCTTGGCCTCCCCGAGGACGCCGGTGTTGCCGAGAACAGCAGCCTGTTCACCCACGACTGGAGCCAGCTCTGCTGGGGCCAGTGGAACGTTCCAAGGGACCACCAGCAGCAAGGTGAGATGTTACGCTAATCTGAACTGACTCCAGAGGCCAAGAGGCGGAACTCTCTCGACCAAATAGAAACGTTTGCGCCGTATGTTCGCGCCTTCGCGCTAGAATATGGACGCAGGCAAATAACAGCGCCAGTGTATTACAACGGCCCTTTCTTGAGTCCTACAACCCCTAACGACGGCATCCATCCTTTGCACACAGGTGATGTCGCGAACGACGTGTACCTTCAGATTCCGGACCCCGTGACCCAGGAGGTGCACTCGTACAAAGTACCGGGAGTGAGGATGGATGACCCCGACTCGCTGAGTATGTTCACTCAGGACCTCGGCTGGACACAGACGCAGCCATGCGCCTTTTTGGCCAACCACGAGCCCTCCGGCGGCCTGGCGCTGGTGATGACCCAGGGCACGCAGGACCTCGACTGGACGCAGACGCAGCACCTCGTGCAGATGGCCTCGTCCGAGAGTCAAGTCATGGATACCATCAGCGCTGGAGACCTCGACGGCTTCGCCTGTGAGCAGCAGACTTGCGCCCCGACTGGTGCCTCGGCCTTGGCCTCGGCCGGGTCGCAGCAGGCCTCCTCAAACGACCAGTCCATGGAGACCGTAACGCGCCCACCCCAGAGAATGCAGGCCAACTCGTCCTCCCTCGTATCCTCGGACCCAAACGTCGTGCCCTCCATACCGTCCTTCGAGGACGAAGCCTACGTCGCCCCACCTCCGTGCCTGCCCTTGGAGGAACAGCGCAAGATGGAGGAGATAGTCGCCTCTTTTAGGAACATCAGCTTCTGTCTTAACGATGCCGAGGCCGTGCCCGACGCGACGAGGGACGTTGAGGAGGCCGTCCTGCCGCCCTCCAGGACGTCCTGCAGTCTCCAGCCCTCGCAGGGGCCGCGCAGCCCCACGTTCCCCACCAATGCCCGTCGACGTGGCCGTCGACCACGGCCGCGCGCCAGGACCGTCCCCTCGGTCCCCTCCGAGGGTCAGGCGCCCTCGAGCCCCGTGCTTGGCAGCGGGAAGGCCTCCAGTAACGCCCCCGGCAAGAGGAAGCGTACCGCCGCAAGTCATCGAAGGAGTCAGTCAGCAGTCCCCACATGCAGCCCTTCATCACCTCCACGAAGAAAGGCGAGGAAAACTACCTGTGCTGCACGGAACGCATCGAAGGTGAGTCAGCGAATCCTATTCTAAAGAGGAAAGTCCTCGGTGTTTCTGCATTTTTCACACTTTTTTTCTTTTACTGGCAACACGTGTGTCACTCCCTTCGACTGGCACTAGAACATGTTTTAATAAAATCAGTGTCACTTTTATTTGAAGGGACGTGCCGAGATGATACCCATGTACGCGAGGCTTCAGGAGATGCGCTTCTTAATGCAAGGTGTTGTCAGAGGCACCGAGCCTCTCCCCACGTCTGAAGAGGTGGCATTGTTAAGAGGCGAAGTTTTAACTATCGAGAACAATTTAAAGCAAGCATTGAAATTCGATGTAGCAAGTAAAGTAAGTATCATTGACGGATTGGTTGCTATATTCATTTTTATAAGTGCTTTGTTTTCTAGATTCTTTTAATATTTTTGTTGCAGCCGGTCAAAGTGAAGCAGGAGGAAGCTTTGCAGGTAGCAGACAAAATTTTGCATCAGCTCCGGGTGCTGGCTGAAATACAGAAGTAAGGTCTTCCCTGTCATAAAAATATGGTAAAACTGTTTAATTTTCTAATGCTTTGTTAAACATTTCATCAGTTCAGAGGCAACACAGGATATAACAGAAGATAATACTCATGGAACCTCATGTAGTAACCCTGCCGCAATTGAGCCATGTGATTCCAGTCCATTCAATATTGAAACAGACGCCAAAACAAGAAACACCGACAAACAACTACCCAAAACAGAAGATTCCCTTAGAGTTGACTCTTCCATGTATAACAAAACAGAGCAAAAGGCTGTGGACACCCTCAACCTGCAAGAGTGTCATCAACTGTCACATGGAGATATACATTTCATTCAAGAGGAAGACCGCCAAGAAAATGACACACATGATGAAACAATTGGCGAATGTGACCCTACTTTTGCCAAAGAGGGTTATTTTCATGAGCAAGTCAATACTACAGCAAAAATTTCAGATATCAGTGCTGCTTGCATATCCAAATCTCCTAAGGTGGATACCTCACTGCAAATTCAAAATATTCAGGGTAATTGTAGTACATTCAAGTCCAAAGAAAATACCCAATTGTTGATATCGAAAGGACCTGACACTTGCTGCTCCTATAGTGCTGGTAACTATTCAGAATTTGTTACTATTTCTTGTAAATTTCCGCCGTAGACATTGTATCTGGTTTTTCACCAGGGGTCCATAATTTATCACCCAAGTATCCTTAACATTATTTCAACCTGTAAAATCACAACTTGTTCTGATTTGATTGCATGAGGGGACAAAAGGGAGAGACATCTGTCTGATGGTCTAAATTCATTTTTCAAGTGAAGCAAGCATATTTTAAATCTATGTCTGGCAAACATCTGATTATTCTGTAACAATCTCAATCAAACGCAAACTTTTTAAAGTCTTCCATTATATTACGTGGCAAATGATATTAGATGTTGTGTTAGGTTGCTAAAACCCTGCATTTTACTTTCTGTTTCAGAGAAGTCAGATTTGCTGATTTCAAAAGAGCTGCCAATATACACAGACGATTCCCGAGAGACGGAATTTACCAGTACTGACAAAGCAAGCTCCCCAGAGCAAAACAAAGAAGAAGTCAGCAAAGTCCAGTTGGAGTACCAGCAATTAATTAGCTTGATCAAAATGAGCTCAGAAATGTCAAGGTCTCAAGCAAAAGAAAACAGAAAAGTAACAGACTATGTATGGAGAGGTGGTCCACTAAAACTGACAGGTATTCTGCTGCCGAAAAGTTCTGAATTGGCACCTATTGATGACTTGCCTCCAAACTTTTGGGATGATCCTCAAGCTCCAATTCCTGAAGAATGGGCTAACATGCTAGAATGGGATGAATAAATTGAATTTAAAACATATTGCCAAACTGATTTATGAAATAGAAAATTTAATGTATAGACTGTAGAAAATTATTCCAAGATTTAAAAAAAAAAACAAGAAACAAGTGTTGTAAATTACAATAGAAATTAGAATATCTTATAGTTTAGAATACATACTGTACAATGTTAAGAAAAATGCTGTTCAACTGCATATAATTACAAGTATCTGATACAAAAAAAAAGGTGCCATTCCAATTAGATCCATTACCATTCACCTTTAGATCTGTTTCACTGTGTTGTGAAATAAAATTCTTGACATTGTAGTTATAAACATGCTTAGGCATCTTTGTCGATCTTGTATAAGTCCGTCAACCTAGTTCGGTATCACAGTTAGAGATAACTTGCAAGCAAATTGTTCAGCCCCATGCTTGGCTTTTGCAGTAATGTAAAACTAATTTTCCATCAGAACCATAACAGTCATAAATGTTTCTCACTATCTGGTCTGGTGCTGGAGCAAATGCTTGATTAACATACAAAAACTGAAATATAAAATATGGAATTAGATATGAGCTGCAACCAGCACAGGATAGAAAACAGTGCAAATAGTACTGAAAAATGTAACTCACTAATGACTCTGAAGGTTCAAGTTTTAGATACTTCTTTATGAAGTCAATGATCCATCCAATTTTTTTATCCTTGTCTAATGCCCACTTTTTTGTTTTCATAATTGGAGCATTACCTGTGGCTTTCAGTAGTATATCAACTGTAACAAAATGACAATTAGGTACAAAAGTCAGTTTCAAAGTTTTTCAATTGGAGGAAATTTGAACTGCCCAGAAAAATATGGAATAAATGATTTTTAAAAAAAAATTAAATCATTTACTTTTGTTTGTTTTGGCTTTGCTTGGACTGTCTGCTACGCCAGACGTGCTAGGAGGTTCAGATGGTACGCTATCTATTTCTCGATCAGACTGGGTCTCTAGAGTTTTGTCACTCTCTGGAGTTTCAACTGGAGAATCTGCACTATCTGCCATTGCTTTTCAAGAATAAAGTTACGAACTAATAGGAAAGGTCCAAAGGGGGCCTAACTTTCCTCTATCTCAGCTCAGGCCAGACGACCGACGTAAACATGAGGTTTGAGGTTGTCTTCACACCAGCAGCAGAAAGATCGATAATGTTATGACCAACGTAGTCTCCAGACCTTCCAACGTAGCGAACTAAACTTGTGTTCCATACCACATGACAAAAACACCTGATACTACTAGATTTATTTATTTTTCTTTAAGAGGGATTATTTAAGTTTAAACTGTGAAAATTAATTATTAGGTTTGTGAATAGCAATGTTGTTTCGGAGGAGAATTCATGCTTGAATGATGGCAGAAACGAACGTAAGAGAGCCGAGTGCCACAGTAGTGCCCTCTAGCGGTCAAATCTCAGATCTTACACTTCACTCAGCTGAACTTTTTCGGTAAGGCTTTAGTGATCTGATTTTATTCCTCAGCAGGAGGACTACATCGAATTGCAACCTTATTTTGCTCCGTATTTTATTATCAGTGCAGCCATGTTTGCCGCTAATGCAGTAAGACGCGCCGCGACCGCTGCCGTCAGAAGAGAGAGCAGACGCAATGTCTCTGCCTACAACGATGTCGTCGCAGCCCCTCCAAGCAACAAGGTTACCGTTACCGTAAGTGTTTCACCCCTATTTGTCAGTTTATTTGATATCCAATAATTGAGTGCCCCCATCAGCCCCCCAAAAGAAATCGTTGAAAAAAATAACGGGTTTCCAGCTGCGGACAATCATGGAGTATCTACTCTTGCTTGCTCTGTATTTTCGTTCTAACCTACCAAAGTTCCTTCCACTTACGGTTGATGATTGATTCCTGTATGATATCTTTGTTTCAGGAGCAAGTCATTCAGGGCATTGTCTTGAGTGCAGGAGTTCTTGCTTACCCTGTTTATGCTATGTTTGAAGTTGCTGAACACAAGCGAGCGGAATACGCTGAAATGGAGGTTCCTGAAGAATGGGAGGAATGGAGAGCCAAGCAAAAGAAGTAGACTAGTAATTTATTATCAGAATGTAGTCAGATTCCAGTCTTGCTTAAGATGGGAGGTTGGTTTTAATTGCATTTAACTTCGCGACGTTTGTGTGCTGTGCAACGTATTCATTCCGAATGGCATTTCAGTGTGGTATTTGATTATGTTCTATGTGAGATGATAATATGCTTTTAACATAATAAAATAATTGTTACTTAGTCTTGACTCTCATTTGTTTCATTAGAAATTACAGAGTTAAACATAACTAAAATAAACCCTTTAATTTATAAATGTCGAAATAATAAACAATGCAAACTAGTGATTTTCAAATATAATGATTACAGTGCTTTCTTAAGTTTAATTAAGGCAGGGCAGGGTTCAGAGCAACTTGATTTAACATTTAAAACATTTAGGGCAGGGCTTCTGCTTCGAAGGACTTCATTTCTTCCTTTTACTCTATAGTCAAATAGAATACATATACACATGAGTTAAACACATACAACTAGTACCAAAATTATGACAATGCATCAATTCCTTCAGCTTACTTTTAGTCTAGAGTGACCACATCAACATCTCGAGATCCTGACTGCAGCTGGGCACCTTGCGGCTGGGACTGCAGCTGGGCACCTATCTGCTGCTGTAGCACAAGGAGCTGCTGTTGCGATAAGTGCTGCAGATGAGGTGGAATATTCTGCATTCGAGGTAGTGGATGTGTGGCGTTCATCATGTTGCCTCGTGGAATAAAAGGTTGAACTGCACTCCTGCCATCTGCAATTTTCCCATAACCTTTGAAAATATTCACAATAAACATTCAAAGAAAGAAATAAAATCAATGACTCACTGATAGTAACTGGCAAAAGATAGATGTTCTGTGGAGTGAATGTGTCTCCTTGCAAGAATGGGAATTGGGGTTGGATTGTTGATGTAGTTCCAGCCTGCTGCTCCACTGTTCTACAGGGAGAAAACAACTGGAAAACAAAATGAGTTTTGCATTATGCAGATCCAATTGGTTTGATTCATTGAAGTTAAAAGACTTGAAAACAATACTACATAGTATTGAATACATCAATGTATTGATTATAAAACTCTATTGCATGGAAACAAATGAAATCTTTAATTTCTTTTCCAGGACTAACCTCCTCAGAGTGGCGGACATTATTGATTCTTATTCCTAGATTTGATGGTGACGATTCTTCTTTTCTGAAGTTTGACTTAGGCTATTGTGACCAAACAAAGCAGAAGGTAATTAGTCACTTACAGTCAATTCCCGTCTAAGCAACTTCACTGGGATGGTATGTAGGTAAAGATCCTTCTCAGCAAAGTGAAATGAAAGGCAAAATGGAATCACTGGCGGGTTTGTCTTAGTTCAAAACCAACTTAAATTTCTTTAAGACCCCATAGTCTACTGCAATAAATTTTTAACACTTTTGATTTAGATTTGTTTGGATTCACAATGTTAATAAAATGAACACACAAAATAAAATACTATTATTTACTGACTGTGACAAAGTACTTTATATTTTGGCTGTAATTGTACTTAAATAGCTGATAATTTGAACTAAAAGTAAACTAAGCGCAGCATTTTTTCCCCCCATCATCACACATTGATAGTGAAGGCAGAGGTAAGAACTAAAATGCTTTATTTAACTGTATATGAATTTTGGTGTTGAGGTTGTCAAGGTGACTGCTGTCCCTGTCGAAAATGGAAGCTTAGGTGCTGTTAAAATTCGACCTCAAGAAGTCAGACAGGTCAGTTTGTCCTAGCTCAAAACCAACTTAAAATTCTTTAAGACCCCATAGTCTACTGCAATAAATTTTTAACACTTTTGATTTAGATTTGTTTAGATTCACAATTTATGAAATGAACACACAAAAGAAATTAACTATTATTTACTGACTGTGACAAAGTACTTTACATTTTGGTTGTAATTGTACTTAAATAGCTGATAAATTGAACTAAAAGTAAACTAAGCGCAGCATTTTTTCCCCCCATCATCACACATTGATATTGAAGGCAGAGGTAAGAACTAAAAGAACATGATGAGGGCAGATTTGTACTTACTGTTGTTGGTGTTGGGACTAATGATATGCTGACATCTTGGCGGTTGGGCAGCAATGAAGTTGAAGGATGATCAACTTTTAAGGAAAGAGTCTCCTGTCTGACTTCTTGAGGTTGTATTTTAACTGCACCTAAACTTCCATTTTCGACAGGGACAGTATCACCAGCAGTCACCTTAACAACCTCAACACCAAAATTCATACACAGTTAAATAAAGCATCTTCATCCTTCACTATTGTTTTTCTATCTACTAATGATATCAATACCTTAATTGTCCTTCCATCTGTTGTAAAAAGTTCCTTATCAACATACTGTGGTACTGGATAGGTTTTAGCAATAAGTGGTTGTGGTGCTGGCTTTGAGGTTTTCTCATCAATAACCTAAATTTTGAATCAGATATATAAAAACAAGGACACTTCTTTGAGAGATAACTGAAGGAACTTTACAAACCTCAACATCACTTTCAGAATCATCTACAACTATTATGTCATCTTCATCATCATTTGACAGTGGTCTACTTGGTCCCGGTAGAACAACCTGGTCACTATCATTTTGGGGACTTGAACTTTCATCATGATTACGCTCAAGAACTACAGCACTATTACTTTCTATGGATACATCTGTAAAAAAGATTTTAGCAAACAGTTAACAATAAAATTAATTTGTACTTAAAGAATACTAATGTTACCTAGGGGACGTACCTATATTTGGGGTTGGAGTGCTGGGTTTTCTCCTTTTAGGGGCTTGTGGTTCGCTAATACTATCCCCAGATCTCCTCCTAAGTTAATTAAAGGTTAATTAACGTGAGAGAACAAAATGTAAAGTGTCATAAATGTAATTTTAAGAAATTAAAATTCTATGTACTTACACAGAAGAACTACTGGTTGAAGCTGTAGGATGAGGATCCTCCCTTTTATCCACTGTGAAATGAAAATCTCTATAAAGATGAAGTAAATCAAATACATATTGTTCATTTTTTATTGTTATCATCCACATTACCTTTGGCTAAGACTTCAATACAGAGTACACAACGAAACGAATTATTGAGTGCAGAAATTTTCAGGCCACCACAAACAACATGTGTCCCTTGAGATCCACAGGAATTACATCTTAACATTCTCCAGCTTCCACTGCAAAAATAGAAAATGAGACGATCCATGAAATGGATTCATCAAAGACGGAACTTTAAAGGTGGTTGGTAAAGCATTAGTAATGCACTGAAAACACTCACGTGTTTTGAGAGAAATTTCTTCCATCAGGACACTTGCATGTTTCAGCATCGCATTTGTTATATCTATGTAAGAGCTCTCTAAAAGCATCTGGCTCCCGCTCCCATGCCGCATCCCTACAAGTAAAAGAACATAACACAAATTTAAGTCAACAACAACATTGATTTTTAATTTTAAAACATTCCAGCAAGAATTATAAAAAAAAGAAATCTGGTAGATGTGTTACAGATAAGCTCAATATAGTGTCAGTGGATGTTGCTTGAAAAAAGCGACGCTAAATGCTGAGCAATTAGTTTTTTTACATTGGTTGCTCCGAAAAACCACCGCTAAAAGCGGAATGACGCTATATGCGACACTAGACCGAGCTTATTAGATGATAGAAGTTTTCTGTACTTACATTTCTGGAATATATACACCAAATTCTTTCATTTCTTTGTTAAATTCATCCTTGTTGTTGCACATTGGGCACTTAAAAAAGTACCCTTGTGCTTGAGCTTGTCTCTAAAGATAGAAAAGGGAAGCAGATATAGAGAATCTTCATCAGGGGCTGATTTATTTATTTAATTTAATGTCAGCTCTACTCACCTCAACACAAGATCTATGAAACCACCTCTTTTTACAGCATGGTGCCCAAAGAGTATCACTTGAGACTTTGTTTGGTACTGTTTCATAACAAATGGGACAAACCAACCCATCTTCTTCTTCTGCAGCTTGATTTAAAATTTTGGGATCAACAGATTGACTAGGTCGATGAGCAGGACAAAATGATCTGAAACAAAACAGTTTCTTTACATATGTGACAATTATAGACAAATTTAATCAAAAATAACTAAACATACCGAAATTCTCCAAAGAATTGGTGCATAGATCCATGCTTTAAGCCACACGGAAGATGGAAAGCTTTTTTACATGACTTTACATTGCAGCCTATTGTTGCACCATTTTTACGGCAATAGGAGCACCTCTAACAAAATAAATGGGATAAAATAAAAAAGGATTATGAGATTTGGGGATCTTAAAATGAGTTTCAGGGAAAACATTATGAGATACCATAAGAAACAGAAAATATTATTCATACCAGCCGTCCACCTCTCCTAGCTTCACTTCTTATATCTTTGGGGAAGAATCCTAATAAGCCTTCATCATCGGATTCCCCTCTCTGAATCAAAGAACTTGAAAATAACTGAAAATTAATAGTTTTTAAAATTATACAACCATGAGTTACGTTCATAAGGGTTGATTCAATTTTGAATATGGTGCTGTAATGACTCTTACCAAACAGAAATAGTGGACAACAAGTCCATCAATTTGATACACATCCCCATACTTTACAGGATCATACAATTTGCTATGACACATGATACATTTATTCTTTGTCTTTTCCACCTCAGTATTGGATAACTTGACATAGTTGCAAGTTTTCTCAACTGCTTCACCGTCATCATTATTGGTCATGATTTTAAACCTGTGCGAGAAAAAAAAAATCAAAACTATAATAAGCAAAATTTTCAAAATTGGAAAGGAAAATTAATAATACATTTCAATTCGAACCTAATATTCAATTAAATGCAGTCAAAAACATGTGGTTCGAGATTTGGGAATAATCATAAAGTACTGGAAACATGTTCCCTTCATCACTGAATGAGGTTATGTTGTTGAAGCAAGAAATATAACGTTAAAACATTAACACTACAAAGGTAGAGGTGATCCGGGGACACGAGAGTCGCTAAATTATGGCTAACAACAAAACATTTTTAAATAAAATCTTGAAAACTTTAGAAGAAGCACCTGTACGTGTGACAACGATTCCTATCATCTTCATAACTGAGAAAGAATAAAAATACTGGACGAAACACGTATTTTGAACTAAATGAAGGGTTCACTTTGATGAACACTGATGACTTTACTTAAATAATCTAACCATTAAATACGTACAAGTCATTCATCATCGTACCTTGCATCCTACGAAACTTCTCAAGTCCTTTTGTTTACGTTCGTGCGTTATCTCTTCGCTACGTTGGCAAGATGTGGATGGCGGGCAGAATTCGGTTGGTTTACTGTGCCCGCGCAATACAATTTCTCAACAAATGACTCTTAGTAACGACTGATAAAAAACGACCCTTATTAACGACTGACAATAACGGATCTTGTCGAAGAGCACAGCTATATGTATGCAGTGACAACTAACAGCCGCACGACATGGGCTAAGAGAAAAAGACAAAACAGTTCCACCATGCAGATTTCGAAATTTTTAGTTCTGCTGCATCGCAACCGCATTTTACCATCACCAGGACTACTACTGCGGGGACATCGTTATCGTGGGCCAAAAAACTGTAAAATTTGACGTAAGCATCGTATACACGGGCCACTGTATTTCCATCTCGCCGTTAATATTCGTGACGGTAGAAGTGAGAAGTTTTGCTGCGCCTTTGGCCAGCATTTTCTTTTTATTATCAGCCGCCATCTGCAGAGAGGCCCTCCTCGCCTCGTCATAGCCCCACCGACAGCCCCAGCCGGCACCTCTATTGAGGCGCTATCGACCAGCTGTATATCGACGCCCTCCCGGGGCCGGCGGGGGCCCTGGGCCGTAGGGGAGGCCGCGCCGGCCAGGACACCGGCCAGTGCAGGTCTTGAGCTTCCAGTATTCACGCGTGGACGGCAACCACCAGGTGCGTAGAGTGCAGAGTGTCTGTGTCACCCGTTCCTAGAGCTGGAGCTGGTGGCGCCTTCTCCTGTCACGGAACGCCACTAACCAGCCCCACTCCTCCACCCGCAGGATGAAGTACCAGCAGGTAACGGTGGACGTGTGGAAGATGATGGTGACGGCGGCCTCGTACATGGCGCTGGCCTTCGCCGCCTGGGTGCTGCTGCGGCTGGTGAGCGCGTGCATCTCGCTCCCGGGGCACCTCCGCAAGCAGCAGGAGGAGGAGGAGGAAGAGGAGCGCAGGCTGCTCGCCGAGTGCGCCTCCGAGGAGGAGGGCGAGGGCGAGCCAGAGCAGGAGCAGGAGGAGGACGCCGGCGGGGAGCCAGAGGCTGCCGCCGAGGGGGATGCTGCCGCGGCCACCGCCACGACCGCCATCGTCACCACGAGCGTGACGCCCGCTTCGCCGCAGGCGCGCGGCCGACGCCGGGGTGGAGCCCCGAAGGCTGAGCAGGTGGACGCCGCCGGGGCTGGCGCCGAGCACTGCCCTGTACCCCCAGCCCCAACTTCCCCGGTCAGACAGGTCGCCGCCCAACCCCAGGCCGCAGACGCGGAAGAGAAAAAGAAGAAGAAAAAGTGAAAATCTGTTTCCTAATGTAAGCCCCCTCTGTCTGAGTGTTTGTTTCTAACCATCCTGACGTTGAAATAATGTCGAAAGCCCATCGCAATTTTATCATCTTGTCCCACGTCAGCGCTCATCGGCCTTCGGGCCCAGGGGCGGCCAGCGGCCAGGGGCCAGGGCGTCGCTCGAACACGGGCAAAGAGGGCTGCAAAGCCGCGTATCTGACGTTGCGGCTCGCACAAAAGGAACCGACGGCCCGGCCCGTCCTACAATGGGACCAGGCCGCCGGGTTGCCTACCCTGTCGAACACAGGCGCGCGTCGTGTCGTCGGGCCGGGCCGGCCGGCTGGGCCTCACTGCCCTGAATACGCTCTGCCCTGCCTTCGGCCACGTGCCATCGGGTTCGTTTGTGTTTCCCCCTGTCGGTGACAGGCTCTTTTGAAAAGCCCGCCGTGGTGCTCTTCCTTTCATTGCACTAATTTGAATAGAGCGACGTGCCGCTATCTAGTGACGAGCACTGCCCTCTGTGCGTGTTGAATGTAGTGTGCGAGCAAATTTGCTCTATGAAGTTGTTTTTCTCTTCCATTCTCTCCCATCGTCTTTTCTCTATTAATACGGACCTTCCATTTAATCGTGTTTTTAAGAGGTTTATTCTCCTGTGATCGTTTTGTGTATTCCGTCATTTTAGACAGTCGCCAAGACTGTCTTCCAGAATATGAAAAAGTGTTTTGATGCCCGTTCCGTGTAGTTTGTATATGTCGTTTGTAAAGCGTTAAATGTGTTGAACAATAAACTCCATACCAACTAACACAAACGATTTAATAAATTGCACCCGATGTCCATATACAGAACGCAGAGGGGCCGGGGGTCCAAGGCTCGGGGAGGAGGGGTGGTGGGCAAACATACTCACCCCCGGCGGCGCTCATTAACACGGCACCGGGAGGACTCACCGGGGGTGCGAGGAACACTAGGGCAGGGGGTGGCTGAGGCCGGGAGGGAGGGCGGCGGCGCGAGAGGGGGAGGGCCCTCCGCTGGAGGGGGTTGTGACGTCACACTGGAGCCACTCTCGCCGGGTCGGGTTGTGCCCGGGGCCCGGAGCCAGCGCTGGCCCAGCCAGTGTGTTCCTCGCGGTACAGCGCGGCGGGTGGGTGGCGTGGCGTGGCGGAGCGGAGCGGCAGCGAGGTGGAGCAGGACCCGCAGGGGGGGCAGGAGGGGGCGGCAGGAGGGCGGCGCACCCGGGAGTGAGCACACTGCAGTCCTGGAGGAGGCCGTGCTGGCCGACGGGCACGTGACGTGCCGAGGCGGCCGAGGCGCGCGCCCTCCCCCCTCCCCGGCCAGGGCGGCAGGGCGAGGTGATCGATGGCCAACCTCTAGGAGGACATCGCTGCCCAGCCCGGCGCAGCCCGGCGCAGCCCACGACAGAGCGGAGCGCAGCGGGTACGTAAACACCAGTGGCCGGGCGCGGCGCAGCACGGCGCGGCGTGGCCGCCCGGAGTAGATTGGTCATCGGAAAAATAAAGGGGCGGGGGAGCCGGAAGCCGTCGGTGGCGACCGAGCTTGTAAACAAACGCGCTACGCCACGACGCGCAGCGCCGAGCTGTGCTTGAACTGCTCACGTCAGGGGGGGGGGGGGGGGCAGGAGGCGCCCTCGCCAAGGACGGTCGGTCAGTTGGAAGGGAGAGGGGCGCTGTTATGAGGAAGCTGTATGTGTTTCCCGTGAAAAAGAAAGCATTTCGACAAGGGGTGGATGCGGCTCAGTGTGGCTGCTTGATGAGGCGCCTGCAAGCGAGCTGGGTAGGCGACCCGCCGCACACGGCTGCGCGGAGGAGGCTACCTCCCAGGGGCCCGACCGGGATGGTGTGGAGTGGAGGCTGGGGATAGTGGGATGGGCGAGAGCGGCAGAGTAGGTGGCAGCGGAAGAGTGTGGAGGCAGAGAGCGGCAACGTGCGTGCTGAAAGGAATAGCTACTTCTCATCTCCAACTCAGCCCCATTGATCGCCATGGACGAACCCCTCCCTTCCAACACCCCCTCCCCCTCCCTTCATTACCATTCGTCTTCTTCCCTCCTCTCTCCCTGACCCACACCAACAACCCTCCCCCATCTCCCCAACTCGGTTCTTTCTCTTTGCCCCTTTACCCCTCCTTGTACCCCCTTCTTAACTTCCCAACTCGTCCCTCTGCCTGCCGTACGACCACCAGGAACTTGAAGATGTTTGAAGAGTGCAGCTTGCACAAAGACAGAGGGGGACAGTTTGTCCTGACGGAACTGTTTGCAATGTGACGTGTTTCTGCGCAACGCGACGATGGCCTCTCTAACAATAATTTGCCTCATTTCAGGTGCCGTCGTACCGAGCCAAGTCCGCTGAAGTGAGAAGGGCCGCTCCTGCTCGTTTGTCGACGGGTCCGTCCGTCGGGTCTGAGCGCCGGCCGCGGGGCCAGCGCGGCGCGGGCACGGGGCCCTTGTCCTCGCCGGTGGGCCGCGCACTGCCACGCCGTGCCACGCCGCAGCCTTGTGCGCCAGCATCGAGGGCCAGGATGGCTCGCCCCGGCCGGACGCCGACCGGTCGGGGCGACCCGTCCAGGCGCAGCAGCACCAGCAGCAGTACCAGCACCAGGAGCAACAGCACCGACTGGGACCCGGAGGCCTCGGCGGGGCCACCAGGTCCCGGAACGCTCGCTCGGCGCACGACGTGCTCAGCGCCGACGTCGCGCGCACGCCCAACGTCTCCCCGCGGAAGCCCCGGCGAGCACGTTCGCACGGCAACACCTCCCTCATCGTGTGAGTACATCTCACCTGCACCCTCACCCCGCTTGTGCACACGCCCGCCTGCCTCCCCCTCCCACAACATGCACGCCATACCGCCCCCTCTGCTGATAGCTCTTTGGCGGTAGCGCCGGAGTCGAACGGAAAGGGTCCACATCACGCCCCGCCGCGCCACGCCCCACCGCGCCACGCCGCGCCCGGCCCGGTCGATGCGGAGCGCGGAGTGTGTTGTGCCCGTGTTTGAAGGTGGGCCGGGCCCCGGCCGGTGGAAGGACACACACAGGACACGGGTGGGTCGATGTGATGGGCAAGCCATTTGCGCTTCTGTGAGAGACAACCTCTAACTTCGTTCCCCAAAGCCACGGCACCGACCGCACATTTTAACTTTGCTTTTTCGATGCGGGGTGCGCTCCGCCTTGTTCGGCAGAGTCCCCCTTCCTCCTCGGCATGTGAGTACAAAAACATCCACGGCACTCTCATGCCTTTGACTTATTTAGTGGCTTCGTTTGGACTGAACTTTGCGGTTCACCGAGTGGAGCATCACGGAGCGCGCGCACGGCCGCGACCGGCAGGGTGGCCATGTTCACCACACAAAGAGGGCTGGCTCCCGCTCCGCCCGCTTCTGCTGACAGGACTCGCTGGATATGATTTCACCATCACTACCCCGCGTCTATACCCCCATGTCCATAAAAGTCTCCAGGCCCGCGGGGTAAAGTCGTCAGTCAGAGTCCCGCGGTCAAACGGAACTGGCGGCCGCTCGACCGTCACAAAAATGTGATACATCAGAGTAAAATCAATTATTCGCGACAGCCCTAACACCAATTCAATTTCTACAAGTAGCAGCAGCCGTGCTCCGCGGATAGCTAAACGTGCTAGGGATAGCTCTCAAGCCTCTTATTGACTCCGGAAGAAACGGTACATTGAGTAAGTACCAGGTGGCTGATTAACCCCGCGCACTTATGTTGTTAGACTGCTACCGCACGCACGAGTGCGGGCGGGTTGCCTACTCGCCCGGCCCGTAAGACGCCGTGGACAGGGGTGATAGGCAGGCCCGCCCGCACTCCTGCGTGCGGTACAGTCTAACTACAGAAGTGCGCGGGGTTAATCAGCCACCTGGTACAGTACATTCGAAAAGTGCGAACAAGCAAACCCATATTCGTGTGTGCCCCACACTGAGGAAAATGATCGGTCTGTATGTTTTAAACTTTGGTTGTCGTGTCATGACCAATCAATTTAATCTCCAGAGCTTTGACTAAAACACATTGTTATACCAGCAGTAATGAGGTGCGCTGCAAGGGCATCATCACGTTTGCACTTCTTTAGTACTGATAAAAGAATTTACATAATGAACCCAGACAAATAAAAACGATATTGATTATTAATTTTGACAGAATGTATCTAAGTTTCCTCTTTCCTCCCTATTTCGAGTTTCCAGACATTCAGTTCATCCTGGACCTCTGATCGACTACCAATGTCCAAGGCCCCGAGGCACTGGGCTGAGGAAACTGGCAATGCGCCCGTCGATCGGTGATCAAACCCGGACCACCTTAAAAAAGGTCTTTTTGTATTATACCTCGAATAAAAAGCGCACAAATAGTAGTGTCTAGGATTTTCGACTCTCATGTCAGTCCAAACAGATTGTGAGTTTAGAATGAGACACCCTTTCATCACACCTAAAATGGCGGCCTACAGGTTATGGTTGGATTCATTGCAGAAAAACCCATGGATATAATTTCTCTCCGTGCATGCTGCCTCCCACGCTCCCGTCTCCCCCAAAAGCCCAGAGTAAACAGCTGCCCGGCTCTGGGCCGGAGTGAAAAGAGCAGAGGAGTGGGCATGGGGTGGGCACTGCAACCCCCCACCCCTTTCCCTCCTCTCTTCCGGAGACGGCAAATCGATGAGATTCGAAACGGGCGAGCCTGTTCTAATTCCAGCAGGGTTAATCGTTGGAATCCGGATGGGGCCCCGGGTCGGATCGAGAGAGCGTCGCGAGGCGATTTACGGCCGTTCGGCAAGGAGTTATAATTGACAACAGGCTGCAAACTAAATTACAGAAAGTCTCACGGCCGAGGCTGTCCGTGAGGCACGCACACCCAGGATCCAGCTGATCAAGCCAACCCCAGTGGGGAAGCGGGGAGGGGGAGTCGGGAGAAGGGCTGGGCGGGGAGCACTCGCTCTCAGCCAGCCACCCTCGCCTTCCACATTTTCCTTTTTCACATTTTCACGATTTTACCAAATTCACCCATCGCCTTCGATTATTGCTTTAATCTTTTGACATGTTGTAGTCCGGAAAGATATGTGCAGTGTGAGCTTAAGCGCAACCGGAGCCTCGGAAAGATGTTATAAAACGGTTTTCATTCCGATGGGAGTCTAAGGATCGACGCTATAGGGGCTTCGACACTTGAAACCAAAAGCACGGAGTTCGTGGAGTCTCCGTATAAACCCGTAGTTCCAGGGAGCTCCGTATAGACACGCAGTTCAGCTGGCCCCCGTATAACGTCGTAAGTGCTTGAAAGTCACTTCTGAGATATAGCGCTTCAAAGTTTAGGATTTACATTGCGCCTTATGGGCGGCTGGATTTTCAGACCAGAATAACGTTTGAACTAATTGACTTATCGAAATGCGGTTTTCGCTAATCGATAGCCCGCGGTTTCCTCTATCCGACGCACTTCATAACTCGAAATTTTCAAAAAACATAGTTACGACGCTATACGGCGGCCTGCTGAACTCCGTGTTTGTACGGAGCCCCCGGGAACTGCGTGTGTATACGGAGCCGCCACGTACTCCGTGTGTATAGGTTTCAAGTGTCGGAATGAAAGGTCTTTGACGCAGAGTAATGCAGATGAAACAACTATCCCTCGTCTAGCACCTCGACTTTTGGTGCTCGTGCCGCGGGAGCTGCATGGCGCCGGCGCCGCCGATAAGGCCGGCTGACCGGGTGGAGGCGCGGGTAGCGCGCGCACCCACCGCGCTCCTTTTATATATTTCGCCCGCCCCGCCTCGGCCCCGCCCCGCCCCCTTCGCAATGAATAACTGATGAGTCAGCCCTCTGCGCCGGAATATTTTTCTGTAGCTTTCCGGCTTCCTCGCCTCGCCCTGTGGGGGGGCTGCTGCTGCGGCCGCACGGCTCCGCTGCTCGGCAATCATTTTATTCTTCCCCGTCGACGTCACCATCGTTGCGATAAAGAAAAAGTCGGTGGCAATAAAAAGAGAAAGAGATGTAGGGGAGGGAGGCTAGTTACCCCGGACGGGTTTGTCGACCCCTGGCTCTGCTCGGGGTGGCTCGCCGTCGTCGGCGGCAGGACCCCCTATGCGGCCCTGGCGGGGGGTCCTCGCTTGATAGGTCAGTCGGTGATCAAGGCCGTCTGTTTATGGAGAGGGAAGACCCTCGTCGACATCTCTGTTATGTCCTGCACAGTTATGTCCTGCTGTGGCGGCGCCCGCGGAGGGGGGATAGTGACGGGTGTGCTGGGTAGCCCAGGCAGAAATTTTTCCGACGATATCGTTTCTACACAGGTTTTCACGTCGTTAGCGATACTACAGTGGGGCTGGAACCGACGGCCTTTCGACAAAAGACTTCGAAACAACATCGAAGCGATGTCGTTTGTCGAAAAGCCGTCGATTCCAGCCCCACTATAGTATCCGATAGTATCGCTAATGACGTGAAAACCGATGTAGAAACGATATCGTAGGAAAAATTTCTGACTGGGCGGAGCCGAGCTGGGGGATGTGATCTGGCGAGGAATCGCTTTCCCCCGCTTTGTCCCTCATTCGCTCCTAGGCTCCAGTGCTTTTAGACTCGTCGCGATCTAAAGCGCCACCACCCCCCGCATTGGGGGCGTGGGGGCCCGGATGGCTTTCTGTAGACTCTATTTCGAGGACGTTGACAACCGAATGGAGGCTACTACGCGTTGGCGCACGCCGTTGGGAGTTTGGGGCGGTCGCGCACGACTGCGTCCAACCGGGGCCATCTTCCTGGAAGGGTTTTGGTCGGTGGGAGGGGAGTGGGGCATTTATTAGATCGCGTTTGAGAGCGTGAGTGTGTGTGTGTGTGTGTGTGTGTGCGTGCGTGTGCGTGTGCGTGTGTGGCTCATCCCCGCAAACTTTGTCAAAGTTAAACAGGTTTGGGACGGGGCGGGCTCCATAATGCCGCTAATTAATGCCCGGTTTATGTCTCGTAGCCGGCCCCGAGTGGCCGCCCTCCCTCTCCTATGCGGTGGACGCCGCGCCCGCCGTGCGGCGTGCTGCTGGGGGGAGGGCGTGTTGGGGGGCAGGGGCGGGGAAGGGGAGAGCCAAGTCGAGATGAGATGTGTGTCCAGGGGGAGGGGCTGTGGTCCGGCCGACTCGGTCTTGATTGCGAGGCTGGTTGCTGCAGCTCCCGGACATGGACCCGACCCGCGGCCTCCGCGACGTTGTTCGACGGCGCGGCCGCCACCACGGCTCATTGCGTAGGCAGTTGCGGTAGGCGGCGTCGTCCTCGGGATGTCCCTGGTGCGGGTGTCAGAACGTTCCCCGCGCGCTATACATCGGGAGAAAGCTTCGCGTGGATTCGACCTCTGTCGGGCACATTCCAGCTTATCTCCCGGCTGCAGACGGACTCCCCGACAGCGTCAGGCGTGTAGGATCACCCACCGCCCCGCTCACCCGCCGGCGTAGTCTGCTCCGGGGGTCTGCCCCCCCCCCCCTAAGCCAGAGATCAGCTCCTCCAGCCTGCAGAGACAGCACTATTTCGGTGACAATCTCCGCGAGCAAAACTGAACTGACGCGCGCAGAAGGAGGTGGGAAGGGGTAGGGGGACTGGGTGACCTTTCTTCACAAGTCTCTGGGCTGACTTAGACAGAATAAAAAGTCGGGGGAAGAGGATTGTCTGCGACGTGCCTCCATCCCCAGCCAAGCACGCAAAGGTGGTGGGTTTGCAAAGAAGTCACAATGTAGCGCGACTTACTTTGGGCCAAAGTTTTCTCCTCTCCAAGAGTTTGTCGCACTGAGACAAGCGGCACCCCACGAACCTCGCGACCACGCCCTTGGGGTCCCAAGCGGGGTTTGCGCAAAGTTCCAACAGCTTATTGCGACGGGTTCTCGACGTGTTGCCCGTGTTCCTGTTGGTGCACGGTACGGATGGATTGCACACTTCCTTGCAGTCAGACTTTTGGTCACTGGGCGGACATTTAACAAGAACTCTAAAATATGCTTCCGTAGTTGATAATATAACTAGCAATACGAATTCATGTTGATTTTTAGTATTTTCAAACTGAGATGTTTTTTGAATTAAAGTATTTTGAAAAAGAGGTGTATCTATCAGGTGGCTGAATCACGCCGCGCACTTTCGTAGCTCCACTATGCTGCATACACGCGTGCGGGCGGGTTGCCTACTCGCACGGGGCCATAAGGAGCAGTGGGCAGCGATGATAGGCAAACCGGACCGCACCCGTGCATGCGGTACAGTGTATCTCCGAACGTGCGTGGCGTGAGTCGGTCAGACACCTAGTATTTCCGAAAATAATGTTTAAATAATTAGATAAAGAATGATCTTGGATTGTCCTTCTTAGACTAATCTCTCATCACCGTATCTCCATTACAGCTCGCGTTTTAGGACAGGTACTCGGGCGCCTGCCTGCACAACTAGCGGGCGGGTGATGGTCCCTTCATTCGCCGCTCCTCGCCCCGGCCGGCAGTTAGTTGGGGCCATTACGACAATTATACGGTGGGAATGCATCCCCCCACCTCCCCTTGCGCCCAACCCGCCCCCCACTCACACCTCTTCGGTAAGGTGTCAAAGTCCTGGCCGCCACCGCTGCACGCCCATGCCCCCATAGCGCTCTCGCCCCACCCGGGCGCCGCCGCCGCCGCTACCGCCGCTACCGCAGCAGCCTGGTTGCCTGGCGACGGGACCCCGCGGCCCACGGGTGCCCTCCCCTTCTCTTCCCCTTCTCCTCCCCCAGCGAGGCGTTCGATGCTCCCTCCCCCCTCCCCCGCTCCACCCCTCTCGCGCGCGGCCCCGCAGTGGCAGAGGCAGCGCGGCGGGCGGGCAGCGGGCGGCAGTCCCGCACAGCCGAGAGGGCCGCGAGGGTCGCCCACGAGAGCGAGGGAGACAGACACCGGGCGGGGCGGACCGCGTGGGTGGACCGGCGGACCCGGTCCAGGTTAACGTCGGCGAGGATCGTCGCGTGTCCGCGTAGAGGGGAGGCGCCGCGCGAATACGAGGACGCCGTCGATCGAGTGCGCGCCGAGCGGGCCGGGCTCATGTGCGTGAGCGAGGCTCGGCCCACGCGGCCCTCGTCCTTCAGCGGCGCGGGGTGCACGCCGTGCTCGGGGTGCAGGGTCTCGGACCTCAGCGCCTGCGCCAATGGCACCAAGCCCATGTATGTAAAGGATGTTCATCGGCGTGCTCCTGTCTAAGCTTGTTCTTTGTCTTTCAACCATCTTTGTGTCGTGTCAGTGTGGTTGATGTTGAGGTGGTGGTTGTGGTGGTGGTGTGTCACAACGAAAGCGCGGTGGGGTCAAAACCCTCCTCCCGAGTCGCATTGCACCTCGTGTTAGGCAACCCTCACCGCGCGCCGCGCGTTTGTAAGGGTTTAGGAGGCGGAGGGCGAAAACTTTGGTGACGTAACCAGCGCCGGGAGACGTCACGGATGGGGTAGGGGATATGGATGTGACTGGGAGCTGGAGAGCCGCGGTCCTTTGGAGGTTAAGGGATGGGCTGGTGCGGGTCGATTATGCACGTGGTCTTTAATTTTGGGTGAAATGGTGCTTGATCCTGAGTTTTGATGTTAACGTTACGTGGAAAACAGAGGCGGACATAAACCGCAGTACACACACGGAACAAAACTTTATTCGTAGAGCGTGAGGTTTGGGAGGGCGCAGCGGCGGCGCGCTAAGTCAGGAGAAGGGGCGGCCGACACGCCTTATCTACATAAGGAGCGGATCGTGAACTCCTGACCTGCGATAGAGCGGGGCCGGCGAGGCGGCGAGAGGGGCGTCCAGGCGAGCAGGGCTCGCTTGTAAACAAGGGAAAGGCAGGCAGCCCGGCCCGGGAGGCATGCACCGGCCGAGGGTGTTGCCACCCTCCCCTCCCCAGTTAGCCGCGTCCACATGTGGTGGTTATGTCACCAACACGCCTCCCGCGCCTCCTTTATTATCACAGTGTAGGGTCTATAATTTAATCCCGCGCGTCCGCCGGCGACGAATCCAGAGAGAGGCCCGCATGGCCGAGCGTTAGCCGCGGCCCGGGGGGGCGGGAGGCGGGGGCCGCGGCGCGGGCCTCTGACGATGGGTCCCTATGGGTCCCGACCCCGACAACGCCACCCGGCATTGCCACAGTGCAGCGCGATTTGGAAGCATCGACATGTCGCCACGGATTCAAATCCTACTCGAAGATGTTCGAGGTTTGAGTTTTATGCGGTCTGAGATCAGGTTGGGTTTTCTGAAAAGACCAACAACTCCTGGACGCCGATAGTTGTTTAGATCCATGGAACCCCAATCAAGGAACTGAAAAGAATGGCGTCGGGAGTTGCAATGACGGCTGCAAAATGTAACCTGCTGTCAGCCATACCAGGTGGCTGACTCACGCCACGCACTTTCGTAGTTACACTGTACGGCACGCATGCATGCGGGCGAGTTGCCTACTCGCACGGAGCTGTAAGGAGCCGCGGGCAGCGTGAAAAGGCAAGCCCGCCCGCACTCGTGCATGCAGTAAAGTATAACAACGAAAGTGCGCGGCGTGAGTCAGCCACCCGGTATACCCCCCCCCCCCCCCCCCCCAATGAGCCGATCATGAAAAAACATGATCGTACGTTTAAAAAACAAGTTTGACGATCAGTTCAAGTTCAAACTAAGTCTCGTAACTGTATGGACCCCCAGAGATACAAAACTGACGGCCGCGCCGGTGGTGTGCTTAGTGCTTGTGCCCGTGCGAGGTCTGCCCCGTCTGCTGTCCGCGTGACGTCAACCCCGTCGTGACCTCCCCGACACGCCGGTGCGCGCCGAGCCGATGGAGCGTGCGAACCGTTTATCCAGTCCAGTGTTCGTATCTCTTTGTCCCTTCCTGGTCGATGCCGCTGCCGGCGCGCGTCATAAAAATACGACCCGGCGCCCAGCAGTGCTCGGCCCGCCCAGGACAGCGCCGGGCCGCTCGATAAATGAAAGGCGGAGACGTCGAAGCTTTGGCCGCCGTCGACTAAATAATGCGCGCCTGGCCTCGTTAGCGACGCCGACGCTAATGCCACTCGGTCGGCCCGGCCCGAGCCGCCCTCCCCGCCGTTCCGCGCGTTCGCACTGCCCGGCCGCGCCGCGCTTGCGCTGGTCAGGCATGCGGGGCATCACCTCTCTCCCTTCCTTGGTCTCCTCCCCGGCCCGGCGCGGCCCCGCCTCCCGCGGGTTCAACACCCCTCGCCCTCGCCCCCCTCCCCCTTGGGCAGACTCGGCTCCAAAGCGTTTCCCCGGTCTAAACTCATGCGCCCCTCCTCTCCCCCGTGGTGGTGCATCCGTTGCTGTTGCTGCTGTGCTGCGAACGGGCCGCCGATGTGCGCTGCCGGGTGGGGTGGTGGGGAGCGGGGTAAGTCCTAGGGGAATGCCCCCCCCCCCTCCTCCCGTCATTCCCACGACGCGGGGTGACGCATTGCTACGCTCCACGTGGTCGCCGCGTGTCACTTTTCTCTTCCCCCCTTCTCTCTCTCTCTCTGCGCCTAACATCAAGACGCTACCCATTTCTCGCCCCCCCCCCTCCACCACCGACTCACTAACACGATCGCCGCGCTCTCCTCTCGGCCCTCATCCTTGTTGTGGCGGTGCTGGCTGGTGGGCATGGTGGAGGGGGAGACACCCCCACCCCCACCTCCCCAAGTGCCCTCACATCAATCCCTTGTTTGGCCAGCGAGTGGGTTTGTTTGGCCTGCCGTTAATGGTTCTCGAGCCTGCTGCTCTCCGAAAGCACTGGATGACTTGGTCTGTGGACACCCGCCCGCGGACGAGTGAGTAAGCAAACCTATGCCTGAGGACACTCTAGAGAGGTATCCCCCTTGCTGGTCACCTTTTTTTGTAAGAATTCGGTGGTCGCAGTGCTGGTTGTGGTGAGTTCTTTTGGGTCAAGTACATTGTACTTGATTTTCCAAGTGTACATGCCTTGATTCTAGTGATATGCACTTGAATAATCAAGGATCAAGCAAAATATGCAATTACATGTACTTGATCGGAAAACTCTGTTGTTGTTCTTTTTTTTTGGGGGGGGGGG
>NW_026267164.1:1966037-1971442 GCF_000697945.3 Frankliniella occidentalis
AAAAGACAGATCGAGTTCGAAGATGAGCATTCTAGCTCAAAAAATTGACTTTTTTAAAAATCGAAAACCGCAGGTTGCAAAATGTATTTTTTTCAAATATTTTTTTATGGGTTACTAAGGGGTAACTCGTCAAAGTATAGCCCTCAGGGCGAAAATTTCGTCCGTTTTGCTCTATCTTGTACCGTTTCGGCGCTATGGGGCATTTCTTGGCGAAAATAACGTGAAAAAGACAAAATGGTCCATTAAATCGTAAAACGGCTGCATGTCACAGAATTGTAAAGGCGGAGTAATACTTAAACTACAGGTCGCACTACACCCTCTTTAGAGCTTAAGGGTCCCTAGATTACCTAGATCTCTAAAACGTTGATTTTTACATAACAATCTGTCAAAATTCAAACTTTTAATGAAAACCGTTACCGAAACAGCAGAAGTTTCATGTCCCTAAGTTTAGAGTAAAAAGGCCCCGACAAATGGTTCGAGTATGTCAAATTTTGGCCCCGGAAGGCCCTGTTCCCCAATGCCCTCTCCTTAACTCGTCTCGGGTGTCAGCGCCGCAGGCCTAGCTGTATGTGCGCCAGGCGCGTCGCAGCGTAATAGTGTTTCGTGAGATATCGCGAAGCCTGTTACGCGAGACGTGATCTGGCGTACATATAGCTAGTAATAATGGATTGTCTTTGTCATTTAGGTTATGTCACCAACCAAAATGTTAACCCAGACCGTCACTTTAAAAATCCATAACGTCTGTTAGTATATTCAAATAGTTTCCCCCGATCATTTTTTTGGTATAAACTTGATCTTAGCCCGAGCAAGGCCTGGGCCTGAGCGAGCTTGTTTCAGCGATAACGAAGGTGAAAAATACGTACCGATTCGAGCGATTCCGACAGCTGGCGACTTGTGGCATGCTCACAAATTTCCATTGCACGGAGAAGTAAACTAAAATTTCACTCTGTGTCTATCTCGTCTGTTGCTCTGGCACACAACTGACTGGGACTGGCGACTGAGTGAGTGAGCGTAGCGTTATGTATAGGTTATGTAGTGACCTAAACAAGCTTGAAGAGATCCAATGTCTCCCCTCTGGCTTCGGAGCGACTCCGGCACTCGCGAGATCTTGCGAGTCCTCTCCTTGACCGAACGCACCGGTATGTGTCAATCGTTTACGAAAACTCCACTAAATGTTTTATAAATTTGACTTGAGCGAAATTCAAGTGCTGGGCAGTGACACTCTGCCCAAAACGGCGGCCTTCCGCTCGATCAGCCCACGAAGCTCCCCCCTTCCTCCCTTCTTTTTCCGTGGACTGGTTGAGGGGAAGGGGGGTACAGAGACAATCTTTGGTACTGTCTAAAAACGACTTGTTTTTTTCGTCTCCTCGCTCATCCATTTCCGTTGCCTCGACCGTTGCACCAGGTCGGTGTGGCGGTCACGGGCTCGTAATCATGACAGTTATGTCCGCCAGTCCTGCGTAGAGTCGCTCTGCTAGACGCTTCTACAGTTGGATGTCCTCGCACATCGCGTACCCCGCCGCCCGCACCTCGGGCCCGCCGGGCAGGTAGGCCGCGGTGCCGCGGTGCCGCAGGTGTGCGCCGCGGGTCCGCCTACCTGGCGCGGCGCTCCGCCGCGCGGGTGGCTGACTGGCAGGCCGTGCTGGAGCGGGGCGGCGGGGCAGGGCGGCCAAGCACCGGCGGCGCTGCAGCAGCGTGTAGAGCGGCTCTCGCCGGCCAGCTGGTCGCCGCTTGACTGTCCTACCGCACGCACAGACGCTCTGAACGACAATAAGGAGTGTCGAGTCTCGTTTTTCCGGTGCTGGACTCCCCGTTTTACGTTCTCGACGTGTCAGAAACATGAGGTTACCAACACACGCTGCATTGAATATGCGTCTTCGGCCATGCTCACACCGCACGCACGTTTTTGTGGGTGACGTCTATCACCCATCATTTCTATGTGACCTCTATACCTGCCCTGTCACGCACATCCCTCACTGCTAACCGGATCCCCCGCCCCTCCCCCCTAACCCACACCCACGTAGTATGGTTGTCTCTCAGACGCCTGAGACTTTCTATCTCACCATACCCCCCGCTGTCGCCCTCATCGCTCAAACTAATTGGCCGCCATCGTGTGATTTGCTCATGGCCACGTTCTCTTTTGCAGGGCCGCGGAGCACGCCGCCGGCGGGGGCTCGTTCGGCTCGGGCCCCGGGGGCGGTGGCGGCGGGGGGCCGCTCGGCCTGTCGGGCAGCCTGGGCCCGGTGGCGTCGCGCTGCCCCTCGGCGCGGCTGCGCGTCGAGAAGATCGAGGGCGGGCTGCTGGTGGCCGGCGTGGTCGTGGCCGCCAACTGCCAGCTCGCCCTGCCCGCCTTCGGCTGCCTGTTCCTGCTAGCGGGCTGCGTCCTCACAGGTGAGTGGAGCTCAGCATGGATGTGGTCCACCAGGACCATGAAAAGGTGGCTAGTTTCCCAGAAAAAAATCGAAATTTTTTGGAATATTTCCATATAAATTGAAAAAGGAATAAAACTCTCCAGGGAAAAAAATTACGGATTACGATTACAGAAACGAGTATAGAAATTTTTTCCAAAAACATTTTTTCAGAGAGTTGAAATCCCTAGTGGCCTAGTCACACACTCCCGAGGGGGCTGCACCGAGGGCACGCTCCTCCAACACATTCCCGCTCGTTTATCTCGTCCTGCTCGTTTTGGAGGCCAAACATGGCATGCAGCCTCCGCGCTGCACTGCTCGCTGCGCCGCGGGGCGGGGACGCCGGGCGATAGGCAGGGTGGCTGGGCGGTCGCGTCCCCGGCCAGACCCTAGACTGCGAGGGTGTGACGTCATCACATCCTGTGCCAGATACGCCCGCGGCCAGCCCGGGGTGGGAGGGCCTTTCACACTAGTGGCTGCCCCCTTCCCCCCCTCCTCAGGCCACCTCAGTAGTAGTGTGCGTGGTACATGGAGGAGAGCGAGTGTCGCAGAGTGCCCCACACAGTCGCGTGAAACTTTAATGGTTAAAACGATGACGGATCACCCGCCCGAGTGCTGCGAGCTGCTTTTTGGTCGTGTGACGAACTTTGTAAATTGCGTCTCTCTAATCCATTAAGAAAGGAACTTGCGCGTCCCTTTGATGACGGAAAGTTGAGGCCGTTGAGAAAGTTCCTCCCTCTGCTTCGGTTCTGCAGGCGGTCGGGGCTGGTACTGACGCAGTAAAGGTGTTAAGTATCACTGGGGTCACATAATTTATCAACTTTCTTCTCTCCTCCCCTCCACGGTGACCTCCACTACGCAGCAGAATGCAGCAAGGTGGTGGCTCCCGGCGCAGTCCGCATGTTAACAGCGCGGTGGCGTGCCGCACCAGCACCACCCCCTCTACCCGCACCCGCACACCTGCCTGAATTAACGTAGGCCGGAATTTCGCACATAACCATCAGGCGAATGCAAATACAGCAGCAATTCTGCGCGAGGAACGTAAAACGCGCATAATTTACCACGCCGGCGGTAAAAAACGGTGAAAAACACACACAGGAAAATTGGAACTTGTAGCAACCATTCTATAGTATAGACCAGGAATAACCATACAAAATGTCGTTGTACGAACACTCGTGTGGTACATCAACTATGAAAATTGTTCGGCGTCCTGTTTTCTTTGTTGGCATCACCATGTGCGTGTTGCTGCAACCATATAGGTTGATGGTTTTCCCTCATCTACTGCGTTCGGTGCTATAAGTTTCAGTTTTTTCTGGGCGATTATTGTTGACGTCCCCCTATACCGCGTTATAGCTATAGCCTGTGAAGCAACCCTATGAAAGGTCGCTGTTTTTGGATCAACCCTCCGCGATTTATGGGCAATCTGCATAAAAGATCGCCCCCCTCCCCCCAATCCCGTCAGCCACTCCTCTCCCTTTATTCTTTTTCCGGGGACAAGCCAATCATTTTAATGAATTCTGTGCGCTTTGCTAATCCGGCGCGCTGAATGGGGAAGCGAGTGAAAAAGAAGGGGAGGAGTTGGACCACTGTCGCCACCGAGCCGCCTCCGGCCAGCGCCTCTGTGGATCCAAAGCCCTTGTCATCCTTATCGCACTTCTTGTTCGGACGCGCCGCTGCTGCTTGTCGCCCGCGGGGAGGCGGCCAGTCCTGTCATCGCAGGGGGTAGTAGGAGGAGGGGGGTGGTGGCAAAAGTACGCCGCGCTATGCGGGCGAGAGGTGACCCCGAGAGACAGGGGATGGGGGTGGGGGGTCGCAAGGCCGCTCGCTGGAATGCGTGCTATGCCCGGCGGCGGGGAAGGTCGGGGGAAATCACCGCATCCCACTGATGTACTGGAGGACTGGGTCCACACATCTCACTCGCACCGCCCGCCCAGCGTCCCCCTCGTCGCCGCCCCGGTCCCCTCCGCGCCTCGTCAGCCAGCCCGCGCCGCCCCAACCTCCTGGCCCCCGGCCGGCCGGCGCGGCCCCTCACTTCGCCCCCCTTTCGCTGCTGATTGCAACTACTTATCCAAGGTCGCGCCGTGCCGGGCTACGACGCCAGAGTATAGTTCGTTTTCACGCAAACGACTTCCGGTCAATTTTCTCCGCGACCGCGGCTGCTGCCCCCTCCTGCCGCCCTCGCCTCGCTCGCCTCTTTGCACGCTCAATCCTCTGGGGATTAATTTGTCAGTCGCATTTGACAAATTTCACCTCTGGCTCTACTAATTGTTGTAAATGTTAAATTTTTTGTCCGTTGTTCGGTTGACTCATAAAATTTCTACGTAACTTGGACACACATGCGACCTATCTTGTCAACAGCAAGAGAGGAAAACTATTATTATATGGAAGTTTTAAAACGCCAAAACGTTTATAGTCAAAAAAGTCCAGTAAGGAATTGAGAGTGTATACTGTCTGCTCCTCTCCGGGCTGGGCCCCGTGGCCGCCCACCAGCATTCAACCCCCGGTCCCCTCCCCTTCCCCAAACACCCACACAGCGGAAGGGGTACAATAATACCCCACCAGTGAAGCCCGAAATAGTGCGCGCCCCGGCGACGGGAATGGAGCGGCTCGTTTGCGGAAGACACGACTTCCCTTCCCTTGTCTCTCCCCCGACTGCCTTCCGCCCGCGCCACGGCCCATGGCCACGCCGCGCCACCCGACACCAGGTAGCGCCGTGCTGCGCGGGCTGCGCGCGGCCTTAGCCTTTGCCCTTCGGCTGCCGGGCAGAGCCGCGCCGGGCCGAGCCGAGCACGCCCCCCGGCGCTCGTGGGACGATCCCAGCAGCGGGCGCACCTTGGAATCGTCTCCCTTTATCCCACCTCTCACGTCAGCAGTGCACACTTACACCCTTCACTGTGAAAAATACCTGCGGACACTGGTAAAACAAGTGTGCAATGTTTGCACACCAACGTGTGCAAGTTGTGATTTTGCACATTACATGGTGTTTAACTCAAGTTG
>NW_026267164.1:1971492-1974990 GCF_000697945.3 Frankliniella occidentalis
CCCCCCCCCCTTCTCTCGTCCACCCCAGGTGCAGCGGTGCAATCTGTTTAAGACGGCCAAGGGAACGGTGACAGGCTGGCTTTGTTTCGTAACAGGATAGAACATAGGACGGACGCATGTCGTTTGGCGACCAACATCGTCCTGGTGCTGGTTGCTGGTTGCCTTGGCGGACACGTTCGAGTGCCTCGGCTGCTCGCACGACGGTGACGTGGGCCTCCAAGTCACTCGCGGCCCCGGCCGGTCCGGTACGCCCTGGTTTGCCTTGGCACCCCCGTCGCCTCCGTCCTCCTTCGCCTCGGGGACGCCTTGGCCTGTGGCCTTCTGGCTCTCACGGCCCGTCTGCGCCCCCACCCTCCCTCTCCACGTCGCGCGCCGCGCCGCCCCTCGCGAGAAGAAAGGGAGAAGGAATTTGAGGAAGAAGGCGGGACGGGTAGGGGCGCGGGTGGGCGAGGGCAATGTCTGCTGTCAGGCGGCAGTCACACAAGCTGCGGCCGCGGCCACCCGCGACCTCGCCCCGCTGCAGCAGCCGGCCCGCCGACAATAATATGTGTGCCACAGAGTCACAGCGCAGCGGGGCCGCGAGCGATGCATATTTCTGCGCGCTTCTGTTGTGTGGGAGTGCGTGCTCTGTTTTCGCAAACGCAGTTCACCCTGTGCCGTGCGCACGCGAGTGCAAACGGCTTCGTCCTCCCGTCACATTCACCCATTTCTCGTTCAATTATTTTCTCGTGAACAGGACGCAAATGCTTACCTTGTCTGTGAACCCTTCACCTTCCCGCAAATATAAAGTAAACAAGTTAACTTATTAAATGCAGAAACTGTGCACTCGCATCACTTTTTGTCGCCGCATTACCTTTTGGCGGTGTACATAAACATAGGCCGGTCTCCTTTCGCCTCAGTCAATTAGATACATCACATGCGACAGATGCCAGCACCTGTTTAAAAATAGGCGTAACGACCCCAAGCACTTTCGAAAACGATCCGACTACTGAAAGGTGGGGACGGTCGGGAAGGGGGGAAGGAGATGAAGCAGTGACCGAGCTCGTAGCGCCGCGGCGATGGCAGCGACTTCTCAATTGAGTGGTAACTCAACCCCCTGCGAAAAGAGGAGCCCCGAAGGGAACAAGGGGAGAAACGGCAAAACGGTGAAGATGCCCACCAGAGACCGTCCGATCTTGCCTGTTCTCATTACTCCAGCGTCGCCCTGCAAGTGACAAGTATGTTTTAGGTAGCCCTGGTCTGGTCATGTTGGTCACGATAGTCGAAACGGAATTAATAAATAAAATAACACATCAACTGTCGTATTAGGCTATCTGGGAAACAACATGTGTGACATGGGACCATGGGACTTATGGGTCACAATTCATTTTAGGGGTTCGACCAATGGCATGACGATGACGTATAACAGCAGCGATGGGCGGTATCGTGATTTAGGTTCACTTCCGCAAAGTTGTTGATGTTGTCGGGGGAAGCGGGTCGCGCCGGACGAAAAGCCAATACTGGGAGCCCTAATGGCGCCCGCAGCCCTCCACGCTGAGGTCGGGTTCCCACACCGCCCCGCCCCGCCTTCTCGCCGATGAACAGGTGTTCCCCGGGCACAAAGCGCCCTCGCGGCACTTATTGGGCGCGGTGGCATGGCGTGCGGTGCAGGCCGCCCCGCCCGGCCCCCCGGGGGTTGCACTTTGGGTCGACGACCCCGCGCGGTGAGGCTCGGTCGGTGGAGCGTCGCCGCGACGCGCGTTTTCTGGGTCAACGGGAAGCGGAACAGGTCGACAGGCTGCCACGCCCCGCCCCACCACGCCACGCCACTTTTGTCGGAGCCCACACTGACACGGAGGGCGGCATAAGTCCTCCAGTCCATTCGCGACCACGATCGCGGCCGCCTCGGGCGAGTCTAACCCCCTCCTGCCCCGTCCGGCGTAGGTGAGCGAGAGGCGCGGGGTTGGCGGCGCCGGGTATGAAGAAGCTGCGCTGGCCTCTGGCGCCCTCGGCGGCGGCGCGCGCGGACGCGGCCATGCGCAAGCCCCTGTGCCCGCCCAGCCCGCCGAGCCCCGCGGACCCGGCCGGCGGCGGCTCGCAGCCCGGGCTGGACCCCGAGGCCCAGGGCGAGGCCCAGGGCCCCAGCTCGCCCGCCGCCCGCCGCGCCCGCCTCGCCCTCGGCCACGTGGACTCGGTGTACCCCGCCGACTGCACCGCCACCGGCCGCGCCTGCTCGCTGTCGCGCATCAAGCTGTGCTGGTACGTGGTCCGGCCGCCGCCTAGGGTGTCACTCGGCACGACCCCTGCACGTCGTCCACTGTGTGTCCTCGGCACCACGTGGGGGTGTGCGCGTACTCGACGAGCACCCCGCGCACCCGTAGGCCCATAGCGCTGCACACGCTACCTGCGCACAGAGCACCTCGTCACTGTAGCACCCGCTAGCACCGCATAACGGATTTGTTTCCAGCACGCGCTCCCTGCCCGTTTGTCTAACTCGTGGTGCCCGGTGCCACGGACCTGCTCGCCCTTAGAGGGAATTGCCCTTGCCTCACTACACTGGGAAACCTAGTAGTGTCTGCATGTCACACAACCTGTAAGTGTGTAAACAATATTCGTACACATAGAGGCACAAGGTGTGTAAACTTCGTTGGAAAATTTTACTTTCTATCTTTACTCCCTTAAGTGTACGAATGAGAGGGTCTGTACATTGTAATTTGGGAGTGGAGCCCATCGGCCCCCACACCAACTTCACAAATGAGGCAACGGAACCATGAGCTATGCTGTTTGGGGAGTATGGCCATTCACAGTTTTATTATAAGTTTTTCAATGAAAGATGAAGCTACTTGTGGATTGCAAATTACTGCATTTCGAAGTCTCAGAAGAACACGCGTCTAGTCCAGGCATTTTCTTTTTCTAAGACATGTGCTGGAGTGCATTATTTTACAATTTACTTTTGGTCAGGTTTTGATGTCGGGGCTCCGCTTTGTTTGGGACTTTGTGGGATAATGTTACTACTCTGACTTGAAAACGTCCTGTGGCATCGTAAGTTTGGTTTTGCCAATTGAACGAAAATATCTTTCTGTATCCCCAGTGAAATAGGGACTTGATTGATTGATTCCTGTCATAAAGTGCAGAGGAACGGCTGGTCGTCCCATTCAAGGCGGGACTATTCCACCACTAGTTTGAATCGATTGCTCTGCTCGGGGGCTAGACCGTTCGGATGAGGTTGGTTCCTTCCCGAGCTCTCCGCCGTGCGTCTTTGGGTCCACCCAAGCTGTGGTGAGTCGCTGAGTCCCGAAAACCTCAAGTACACAGAACCGATGCGTTGAGCAAACCGTGAAATGAACGATACTGTATTGTTGATAATACGTCATTAAGACAGCCATTTTGCCAGTTGAGCAATTATGGCATCGCCCACCGCCGGCTTTGGGCTGGGCCCAGCGAGAGCCCTGCCGGCCGGGCCTCCCTTGCCGGGCTGTGCCGCGCGCGGCCGGTCGATAGAGCAAGGGCTGAGGGTGG
>NW_026267164.1:1983090-1985669 GCF_000697945.3 Frankliniella occidentalis
ACGTCAATTGACGTGCAAAATTAAACACTTGTTTTACCAGTGGATATGTCATGTTTTTCAAATTAGAGTAGTGGACGAATGAAATTATACATTCACGAACGCGTTCGCAGGTTTGCAAAGGTACTCGCAAATTTTACACACGCAGTCGTTCATCTACGATTTTCTCGTTAAAGAAAACTGATTATCTCAACATCTGTGTAATTTTTATTGAAGTTTATATTCAGAACTTTACGGTTTGAACGTACAGTTTTACGTTTTTGTCGTTGCATTTAATTTGACGGTGTTTGTTTCTCTCTTTTCTATCGCAGCGGCGTCGTATCGAGGCCCTGGGTCGGACGAGGGCCCGGAGAACTACGCGGCGCGCATCGCCTTCACGGGCAACTCTCGGGTACTGGGCCCGGCGTGCCTGAGCGTGGGGCTGCTGATGCTGCTGGCCGGCGGCGCGCTCTGCCTGCTGGCGCGGAGGGCGCGGCGACGGGAGACGCGCCTCGCCTTCCACTGCCCGCTGCACGGCGACTTCTACCCGCTTTCCCCCATCACGGCTTACGGGCCGCAGCGACGAACACGTGAGTACGCGACGCGTTGCGACGCAACGAACATGGAAGTCATTTGCGCAGTTTAACAGGGAACGCAGCGAAATCTACTCTCCGCCTGGGCGAAATGCAGCCTCGTAACGCACTCGTATGTGGCCTGGCTGCACATTGCCTCCCCTGCCAGGCGCCTGGGCGATAGGCAGCCCCGTAACGCACCTGTGTGTGGCCTGGCTACACATTGCCTACCCTGCCGGGCGCATGGCGCCTGGGCAATAGGCAGTCCCGTAACGCACTCGTGTGTGGCCTGGCTGCATTTTGCCTACCCTGCCAGGCGCCTGTGGGATTGGCGGCGTACTTAGGTACTTAGGAAACCGTTTCCGGGCGCCTGCGGAGGGGCGTATTATGTCGGGGCCCAGTTTTTGTCGTCCTTGTCTCGGTCCTACCTCCTGGCAGTTGATCGCGCCCATAATTTCGTGCTGCACCCGTTGACGTGCCCATTTCTGATCAAAGCATCCTGCGAGGTGAGCTGGGACTTTGATAAGACCTTGCTAACAATGGCGCGACAGGGCCGGTGGGGAGGGGGGGGGGGGCTCAGGCCCCAGGTTTTGGCATTGGTTGTGGTGCCCGGCTCGGGCTGGGTTCGAGCCCTGGGCGGCGCGGACAGGGGAGCAGGGCGCGCCAGAGTAAACGGCATGCGATGCAGTGCTTGGCACGCGCCCAGCCCCGCCGGCCCCAGCGGACCGGCCCGGGCCGGCGCAGCCCGCTGCTATCATTCTCACATCAGCACGCCGCTTGCGCTCTCTGCAGCCCGAGCAGCCCCCCGGCCGCCCCCGGCCCGCCCCGCCCCCGGGCACTGCCCCTCGCCGCCGCCGCGACCGCTGGCTTATTTCGTCGCCCTGATTTATTATCTTTGGCGTCGCGGCGCGTTAGGCCGACCCGAGCCGACCTCTCGCTCTCGCGCCTCATCGGCCGGCCGGGCGCGTCCGGCTCGTCCTCACGCTCATGGCGGCAGCGCCCGCCCCCCTCCCGCGGCCTCCGCGGCCCCTTCTGGCTAGGCAGCCCATCGCGCTTCCTCTACCTTCCCGCCCCGACGACGACGTTCCACGGCATTTTCATTTTCACGGCTGTTTGCAGATGCCAAGAGCTGGCTGTGCCGGTGGTGGGGACGCTCGTCCAAGACGGAGGTGGAGACGACCACGCCGAAGTGTCCGCACTCGACCGTGTCCAGCTCGCGGTCCAGCGTGTCCTCGGCGCCGCCGTCACCCTGCCCGACGCCGCTGCCCTTCCTGGTAACGGAGGGTTCAGTGAGGTGAGCCAATCTTCCCCCCGCTACAGACTTTAGATTTCCCGAAAATTTTTAACAGATGTTTTTTTGGAAATGGTTTGAGAACTTTATAATTATCTAACAATATTTAATGAAAAGTTCTCAATTTTCCAATTTTTCTGGAAATATTTCAATTTAACCCTGTTTTTTTTCTGGAAAATTTTCGGACTTTCAAATCGCTAGTTTTTTTCTCAACTGACATGTTGCATTTTCAGCGCATTATCCGTGTCCTCTTGGTTGCAGTGGTCTCGTCGCCTCGGCCGGCGCCCTCGTGTCTCCCGACCAGACCTTCGGCTCCATCCGGTCGCTGAGCGTGAGCAGGGAGGTGGCCAGCTTCCCACTCTCCAGGACGCCGAGCCCGCCCTCCACCATAGAGCGGTAGGTACCCCGCGCCCCCTGCCCCGCGGGTTGTGCAGTGCGGCAGCGGCAGCGTGGGCGGCCCGTGCCAGGGCGGGGGCTCACATCTGACAGGTGCGGTGGCGGCGCGCGAGCAGCCAGTGCACCCCCTCCCCCCTCCCCGCTCCCGGCAGCGGGCGGCAGCGCGGCAGCGGCTGTATTTATGCCTGCTCCTCCCCTCGGCGCCGGGCACCCGGGCTGCCTGTACGCATCGCTTTTACTGCCGACTCGATGGCGTGACGTGGCGGGGCGCGGCGTGACGTCAGACGGCAATGTATTATTACAGGCCCCCCGGGGCCCTACCCGCCCGGCCCGGGCCCGCCCCG
>NW_026267164.1:1996009-1998024 GCF_000697945.3 Frankliniella occidentalis
CCCCCCCCTATCTCTCACGTTCAAGGAGCAGACGACCGGTTGCCTACCTACTAGGCGGACCCTCATTCGGTATAGTTTTGTTCTATATTTTTTATGTCTTCTGTAAAGTTAATGCACTTCGCTCAGCTACCCCGTGCACAATGTTAACGCACGGGGCCCTACGTAGTATGGGTTTGGTCCCTCATAGAGCCCGAACGAATTTCATTTACTTAACGTGACACACAGAACGGTTTGCCACTTTTGGTACGACGCGGGTTTACAAAGAGCAGAGCCTGTGCGAGAGGGGACTCCAAAACGACGGGCCAGTGGAATTATCATTATATGTACTTCTGTTCGGCCGCCGCAAAGACTATCCTAGCTATTTCGCCACCCCGAAAGACAATCCTATCCGTTTCGCTGTCCGAAAAGATTATTCCATCTGCTTTTAATTATGAGTTTGCTAATATTGTCAGTGGAGAAAGGGTAAACATTGATGTGTTCCTAAAAGATCAAGGAACACATACAAAATTTGCGTTGGCAGTGGACTTAATCTTTGGTTTAGGAAAACGAGATTCCTAACGTCTTTCCCGCTAGTAATGCCTGTAAAAGGTGCTCCTGGGACAATCTCTGATGCACGAAGAGTACGATACAGCGGAAAAGTGGCCACTCTCTTTCACAGGCGTCTCCTCGCATGCATAAATTCTCAACGTGCCTTGAAGCAAAAAATAGATTGAACATTTTTGTATCGGTACATTTTGAATGTTCTCCTTTCTCATTTGGATTCCGTTGTGTCCGTGGCGTGAGGAAGGGTTGCCAACTGCCTGGTCGGCAGAGGGGGAGTGCGACGAGAGGGGGGAGGGGGAGGCGAGGCGACTCCCGGAGTATAAACGCGCGCAGAGATAACGTCTCGCTCAGTCTGGGCAGTGCGGCCGGACCAGCAACACACGCACCGGGCAGTCAGGTGAGTAGGTTCAGAGACACCCCAACCACCACCAGCACCAGCATGTTTTGTATACTCTTTTTATTTTCTGGACGCCGCACAAATTGTGTCCGAGGGATCTGAACACATCATCTTTATTTTTATTTCGCATAGACGACGGGCTTTGTTGCTCTTTGGTCTTGGTTTTCAAAGAAAATGTGTCGCTAATACATAACGGTGCTCCCGACAAAATCGTGCGGAGTTCCGTTATGTTGATGGCTGTCAAATAACGAACCGGCTCATCTGGTAGTTGTAGTTTGGTCGGTGTGGTTCGCTCCACTGCGTCGGTCGTTGAGCCGTTTTTGCTTGCTGCGCCCGCCGCCGGCCGCCGCCTACCCGGCCCGGGGCGGGCGGCTCGTCGCTCTCGCCGTGGGTGACAGGCGACTCCCGAGAGTGCCGCCGTCGCGATGAAGACTGTTGAAGACGGTTTGAAAAATCTTGTAAACCGGAATGCGTGATGCGTGTCGCTTCGCCGGGCCGGCGGCGGGGGGCGCGGGCTGCGCGGGGAGGCGGCGCTTCATGTGAACGACCTCGTCCTGTTTGGCATGTACTGGACGCAAGGCTGGACGGCCGGGCACCGCCGCTTGTGATGCTCCGGGCGCACAATACTGCCACGGCTCCGTCCCGGCCGCATGCCGTCCGATTTGTTATTGAGGATGAGACAAGGCTTTACGAGCGGCTCGGTCAGGGCCTCCTCCGTAGCGCGCATAATGCCGGGCTCGGCAATGTCATTCGGATTACGAGTATTTTTGTTGTGGAATCGACGCAAGAGGAGCGGCGAGAGGGGGGGGGAGGGGATGTATTTGCAGGACGCGTCGAGTAGGTGGCAGGACTCCCTCTACGCCCATCCCGAGGTAAAAGGCACGCGTTTTCTAGTCTTTGCGCCGGCTTCCAGGTCTTGGAGAATGGAGGGGGGGGGGCATGAAGGTTCTCTAACTCCCTCAATACTTTCGGAGCTTTCCAATCGTTCCTTCGAGCACCTGGGCCCCCTCCTGATGTCCCCGCTAAGGGCCCAGTTGGGGGGATGCCGCTACGGTGTCCCCTCCCCCCCCCCCCC
>NW_026267164.1:1998074-2006671 GCF_000697945.3 Frankliniella occidentalis
CCTGCCCCCGCAGCGCCACCCCGCCCCCAAGGTCAAGGCGCCGGGTGCGGCCGGGGCTGTGCAGCTGACGGGGAGGTCTCTGCGGCCCTGGAGGTCCCCGCAGTCAGCTGGAGCAGGCGATCGCCGCGGTGCCCCGCCCCGCCCTGCCTCGCTGCTGCTTGGTTCGCGTGCCCGCCAGGCCCCGCCGCCGCGTGGCTGCGCAACCCGGGCTACACCCGTGGCGGACGGAGTGCCTGCTGCACGGCGCCGCCTGGCGGGGCGAGAGTGGGGTGGCGGGGAGCCTTGCGCACTGCAGTGCTTTGCCGGGCTCTGCCTCGCTGTCTTGGCGTGTCACCGGGTGCTCGCCCTTCCGGACGTATAGCAGCATATCCGCAGTGCCACTCTGTAATACATTAGCATACCACGACTGTCGGAGCAGCGGAGGGAATGCTAGTCAGGCACTCTCCCTTTATCGCCCATATAGCCGACTGGCGGGCGGATTCGTAAACATTCCAGAGGAGTAGTTAAACCCCGCGCCGGTTAATGACGGGTTCTAAACAGCCGCCACCACGATGTGCCCTCTAGTCATCGACCTGCCGCTTGCACGCGAGTCGCCTCGCCTGGGCAGGACGCCGCCGTGTATATGAGTTGCGACTCACGTGGACCCTGGGCGGGCCGGGGGCGGCGCGCGCCATGACCTTGATAATGACCCGTCATGAGGCTTCTTTCTCTGACTAGCGTTGTCCCGGGCCAGGGGCGGCCAGGGGCGGCCAGGGGCTCTGTCGAGTGATCAATAACGCAAGGGAGGCCTATGCCCCCTGTACCCGTCGCGCCCGTCCCGCCTCGCCGCGCCCCAGCCCCCACCCCACTTACTGTAAGGAAAATCAACAGACACTGGTGGTAATTTCTGGACACGTCCGCGTAGTCAATATCTGATTTAGAGCGCAAAACACCCGCCTACCCTCATGTTTTTGACACCGACTGATCAAATGTTCCTTCCGTAGCTTTTTTGTGTGTGCCCTCACCGTACTAGGCTCTGATTTTTACATTACCTTCCATACAGAAAACCGTTCAGTCAAGGGGAACCAAATTCGAAACCGATAAAATTGTTGCTCTGTAATCTATGTTTTTCTTGCTGACGAAATTTAAGTCAAGCTAAGTTTGTTTCGGCAGGCTGGATCATACTTCGTTTAACATTAGGGAACTAAATTTCTGGCCGGTTCGGGAACTAGATTTATTCTCTACAACCCTGATTTGTCCGCGTAAACTTTGTAGTTCCCTGGGTTCAGGGTGTAACGTGTCGTGTTGTGTTCCAAGTATGCTAGTCAAGCCAGAAGCCAGGCGGGCGGCGGCCGGAGAAATACGCAAATAACTCAATCAATACCTGGGCGAGTATCAGACGGGTCTGTTAGTCTGTTGTAGCGCCGGCCAGCACCAGGCCAGCACGCTCCGCCGCTCCGCAGGTCAACTCGCCAAGAGACGGGCCGCCCTCACGTGCCTTGTGTTTTGTTACAGCAAGTCGGGTTCGCCGTCACCGCCGCTGTCACAGCAGCCGCAGTCGTCGCACGTGGACGAGCTGATCCTGGCGACGGCGCGCCGCCTGGAGCTGCCACCCCTGGTGAGACAGGAGGTGACCCTCGTCAGTCCGGGGTCGTTGGTGATGCCGACATCCTCGGCCAAGTCGTCGTCGGGTTCCATCCTGGCCTCCGGTCAGGCCGCCGGCTTCGTGTCGTCGCCGTCGTCGGCCTCATTCCCGCAGACCGCCGAAGTCAGGGGTAGCAGTGGCGGCGCGCGCCCGACCTCGGCGACGAGGAAGTCGGTCTCGATACTTCTGCCGGAGAAGGGCCACGTCTGACGGCGCGGAAAGCCGAGCGTCTCTTGTCAATTTCATATTGTGTTGTGTAAATATTTGTTGTTTTTATGATGTAGTGTGTAAACGCCGTTGGCGTGTCTAGTGTGTGAGCGTTATCTTGGGTGAATGAAAGAGTGAGGCTGAGTGTGACATTGTAACTGTAAGGGTAGGCTTTAGTGAGGAAGGACATTTCGTCGAGGAAATTATTGACTAGTCAAAACGTAAATAATGGAGGACGACTGCGAAGGTAGACAGCGCGGAGAATATTCGTACATTACAAACAATTTTTGTATGTGTGCTCATGACATTGTACGTACATTCTCTAAACGAGTATGGCGTGATGGGGCGTCCATAAGCAGTGAAAGGCTGAAGTTTTGCCTTGCGTAACATTTTCTTTGATAAAAGAAGAGTGTGGAATTGTCCCAAATGCACTGGAACAGTAAGTGTGTGAATATCGCACATTTGTAGGTGTGTGAATGCCAATTCGTACACTTAAGAGAGTTACGGTGTGAATGTTCATTTTAAATTCACCCATGTGTAAGATTGTCGTTTACACACACTCGTACAAGTGTGTGACGTTCACACACTTCGGTTACAGGTATGAATTTCGAGAAGAATTTATTTCGAAACAAGCCACTAGTTTCAAGAATATACGGGCATTAATAGAACAGAAGTTGGTTTAAAGTACTGCACAACGTAGTTCCCTGACGATAGGGAAAGCTTTGTTGCTTACAACTGATCGTTCCATCGTTTTAAAGAGAAAAACGAAAGCGCCGTCGAAGGACTGCTGGTCTTCCATAATTTTTGTGAACTAAATGCCATTTACGTTTGATGGCCTTTGCCCTAGATCGTGTTGTGATATTTTGTTAGGAAGTTTCCTTAAGAGACAAGAGTCAGATTTTAAAAAGGGATATGCGATCGAGGTCACGTAAGTTACTATGTGTTAAATATATGAATAATTTTTAGCATAAAATCGTTTGGATGGCGTTGTAGTCCACACCACACTGGTTTAAATCAGAGCCACGTAGGGCTGAAAGGATTTGTCTTCACTTCTTTTCCTAGGTTCGCCAGTTGGCTTTTGTTGTTTTCTTCCTTCATATTCATTTTCGCTCTCGTATTGTGCGGGAACTTTCGCTTTCCTCGACATCTGTGTGATAATATGTCGTTAGTCCCGTTAGTCCCGCAATGCGGAAGGGAAACGAAACAAGCACCTGAAAAATACTCAAATGTGTAATTGTAAATATACTGTTGTACGGTTGTACCATATAAATTGTTGCCAATTTAAAGCTCTTTAGAGCGTTCTTGAATTAATTTGTGAACATTTTTCATGGTATGCACCTTGACATTGTCACCATTTTTTTGTGTCGCTTTAATTATTTATTTAATCGTATGGCTGTTAGTCGCCATCGGCGATTACAGCTCATAACTTTTTCAACGTGAACGTTAAACGATTTTCTCTTGGTCACTGCTAGCGCTCACGGTGGAAAACTGATGAGAGCACAATATTTCACAAACCACCTTCAGACACAACCATTCATTTTCCGTTTTACAACTGCTTTCAATCATTTCTTTCGTAAAAAATTGTAAAATTATTTTTTGTTTGCTCAAACTAAAACAGTATTTGAAAGGGCTGGAGACTGCTGCTAGATACTTCCCTTAGTTGGTAGGTTTTGAGTAACATCTTGGTTATCAAAAAAAAAATTAAATAAAATCGAAATGGACGTCTAAAATAAGTTTGAATTTCTTTGTTCCTAAACATTCAATGAAATTTAAGACTTGTTTCTCTAATCTCTCCAGTTTTCGAGCATGTATGAGTTAGCTGCAAAACTAGAAAGCAAAACTTTTGGGAGAACCGAGACGGCCATTTCTTCTTCTCAAGTATTTTGAGACACTTTTCAACTCTTGCTTGAAGTACTTACATATCAATTTACGAAAACAGCGCACAATTCGAATCTAACCCAAATTGGTATTCCTATTTCATTTACAAAAGGACGCGATTTGTCATAATAAGTCTGTAAAACCTGTGCACTGGTCGAAAGCAAACCATCTTTATTTCTACCGCCAATCTGCGTTGAAAATTAGTTCCGCTCGATCTGATACTGACAAATTTCTACTGGCTTTAATACTGTGTGTTGCCCCTCACATTAAACTACACACATGAAACCTAGCCCCATAAACCGAGTTTTGTAAAAGGTCAAATTGTTAGTTGCTAAGTTTGGCTTGTTGGTGAAGAAGGTATTGGAAAAAGAAAGGTGGTCGCGTACCCCAGCAGCGCCAACGAACGCGCTTTAGTGCGTGTAGAAAAGCTCTCAAAATGTACAAACGCATTTAATGCGCATAATACGCATTGAATGTACTTACATTGTAATTTCAAATGCGATAATGTTCATAAAATTTTCTGCAATAATGGTCCAAATACGATTTCCACTTGTCACTCTACCAATGGATACCACTAAAATACTACCGTTCTAAACTGACTGTTGATCCAGAGCGACAATTACTATTATTTATCGCTTCAACTGGTGCTATGTGCAATGTAATGTGGAAATGGCGCTTAGACCGTGATTGCATTTAAGTTCAAATCGTCAATACACTAAATCTACAGTGTATGCATATTAAATGCGCCATCAAGCCCGGTGCGAAATGAATTTTTGTCGATGTCGAAACGATGTCGGTATGACATCGTAAGTCGAAATTGTGCACAAGTTTGAGTCCTTGACGACTCAAACCTGTGTCTCATTTCGACTTTCTACATCGTAAATCGTTACGCACTGGGAGGTCTCACGTTTTGTGCGTATTTCTACTCCTACTGAAGCTAAGTAAATTTCGTTTGACGCCTTTGTAAACCGTATCTGACTTGGCATCATCGTCTTTGATGACGGGTTTAGAAACAAATGAGATGTGATATGTAAAACTTGTATTTCTTCTTTCCTGCGCTGCGGGTGAGAATGAAGACTTACTTGTAATACAGCCATCTTTCTAATCTCTTTATTTTAAGTATGAAACCTTACTTTTAATACGTAGCTGTTAAAGGGTGACTTCCCTCTCGTTCGAAAAGCTGTTTATATTTGTGAATGGCGCTGCAGTCATTGTCAACTTTGTAAGACTAAAGTCGATTCTTACTGTCATTCTCCATTATTGCTTCACTGTTAAATATGTCGTCTGAAATTTTAAAAATGTTTTAATTTTTCTGTTCACGAAACTTTATGTAAATTTACGACATCCCAATCTTGGTCGCCTATTTATCTGAGGTCAATACGTAATGATTGTAACTCTACAATCGACATTTTTCATGGAAAACTTTTCTCTAACACGTACAACTATGCACTGTAAACCCAAGTGTGTACATAGTACACTCTTCCTTGTGTGTTGACAGCTCACACAAGGAAGTGTGTGCCTGGCATGGCACTCACTAGGAAGTGTGTACATGTGTGGCACACACTTGGAAGTGTGTACTTGCCATGGTGTACGCCATGAAGCGCGCACGCACTAAGAAATGTGTGCCACATACGTACGCCCTTCCTAGTGTGTTCCATACCAGGTAAACACTTCCTTGTGTGTGCTTTCAAGTACAGGCAAGGAAGAGTGTACTATCTACACACTTGGGTTTACAGTGTACTTCAAACTATTGTGAAATATCATACTGCTGGATTTAAAGCGTGTGACTTGCTCGCTGCTACACCGCAACGAAAGTTAAATGTGCGTGCACACCCAAAAGAGTAGTCAGTCAGTAGACCTGCGATGAGCGAGCTACGCAAGCTAAATTCCTACCTCCACCACCCTCCCACATGCGAGAAAGGGTCTAGCTCGGCTCGCATAGCTCGCCCTTTATGTGTCTAGTATATACACGACATGTGTGTTGTCATGAATTCTGGGATGCATGTATTGCACAAGATAGTAACGAGATAGGTTACCAGTATAAGTATGCACTTACAATGGTGTTCTTTGTAAACCCTTTTAAGTGTAAATACAGAGAGGCATGTTTTCTGTGAACATGGCTGTGCACGCATCATTTACGGTATGGCGGCACTGGAAAAAGATAGGTAGGACTTAGTGCCTTTAAAAGTGCTAAATTTTAATGCTTTCAGAGAGGCACAAAGTCTCCAAAGACACTTAAACTTTAAGGCATTTTCGTGCCTTCCAGAGGTGCGAACCTTTTCGTGCCTCTATAAAGGCACGTAAGTCATTAACACCCCAAGAAAGGCGTTAATTCCTACCTTTGTTTTACCAGCGGGTCGACGGGTGGTTATGAGGTCTGTGAATTTGACCTCTTTAATACACCGCCAGAAATGGCGATATCGTTTCGATATCGTATATCGCATTTGTGTCGCTTTTCGTGTCGCTATCGACACAAAAGTGGGCACAAAAACGACATGCGATATCTAAACGATATCGTTGCGATATCGCCCAAATTTCGGTATCGCTCCATTTCTGGCGGTGTAACCGCTCGTTGAAGTTCAGGAAGGGTGTGACAGAGCAAACGTCGGTGTATAGGGGCTTGCCCACCCTAGGCGCCACTATGCCTCACGGTCGGAGCAGAATACAAGCCTGCCCCAGCTGACATAGTCTCTTTTACGCCGGTCTAGCAAAATGTGTGTACACATTTTACTGTGGGTGGGTTTCGGATAAAATTTGTATATGAACAGTGTACCTAAAATGTTTGGAAGATGAGCTGACAAAGTTGACAGACAGTAAGGCTCTATCAGCCTAAGGATCCTAACACATTAACATTAGTTCTGCAGTTTTCATTGTACTTGGTACTATGGCCATTGTTTTCAGATTTAAATAGTCTAAATTTCTAAAAGACGTCGACCGGAACATTTAGAAAGATTTGCCATTGCTTCAGTCCCCTGGGAAACAGGGATCCCTTGTTTCGCAGGATCTTAACCAAACTTTCAATGAAACCATGGACCACTATTCTGTCGGTTGTTTTAGCGATGCTTCATGTTTTGGTCGGCATTTTGAGCGAACAAAAAGACATTACAATGTAAAACCATTAATCACACTAAATATAATGCAAAATGCAATGTTAATATGTTAAGATCCATAAGCAGATGAAGCCTATTATGGAGTAACAAATTGGACGAGTTCGAAGTTTCCCTTTTCTAATTTTTATTGAGTTTGTCTCTAAAAAGGAACGGCATTTGACTGATTGTGAGTTTAAGTATACTGAATAAATGTATAATTCTAAGCATTCCCATGTATATGGTTGTGTCATCTTGAGGTTGTCAGTTTTGGTTCCCATAACTAGCCAAGAGATTCATAAATGCTTTGGAAGTTTTGGCTGTGATAACTAATCAGCTTTGTTGCCAATGTAGTCTTATTTAAGAGTCCTCTGGCGAATTTGTAAATATACCTAAAGTCTGATGCGTTGAGCATCAATGCACATCAAGTGTTCTTAAAGTAGCACAGTGTGGAGAGTACAACTAACTGCATCAGGACGTCAAAGTAAACTTTCCAAGCATGTTAAGAATTTTCTGGGCACACGGATTTCTGTGAGGAACCAGTTTGTGCAACTTTTTTTTTCAATTAACTGCTATAGTTGTATATGTGTTTTGGTCAAAACTGTTTGATACCAAAGAAAATTAAAAATAAACAACTACCGCTCAAAAAAGCAAACGACTCTGCCCTTCACCTTACAGCACCATGCAACATCAGAAGGTAGTTAACATTTACTTTAACAAAAAGTTGTACTCCAGAGGGAGTACTACTCTCCTGCGGGAACCCGTGTTCATTCGAGGGGCATAGATCCTGTGTTTTGATGGCCGCGATCAGGCGGTGGTATCCGCTCCAGCCGGCCCGATGGGTCCATTCAACCGGCGAGCTGGTTCCGCCGATGATGTGCTATCCGCGCGATGTGCAAGGGCCCTGACCTGGCAGCACAGCACGGGACGGGGTGTGCCAAAACAACGGTGCTCCCAAAAGTCTTTTTCCCTGTCTTAGAAACAAAGCCATGAAGATGAGAGATAATAGAGAGACAATACACTCAGGAGGAAAAGTATCCGTAACGTACCGTAACGTAAAAATATTTCCTCTTTTCACACTTAGTTCCTTACAAAGAGTGGTCTTCATTTTACGAATGAGAGTTACGTTTGTAACATAAAGGATTGGAACCACCATATTACAAACGGATTTTCTTCGTATTACAAACAGTACCAGTTTGTTAACAGACGCGTGTTCTTCGTATTAAAAAGCCGAGCCCTTCGCAATTCAAAGTATTTGTTTGTATCACAGAGGTTCCAAAAACTTTGTACGTTACGAAGAGCACTTCTTTCGATGTGCTAGTTGGCCCTTGCCCGCCCACAGACACAGATCCCGGAGAATTTCGTGGTTATACTGAACCGCATGCAGCCAAGTGGACGGGGTTGCCTTCCGTCTCCAACCACTGCGTCTTATGGCCCGTTTTGTGAGTAGGCAACTCGTCCACACGCCTCCACGCGGTTGGATCTAGGACAACTCGCCCCAGTCTAACTTGCCCCGGTATAAAGTCGCCCCAAGACCATTTCGCCCCATACCCATGTCGCCCCAACGCTAAGTCGCCCCAGTTGAAATCAGTTTTTCACAAGGAATGTGAACTTCTATACAATAAAAGAATCCGGACAAGTTGTGGCCAATGGCTCTTAAGTATGTGACTACCTACGTCGTCGTCCTCTGTGTTCTCCACGTAGCTCACCCAGAAAAAGGTTCGGTTGATTCAATGGAAAGGAAATATTATAAAAAATTTTCCTTAACTCGACGGAATTTTATTGGTTCAAGGGAAAATATC
>NW_026267164.1:2008746-2010465 GCF_000697945.3 Frankliniella occidentalis
CCCCCCCCCCCTCCGGTGTACGCTTGAATTTATTGTGAGGTACCCCTCGAGGGAGGCCGGGAGGGAGGGGGGGGTGCACATACAGGGATCTTGAGACAAATTCTTTATCTCTTACACATCTCACTATAGAGACGGAATAATTAACCCCCCCTATCTCTCACGTTCAAGGAGCAGACGACCGGTTGCCTACCTACTAGGCGGACCCTCATTCGGTATAGTTTTGTAGGACCCTCATTCGCGAGGGGTGCCCAACACGAAAAAATCGTGTACACCTGATTACCAAAAAGCGACGATTACCAAGGATTACCAGAGATTACCGAGGATTACCGAAGATTACCAAGGGTTTCCGAAGATTACCACTGACAAAAGATTACCAAAGATTGCCAGTGATTCCCAAAGATTACCAGTGATTACCCAAGATTACCAGTGATTACCAAAGATTACCAGCGATTACCAAAGATTACCAGTGATTGCCACAGATTTCCAGGAATTTCCTTGCTGGATTACTGAGTGGTTACCAAAGATTACCTGGTGATTACCGACGATTACCTAGTGATTACCATAGATTACCTAGTGATTACCATAGATTACCGGCGATTACCCAGGATTACCAGTGATTACCAAGGATTACCGGCGATTACCAAGGATTACCGGCGATTACCAAGGATTACCGGCGATTACCAAGGATTACAGATTACCAGTGATTACCCAAGATTACCAGTGATTACCAAAGATTACCAGCGATTACCAAAGATTACCAGTGATTGCCACAGATTTCCAGGAATTTCCTTGCTGGATTACTGAGTGGTTACCAAAGATTACCTGGTGATTACCGACGATTACCTAGTGATTACCATAGATTACCGGCGATTACCCAGGATTACCAGTGATTACCAAGGATTACCGGCGATTACCAAGGATTACTGGCGATTACCTATGATTACCAGTGATTACCAGGGATTACCTACTCTGTGTACACCTGATTACCTCAGTTGGGCACCCCTCGCTCATTCGGTATAGTTTTGTTCTATATTTTTTATGTCTTCTGTAAAGTTAATGCACTTCGCTCAGCTACCCCGTGCACAATGTTAACGCACGGGGCCCTACGTCAATAATCAAACTCCACCTTTTTGGGGGCAGGGGGGGCTGAAGAAAGCTCCAGCCACTCGGTCCCTGCTGATGCGCATGGCAATATATTGCAGACGAACATGTTTTGTATTTTTGTAAAGATGACTACTCGAACATTGATGCCCTTGGCAGGGTTGTATGCAGTTTAACAATTTGCAATGTGCGCGCTGATTGTGTTTGTTGGTTTTTGTTTGCAGGGCTTTGTGGAGGCCAACGCGAGGTGCTTCTGGAGCGCCGCGCTGCTGGAGGCCATGCGGGAGCTGAGCTTCGAGGGCTACGTGTCCCCGGGGGTGCTGCTGGTGCGGGCGGGGGCGTGCGCCATCGACGTGGTGCGGGCCGCGTGGGCGCGCCGCGTCCTCAAGCCGCCGCCCAACTACCTCATCGAGGATGTCGGTAAGGAGTGGCAAACGCCTCGGCGGTTCTGTGGCTCCCTTTTGATCCATTTCCCCCTGGAACAATTATTGGGTGGTGGAAGAGCCCCTGCTGAGTACGGGTGACTGTTCTCCGGAGGGCGTTCATTCATTCTCCATGTCCACAAAGAGAGCAGGTAACCAGGAGAAATTGAAGTCTTTGTCGCAGAGCAGGTGCAAC
>NW_026267164.1:2015199-2015499 GCF_000697945.3 Frankliniella occidentalis
CATGAAGCCTTTTTTACGATTTATTAGACCATTTTGCGTCTTTTTCACCTTGTTTTCGCCAAGAAATGAGCCATAGCGCCAAAACGGTTCAAAATAGAGCAAAACGGACGAAATTTTCGCCCAGAGGGTTCTACTTTCACGAGTTACCTCTTAGGAGCCCATAAAAAAATATTTGAAAAATATACATATTTTGCAACCTTTTGTTTTTGATTTTTTTTAAAAGTCAATTTTTGAGCTACAATGCTCATCTTCGAACTCGATCTGTCTTTTTATGATACAAAACGACCCTGAAAATCCCAG
>NW_026267164.1:2015549-2017570 GCF_000697945.3 Frankliniella occidentalis
GGGGGGGGTACAGGCAAACAGGCATCGAGTGACTTCGGCGAGGAAACCCCCACCCCCCCTCAGCTCTGTTGCGCCTCTCCCTGATGGAAAGACTGGAGATGCACTGGAGAAGAAGATGGGAAATCCTATGCCGGTCCCGTTTGTTTCATTTTGGATATGCACAGGATGCTCTACGCCTACTCTGTTCAGCATCAAGCTTATCCACAACGAATCTGACATATCAAAAAATCTCCTGATGGTATCCAGCCTCTCACAGGGCCTTCTCCTTTGAACATCTAGGGTATCAGGACACAATCCACCGTATCCTCTTGCCTCCAGGTGTTATCCTTGCTCTCCAGGGTTTCACCAGAGCGCCCAGTCCAGTGTATCCCATACGAATCGACCGTATCTATTCATATCACTATCCAGCGTCTCCAGAGCTTATCCATACTTTGTCTGGCGAATCTACACAGAATCCCTCGCATCCTCTGGCTTTCTACCGCTATCCATGGTCTCTGGAGCTGATCCACGGTTTACCTGATAAATCCAGGGGAAATTCCTCAAATCCACGCCTCTCATGCCACTATCCAACCTATCCAGGGGTTATCCACTCGATACTTGGCGCATCCAGGAGGTATCCGTCGCATCCTCCCATCCGCTGGAGCTATCCAGCATCTCCAAGGCTTATCTGCGCAGTACCTGTCGTATCCAGGAGGAAACCCTCTTGTCCTCCCGTATCCTGGCTGTATCCACCTACTCGGGCTCTTATCCACACCGTATCCGAGGTATCCGCGAGGAATCCCTTGTATTCCACCGCTTCGCTGCGCTATCCAGCTAATTCGCTACGTATCTGGCGTATCAAGGAGAAATCACCCGTATCCTCCGACCTTCCGGTACAATCCCGCTTATCCACCCCGTATCCGGCGTATCTACGAGACGCCCTCCATACCCCCCGCATACCGGCGCTATCAAACTTACCCACTTCGTATCTGACGTATCCACAAGGAACTTCACGTATCCCCCTGCATCCCGGCTGTATCCAGGATGATGAATCTCGCGTATCCCTCTATGTGCTGACGCTATCTAGCTTGTCTAAAGCATCTTAAAACTGTATCCCGTATATCCCTAAGGAATCTACCAAATCCCCTTTATCTCTCTACATCGTAGGGTTACCTTCGACTGGGCATAGCCAATGACATTATTTTTGAGAGACGAATCGAATGAGCACCTCCTAGGTTTTTTGCGAATACCTCCTGACGGAGAGGGATTAGATTATTGTGACCATCACCATCGCCTTTCTCTTGAAAAGATCTTTCAAACGAGTATAAGGTTGATAGGGTTCAGTGCGCTAGAAACGAAACTAGCGAAGGACGCATCTGAACCCTATCAACCTTATACTCGTTTGAAAGATTTTTTCAAGAGAAAGACGATGGCGATGTTTACAAGAATCTAATCCATCTCGGTCAGGAGATATTTGCGAAAAACCGAGCAAGTGCTTCTTCGATTCCGCATCTCAAAATAAATGTAATGGTAGTGTCTAAGCATTGCTTATGCCTAAATTGGAATGGTATGTACGGGGTTGTCACCTGAGAACAGGCTCTGGAAACGTCGGTGAGGCAGCGGGGCGGATAACACATAGATAGGCAGGATACAGAGAGGGCATAGTCTCTGGAGTGCCTCGATAGTTTCCGGGGATGATCTGGATAGATCGTGGATATACAGGATGCAGCGCTTATGATCTGTGGAGTGCTTGGATAGCTTCTGGAAGTGAGGGATATGACTATGATAGGTACACGATAGCCAGTGGATATGCAGAATATGGCGTGGATAAACTCGGGAGCTACTGGATGGATAATGCCAGATGGATGGGTAGAGATGAAGGAGTCTTCATGGATACGTCGGAGACAGGGTATGTAAGACCATTTGGGGACTCGCTGGATGATATCGGGATAGATTGGACAGTACGAGGACGTGTTGACTGGATGAGATGCTCTCTGGTGTCGTCGGGCGTCTTCGGATGTCCTCGGGAGTCCTCGGGAGTC
>NW_026267164.1:2018644-2019833 GCF_000697945.3 Frankliniella occidentalis
CTCTCAAAAATAATGTCATTGGCTATGCCCAGTCGAAGGTAACCCTACGATGTAGAGAGATAAAGGGGATTTGGTAGATTCCTTAGGGATATACGGGATACAGCGTTAAGATGCTTTAGACAAGCTAGATAGCGTCAGCACATAGGGGGATACGCGAGATTCATCATCCTGGACACGCAAGATACGCAGATCATAAGCTGGATACAGCCGGGATGCAGGGGGATACGTGAAGTTCCTTGTGGATACATAAGATACGAAGCGGATAAGCTGGTATGCGAGGGGATACGGAGGATTTCTCGTGGATACGCCAGATACGGGGTGGTAAGCTCCCGGGTAGGTGGATGCAGTCGGGATGCCAAGAGATTGGACAAATGCGATACGGCGTTGATAAGCCCCTCAGTGAGTCGGTGAAGCCAGGAAGGTGAGAGGATGTGATGGATGACTCCGGGAGCTGGGTGGATACGGTGGATGGTGTGTGGAGAATGTTGATAGAGTATGTTCAAAGGTGTTTTCGCCCTGACTGACGAGTCCAGACCTACTGGATAGGTTGAGGATTCCGTGGATATTATCTCTGGGGCGGAATACGGTAGATTATGCACGGAAAATTTGGATGTTATACAAAGGGCGGTGGTCTGCAATGGCCTATCGACCGAATCCAGCCCCGACATTGGTAAATGGATGTCATTGATGCTCTCTGGTTGTTATGGATAAGGTTTAGATGCTTCATTTTTTCATGCCGTAGCCGGATACTACGGATTACCTGTGGAGAATGTGGACGAATGGGTCTGGAGATTCCCTGGACTTTTCTGATACCGTTCAGAGAGTGTGGATAATGTGGTTTTGTTGTGGATACTGTCGCTTGGTCCGGATTCGGTGCTTGGATCGCGGATTCAGGAGATAGGGAGTGAATAATTTGGACGGGGGGACCCTGGATATGCCCTGGATGTGGCTGATACTGCCCAGAGGTTGTGGATAAGCTGGACACGTTGCGGATCCAGTCGGTATTGCTGGATTCAGTGGATAGGACGTGGATAATGTGGACGGGGTGGGTCTGGAGATTCTCTGGATACGGCTGATAGAGTCTGGAAGTTGTGGATAAGGTGGACGCGTTGTGGATCCAGTCGGTATTGCTGGATTCAGTGGATAGGACGTGGATAATGTGGACGGGGTGGGTCTGGAGATGCTCTGG
>NW_026267165.1:0-1382 GCF_000697945.3 Frankliniella occidentalis
TTAAAATGTCAGTACAGAAACGCAGCGTGCACCACGTAAATTTTCGGCATGCAAAGATTTCAGAAAAACAACCATGAAAGTCGCATGAAAGACTACGTTTGCATCTCAAAATTTACGTGATGGGCGCTGCTCCTATAATATTTATTTTAGACACAATGTCGTTTTAAGCGCAGCGAAGCCTCCAATATTTGTAACACAAAATAATGTGCAGTGTACGACCGTTGGTTAAAATTCATTTCCGCACTTAATGCACTAAATGTTGAGCACTGCGATGTGTCTAACAATTATATTATGTACCAGGTGTTTTAGAGCAAACACCGCATTGTTGCGGTTGCGGGTACCCCCGGGTGCCTCTCTTCACCTCTAAGGCGCCACAGCCGTTGCGGCTTTAGCGAGTGTGCAATCTCGCACCACTTGAGTGTCCGCTCTCAAACACCCGGTACTATTGGTACCGTTTGCAACTTGAAATGGCATTGTAGTCTAACGATGAATCTGATAGATTCAATTTTACGAGAGGTGGTGAATAGTCGAGCTTGATTGTGTCATTCAAATGGAAATCTAGTTCTTCTTTGTGGAAATATTTCTGTTTTGCTCTCTTAACAGAGTTTGTTTTCAGTAACTTTAACAAATTTTGTAAATACCATTGTAGGTGCGTAGTCGCACTACACTTCACGTAATTTTTCTTTTTTCTCTTTTTTAAACTGTGTGCACTACTGGTGTGGCACTCTTACCTTTTTCCTGATTTGATTCCCTAAACATTCCAAGCTGCTCTGTATTACCCCAGCTCGCTATTTACTCCTTCCTGAAGTATTTCGTTGATGTTGGCATTTTAAGAACACATAATTTTTAGGACTATACCCTTTGATAGTCTTGAGATCTTATTGGCTTTTTTCGTGGACCCATCTATCTTGTAAAATGAGACCCAATTAAAATACAGATATTGTCAATCTCTAACACATTGATTTTCATTCGGTGCTGTTAGCAGTCACGTTCATGAACATTGCTCCTGTCAAAATAATGATAGGGGCTCGTTTTGTGGTCAATTTTGTTTCTACGGGATCATCCAGAAAGTACGTCCTTCTCCTTTCGAGCCCTCATGGCGCCTGATAGGTAGGCAACATTTTGCCAGCAGTGCATGCGTGTATTGCGGGTCGGCCTACCCTGAGTCTCGCAGGCGACGAGCTCCCGTAATTTACTGGAATTGGAATCTGAAAATAAAAGACATACTTTCTAGACGATCCCTTAGTAAAATACCAGGTATTCGATTCTTAACATGTGTTCTTAAAATGTTCCTGTGTTTTGGGTGTGGTACCATTGTTTTTCCTTTAAATTCCTCACAACCTAAAGGAAATAGCGTCACTTACGTAGTATCTGGATTTTAC
>NW_026267165.1:2942-5755 GCF_000697945.3 Frankliniella occidentalis
GGCTTCTCCAGCCCCAAGTTCCCGACCGCGGACAACCTGCGCGGCTCCCGCGTCCGCTCCGGCCAGAGCCTCACGCTGCTGTGCCCGGCGCAGGCGTTCCCCGTCCCAATGTTCAGGTAGGCGCACTACACGAGACTCGCTATATCTCTCCCCGCAGAGCCGGTGGGCTTCTCCAGCCCCAAGTTCCCCTCGGCGGAGAGCCTGCGCGCCGTGCGAGTGCGGGCCGCGGACACCATCACCCTGCTCTGCCCGGGTCAGGCATTCCCCGTCCCCATGTTCAGGTACAGCTCATGGCTCCTTATTGCTATCTCGCTACTCGCCGAGGCGTTCTCGTCGCTGCAACAGGTAACTTGCATGCCGTAGTCAGTCGGACAGGGGTCCCGTCTCCCCGCTCAGGCAGCGGGTGGCCTTGCACACCACTTGACCCTCTCCCCTCCCCCTCCAGAGCCCGTGGGCTTCGCCGCGCCCAAGTTCCCCACGGCCAGCAGGGGCAACATCTACTCTGTGGATCTTGGGAGCAGCCCGACTCTGCTGTGCCCCGCGCAGGCGTACCCCGTGCCGGCCTTCAGGTAACTCACCCCGACCTCCCCTATCTCCCGCAGAGCCCGTCGGCAGCTCCGGGCCCAAGTTCCCCACGGCCTTCAAGAGCCTGTCCTTCTCGGGGTCGCAGCGGGAGAGCGTCACCATCCTGTGCCCCGCGCAGGCCTTCCCCGTGCCGCAGTATAGGTAGGCGGTCAGGATTGCCGACTATCCGCGAGCAGCACTCCTCCCCCTCCGACCCCTCTGACCAGCGACTCAGGGTACCCTTTTCTCTAGCCGGCTTCCTTTCCCGTATCTCACCCCTCTGTCTCGCCCCCCGCTACACCGCAGAACCCGTCGGCAGTTCAGCACCAAAGTTCCCCAACGCGGACAAGAGCCGCACCTTCGCCGCGTCCCGCGGCCAGAGCCTCACCATCCTGTGTCCCGCCCAGGCCTTCCCCGTGCCGCACTACAGGTAACCGCGCGTGGCTGTGGCCGGTCCAGCTGGCAGGGGCCGCCCTGCGGCGCGCGCATCCTCCGAGCAACGTCCGCGACGTTCTCTACGGATACGCCCACCCCTTCCCCCCTGAGCTCACACGAGCCCCTTGCTCGGCCTCGCCTTCCTCCCTCCCCCCAGAGCCCGTCGGCAGCGCGCGCCCCAAGTTCGCCATGACGGACAAGAGCCGCACGTTCGCGGTGTCGGAAGGAGAGAGCCAGACGCTGCTGTGCCCCGCGCAGGCCTTCCCGGTGCCCCACTACAGGTGCGCAACAAGTGGCCTACTTTGCGCCCCTCCGCCCAACATTCAGCGCACCGCCCCCGCCGCGCCGCCCTCGCCGCGCCGCCCCCACACCCACGCTCGCTCTTTCTCCCCCATTCAGAGCCGGTCGGCGCCAAGGCCCCGAGTTTCTCCTCCGATCTGAAAAGCGGCAGTTTCTCCCGCCGGCAGGGGCTCAGCTTCGCGCTGCTCTGCCTTGCGCAGGCCAGCCCCGCGCCCAACTTCCGGTGAGGATAAAATAGCTGCTTTTAGGTCTCCCACTTTCGACTCCGCTCTTGCGCTGGTAAGACGGCCCTTACTCGCGACGGCAACGGTTCGCAGAGCCCGGTCATCCTCCTAGAAGACCCATAGGTACATTGTTCACCCCGTGTGGTGCGCAGAGCCCGTGGGGTCCAAGGCGCCCAAGTTCGCGATAGACGCCAAGCTGCAGGGGTTAGAGCGACACGCAGGCCAGAGCTTCGCCATGCTGTGCCTCGCTCAGGGGTACCCGGTGCCAACGATCCGGTAAGCGGGTCCCTTTAACGATCGCCCCCTCCCCTTTTGCCCCCCGCTCCGCAGAGCCCGTCGGCTCCAAGGCGCCCAAGTTTGCGGGAGACGACAAGATGCACGGGATAGAGCGGCACGAGGGCCAAGGCTTTGCCCTGCTGTGCCTCGCGCAGGGGTACCCGGTGCCAACCATCCGGTAAGCGGCTGCCTAACCATCGCTCCCCTCCCTCCCTATATTCTTCCTCCCCTCCGCGCAGAGCCCGTCGGTTCCAAGGCGCCCAAGTTCTCCCAGGACGCTAAAGGCCAGTGGATCGAGCGGGCTCAGGACCAGAGCTTTGCCCTGCTGTGCCCCGCCCAGGGGTACCCCGTACCCTCGTTCCGGTAAGCGCCGCGGTCTTGTCCTCACCCTTAATGTCTCGCCCCCCGCCGCGCAGAGCCTGTCGGGGCCAAGGCGCCCACCTTCCAGCTGGACTCGACCATCATCGCCCTGCGGCGGAGGGAGGGCCAGGCGTTCGCGCTGCTGTGCCAGGCCCAGGCCCACCCCGCGCCCGCCTTCAGGTAAACTCCTCCTCTCCTCCGAAATAAATCTCCGCCGCCGCCCCCTCCTTCTTCTCCCAGCATTCCAGGTACGTAGGTCACCGCTCGTCCGCTAGGTCGCGTTAGTTCATCTCGTTTCGATTTCCCTGTCCCCAGAACCCGTCGGCGCCAAAGCTCCCACCTTCTCCACGGACTCCGGCACCAGCTCCTATCGGCGTCGCGAAGGGACGGGCTTTGCGCTCCTGTGCTCAGCTCAGGCCTTTCCCGTGCCAAAATTTCGGTAACGACACACTGAGTAGTCTCGCGTTTGTAGCCAGTCAGCGTAAAAGGTCCTCTCGGCTCAGGGGCGCCCTTTTCCCTATCACTATCCCCCCACCCCGCCCGCACCGACAGTCATGTTCCCCACCCGCAGAGCCCGTGGGGGCCAAGGCGCCCACCTTCTCCTCGGACGCGAGCAGCAGCACGATCAAGCGGCGCGAGGGCCAGGGCTTCGCC
>NW_026267165.1:9278-9742 GCF_000697945.3 Frankliniella occidentalis
CAGGGCTTCCCCGTGCCGTCCTTCAGGTGAGCTTAGGGTGGAGAGAGAGAGACGCAAAGAAACGCAAAGGCTGCCTCCAGTCCAGTCCCTTTTGGGCCCCTTTTCCTCACAACGTTCAGACACGGCCCGCGTGCTGCCCTCCTAACCTCCTCCCCGCCGCCCGTTCCGCGAAGAGCCCATCGGCACCGTGCAGCCGCGCTTCCCCAAGTCGGCCAAGTCCGACTCGTTCGAGACCAAGGCCGGCCAGAAGTTCAGTTTCCTGTGCGAGGCGCAGGCCCATCCCGCTCCCACGTTCAGGTGAGGGTCCCGTCTGTCTCGTGAACCACCTCCCCCGCCGTGCCTCCCGCAGAGCCCGTCAGCGGCACCGCCCCCAGAGTGACGGCCACGTCCAAGATCACGGTGCTAAGCACCGAGGAAGGCGTGGCCACCGTGCTGCTCTGCCCGGCGCAGGGGCACCCTATCCC
>NW_026267165.1:9792-10147 GCF_000697945.3 Frankliniella occidentalis
GAGGCGGCGCCGGCCGGCAGCGGGGCGGCCATGGCCTGCGAGGGGCGCGGCTGGCCCGCGCCGGGCACCAGGTGAGCGTGTGACTCGTCGTACACCGCGACGCCCCGACACGGCCTCGTGCCCGTAACAGAGCCCACCGCCAGCTCCCCGCCCAAAGCTGCCGCCCAAGATCTAGTCTGGCGCGGCCCAGGACTGTTTAGTGAGACGCAGGCCAACCCTCCTGGAGATAGGCAACCACACACACACACACAGGCACACGCCACCCGCCCAGCGCAGAGGGCGGCCAAGGGCCCTACAACATGTTGCTTCACCTGTTAGCCCCGCTGCTCCCACCCCCAACTCGCCGCTCGGGCAC
>NW_026267165.1:10197-20984 GCF_000697945.3 Frankliniella occidentalis
CCCCTTGCAGAGCCCACGAGCAACATCGGGCCCAGGTCCTCCGGAGCAGAGCGGTACGAGGGCGGCCGGCTGGTGACCCACCCCACCGGCGCGCCGGTCCTGTTGCTGTGCCCCGTGGCCGGGTACCCCGTCCCAGTGTTCAGGTCAGTCTGTTGACCCTTGACCCCACCACCCCGCCCCCACAGAGCCCACCAACAACATCCCCCCGCGGCTGAGCGGCCGGCGGATCGACGGCAGCCTGGTGCTGGACGTGTCCCGTGGCGCCACCGCCGTCATCCTCTGCGAGGTCCCCGGCTTCCCCGTTCCGCGCTACAGGTCGGTACCGAAGCCCCCGACATTCAGGCCGCGACGAGTGTTCTCTTGTGGGCCGACGGCGGGGCTGCTACTCAAAGAGGGCTCGTGGTTTGCCGCATGCCCCATACAGAGCCCACGAGCAACATCGCCCCCAAGGCGCCCGGTAAGAAGTACGAGGGCGGCGAGATCCTCCTCGCCCCCCAGCGCGCCGACGTGTACCTGCCTTGCCAGGCCACCGCCTTCCCCGTGCCCCGTTTCCGGTAAGTTCGTGGCGTTCTCGTTGGCGGCCTCCAGAGGTAAGCTGCCAGCCCTCCCTCACTCTCCCCTTCGAGTCCTGGCTCTTGCATTTCCGACGAGTGGCTGTCGGCTGCGTAGGTCTCCATATCCCCCCTCCCAGCAGCCAGAGATTTGCCACCACCACGACCCCCTCGTTCTCCTCCCCCAGAGCCCACCAGTAGCGTGGCGCCGCGGGTCCCCGAGGGCCGCCTGCACGAGAAGACCCTCCGCTCCGGCAGGGACGCCACGCTGCTGTGTCTGGCGCAGGCCTTCCCCGTGCCGCACACCAGGTACGTAGCTCGTCGCGACGGGGCAGCGTCCAAGCAAAGGTAGACCAGCACCACCGGCACGCGGGCGACACGGTCACAGGCGTACCCGACACCCCGATCAGGCGTCATTCAGGCAACGACTCCCCCGGACTGGGACTGGACGACAATCCCTACTCTTTCCAGAGCCCACCAATACGATGAGGCCTAAAATTGCAAGGAATGGCATTGAGTTCAAGGACGTGGACTCGGGGCGGGACGTCGCCCTGCTGTGTCCAGGACAGGCCTTTCCGGTCCCGTTCTACAGGTAACCTTGTAGAGGGGCTCGATTCACGCGCCGCCTCTCGGTAATTTTTTTATTAATCATTGATAGAGTTCCGTCTCGTGCGAGATTCGTCAGTTTTATGGTAAGTACCGGTAAGTAAAGGTAACCGCGAACGGTTGCCGTCGGCTCAACGGGGGGTCCTTCCCAACGACGCTCTCGGCACACGTGACGGGCGTGTCACACGTCGTGACGGAATCACACGTTTGCAGAGCCAACGGGTCACGTCCCTCCGCGCGTGACGAGTAAGAGCATTGAAGTGAAGGGCGTGAAGGAAGGGGAAACGTTTGTGGGTCTGTGTCCCGGACAGGGCTTCCCCGTCCCGTTCTACAGGTGAGCACGGACTCGTTTCCCGTTTCACACATCCGCCCGAGCACATCACGAAATGGACAACTTCCATAGAGCGTCCTTCCGTAACACTTACGATGTGGCCTAGCCATAACCAATCGCGCAGCACGCATCAATAGTCCCGAAGATAAAATGATCCCCTTGTTCATTCCTTTGAAAATTTCCCTATTTCCATTTTTCAACTTACAATGAAATTATTTGAGAATATTTTCCGCTGACTATTTCATTGAGAGATAGATGATCTTATCAACACACACGCGGTGGCTGTTCTACGCCGGACTTTTTCTTTTTGCATATAACCAGAAGAAAAAATCCAGCTTAGAGTACTCAGTACGTGTGCTGTATTACATCTTTTGATGACATTATTTGATCTCTCATGAAAGGGTCTTCAAGAATGGATTTAAACATGTGGGTATGCTTTCAGGTGGTACAAGTTCGACGAAGGCAGCACTCGCAAGCGGGCCGTCACCCTCAACGACCGGGTCAAGCAGGTCAGCGGGACTCTGATCATCAAGGAAGCGGTTGTCGCAGACTCTGGCAAATACCTCTGCGTCGTCAACAACACCGTCGGAGGAGAAAGTGTGGAAACAGTCCTTACCGTTACAGGTCGGTGTTTATTTTTTGTTACTCGGAAACCTTATTACAAATTCGGCATGAGTTTTATTTTTTGGAATCTTTGTCTGGTGTTTCAGCTCCCTTGTCAGCAACTGTTGACCCTCCAACCCAAACTGTGGATTTTGGAAGACCTGCTGTCTTTACCTGTGTATACAAAGGCAATCCCGTGAGAACCATTACATGGAGCAAGGATGGCAAGGCTCTCAATCATGATGGACCTGTACTTCGGATTGATTCTATCAAGAAGGAAGACAAGGGAATGTACCAATGCTTTGTTCGCAACGACCAAGAGAGTGCCCAAGCAATTGCTGAGCTTAAACTGGGGAGTCGATGTAAGTAAAACCTAAGTGATGTACCTTTTGTGAGACTTTTTATTGATCTTATTTTACTCATCTTTTATTTTTCTCTTTTAGTCGATCCACCCTTGATCGTTCACGCTTTCCAATCTGAGACTCTCCAGCCTGGCCCACCTGTCCATCTGATGTGTGTTGCTTCTGGAAACCCAACCCCTGAGATTACTTGGGAGCTTGATGGAAAGAAACTGACAAGCAGGGAGAGAATCCAAGTTGGGCAATACTTAAAAATGAACGGCAATGGCAATGTGGTTTCTCATCTCAACATCTCATCAATTCAAACAGCCGATGGTGGTCTATACAAGTGCATTGCATCCTCAAAGGTTGGATCTGTTGAACATGCTGAAAGGCTCAACGTGTATGGTGTCCCATTCATCCGCCCAATGGATAAGCGCCCAATTGTTTCCGGAGAAACTTTGTTTGTTACCTGCCCAGCTGCTGGATACCCAATTAAATCAATCACTTGGGAAAGAGGTAAGAACAACTTTTCAAACTAATTCATCTTTTGTCTTCACCTTAGCAATTACTATACCATGGTGTAACAACACAACACTGTTTTTTGTTTTGCAGATGGCCGTACTCTTCCTATTAATCGTAAACAGAAAGTTTTCCCCAATGGCACACTGATCATAGAAAATGTGGAAAGGCAGTCTGATCAAGCGACATACACGTGTGTTGTGCAAAATGAACAAGGATTTTTAGTGAAAGGAAACCTGGAAGTTGCAGTTATGGGTAAGTTAAAAGAGTTCCACCATGACACAAATAATAATTTGGTTGCAATACTTTCCAATCAAAATGAAAAATTATTGTTTGTGTCATGTAAAAGTTCTAATGTTTTCAGAGTACTTGTTTGATGTTCCCTATGTTTGAGGCTTTCAAGATTCGATTCCGATTTTCTCTCATTTCTCTGTAACCTGGAATAGAGTTTGTCACTCTTTTATTTTTTTCTTAAATAGCCTCAAACATTTTGAACATAATTTTCAGGACATTTTCTTCCTAGGATTGTGTCATGTATATACCCTGTTAAGTGCCCTACTTGCCCTTGTTCCTTTTTTCAAACATTTTTATTTTGCAAAGAGCTATTTTTTGTTTTCTCCCTGTCTTGTGAGTTTCAGGTTTTGTATGAAATCAGGTAAGTCTCTGTATCCTTGTTTAGATTTATTTCAGCCAAGGTATTACTGTACATATCTCCAAGGGTCACATGCCTTAGAACTTTGTTTGCCCCTGTTTTTATGTCTGTCGGGTTCTTCCGAAAGTCTTTTGCATTTGTCTCGGTACACGCCCTCTTACTGGTTCGCGCCAAATTCCAGTGGCTCCATATATCACGCCCTTCCAATTCGATGGTCCTGTAAACGCCGGGGAGAGTGTCCAGGCCAACTGCCACGTGCCCAAGGGCGACAAGCCGGTAAAGATCGAGTGGCACTTTGACGGCGGCGACATTAGGTCCACGGCTCTGGCCATCGTGACTGCCCCCTTCGGGGACAAGTCCGTGCTCTTTTCCATCAACGCCGTCGGTCCCGAGCACCGGGGGAATTACACGTGCATCGCCAGAAACTCGGCGGGCGTCGTCAACTCGACGGCGGAGCTGCAAGTCAATGGTTCGCCTCCCTCCCTCCGTCCGATCTCTACGCTGTAGTTGTGGTTTTCCAATCTAGTGCGTTGTTTCTTCGGTTGTCCTTTTTCTTTTCTCTTTTGTTGTTTCCTCCTGCCCACTCCCTTCCTCCCCCACGCCCGCCCCGTCCCGTGCTCCCACACCTCCTTTGCGCACCCCTCGAGCTCACGTGACTCGCCACACGTCCGCCCGCAGAGCCTCCGACCATCAACCCCTTCTACTTCGGCGAGCTGCCGCTGCCGGTGGGCCAGATCGCGCAGCTGCAGTGCGTCGTGCCCAGCGGCGACGTGCCGCTCGACATCACCTGGTCCTTCCCGGGCGCCGACGCGGCCGTGGCCCGGGGCGTGACGGTCATGAAGCTGGCCGAGCGCGTCAGCCTGCTCATGATCGGGGCCGTGGACCCGCGCCACGTCGGCAACTACACGTGTGTGGCGAGCAACGCGGCGGCCACCGCCTCGTACTCCGCGCCGCTGACCGTCAAAGGTCCTTTTTCCCCCCATCCTATAGACTCGACGACGCTTTAGTCTGATTTTGGTTATCGCTTGTTACTTTGTGTTGTTGTTGTCTTTTCGTTTGTATTTTGTTTTAGTGTATGGGTCGTTTTTGTACGTATTAAGTTGCGTTCTTATGATTTCGCTCACGTCCCCCGTTCCCTTCCCCCGCGGTGCTCGCTTCTCTTTTGGTCCTTCGTGAGCATAGGACTACAGTGACAGCGGCAGAAGCAGAAGCAGCAGCAGCAGTAGCAGCACGGAGAAGAAGAGGTTTTAAACAATAGAAAAGGCGCAGTTAGTGAGGAGTGAATGTGTCGTTGTAGTGCCGCCACTCCTGGCCGCCATGTCGTTCGGCGATGACCCGATCAACGAGGGCGACACGGCGGGGCTGCAGTGCATGGTGGTGAAGGGCGACCAGCCCGTGGCGCTGGCGTGGTTCATCGACGGCCGGCCGTACCGCCCCGAGCAGGCCGAGCGCGGCGTGCTGGTGAACAAGCAGGGCGCCAAGATGAGCTTCCTGAGCATCGACGCGACCCGGGCGGAGCACACCGGCGAGTACCGGTGCGAGGCCACCAACGCGGCGGGTCGCGACGTCCAGACGGCAACCCTCAACGTCATAGGTGCGGCCACCACGAGCAGCTCGGTGGCATGACTTCTTAGTTTTTGCGTTCTTTTATTTTTTTGTGCGTTTTGTTGTTTTGCTGGGCCCGTTCTCCCGTAGATACCCCCAACCCTGTCCATTAACGTCCTTAACCCCATATTCTATCCGCGTTTTCTCCCGTTGCCCGTCGCAGTCGTTTGTCTGCGTCTTGTCATCGTCGTTATGGAACGCCACACGATACAGAAGCTAGAGGTAGCACATGATTGGGTAAAATTTGCAAGCAGATTTGGTTTTAAAACAACGTTGTTGACATGTAGTTCCGCCTCTCGTGGCCGCCATGTCGTTCGGCGACGACCCGATCAACGAGGGAGACACGGCGGGGCTGCAGTGCATGGTGATAAAGGGCGACCAGCCCGTCGTCCTGGAGTGGTTCATCGACGGCCAGCCCTACCGCCCCGAGCAGGCCGAGAACGGTGTGATGGTTGACAAGCGCGGCACCAAGATGAGTTTGCTGACCATCGACTCGACCCGGGCGGAGCACACCGGCGAGTACCGGTGCGAGGCCACCAACGCGGCTGGTCGCGACGTCCAGACGGCCACCCTCAACGTCATAGGTGCGGCCACTGCGGGTAGCTCGGTGGCACGATTTCTTAGTTTTTTTGCGTTGTTTTATTTTATTGTTTTGTTATTTTTTGCTGATTCCGCACTCTAGTAGACACCCTTTTCCATCCCCCTCCCTCCCCAACTGCCGCTCTCCCCATCACACCCTTTTCCCTCGGCGTTGCCCCGTGGTCGCTTCCCTTGTTCCGTTCCGGTCTTGCGGCTGAACAAAAATCGAAATTGCTGAAGTCGCAGTCAATGAAGTTTGGAAACGTCGTTGTAGTGCCGCCGCTCCTGGCCGCCATGTCGTTCGGCGACGACCCGATCAACGAGGGCGACACGGCGGGGCTGCAGTGCATGGTGGTGAAGGGCGACCAGCCCGTGGCGCTGGCGTGGTTCATCGACGGCCGGCCCTACCGCCAAGAGCAGGCCGAGCGCGGCGTCCTGGTGGACAAGCGGGGCGCCAAGATGAGCTACCTGACCATCGACGCGACCCGCGCGGAGCACACCGGCGAGTACCGGTGCGAGGCGACCAACGCGGCGGGTCGCGACTCACAGACAGCCGTCCTCAACGTGATAGGTGCGCCCCTGTTGGGCTGGCACGACTTGTTAGTTTGCGATGTTTTGTTTTGTTCTTTTATTTTCGCCCGCTCTCCAGTAGACAGTTTGCTCTCCCCGTCCCCTACCGTTCCCCCCCTGACCTTGCACCCCATCGACTCAAAACGGGTCCTTCCACCTATGTCAGTGGCGCCGGCCGTGGCCGCGCTGTCGTTCGGCGACGACCCAGTGAACGCGGGCGAGGCGGCGGCGGTGCAGTGCTCCGTGCCCAAGGGCGACATGCCCATGGAGATTCGCTGGAGCAAGGATGGCGTGGACCTGCAGTCCGGTGACGGCGTCCAGATCGGCAAGCTCGGCCAGCGCATCAGTACGCTGAGCATAGACCCCGTCGGCGAGAGGCACAGCGGAAAGTACACGTGCAGGGCCAGCAACAAGGCCGGGTCCGAGAGTCAGTCGGCGCAGCTGGACGTGCTGGGTACTGTTCCGTGACTGTATATTTGTCTTTACTTCTTTTGTTTTCGTTTCTTTGCGTAGTTATTTGTGACATGATGACGCAGTTGTAGTTGGCAGTTGCAGTGAACACTCTCTTCTGCTCCACCTTTACTGTATTCTCCCTCCCTATCCCTCACCGCTCCCCGACTTCGTGCTATTTGGGTGGTTGTCTTGAAAATTGTGGTCAGCAAGACTGGAGATATTCTCGCAAATAAAGATTGGTGGCAAAGGAAGAGTCTCTGAAAACGGAAACTTGTCTAGTGTCCCCGGTCCTGGCCGCATTGTCCTTCGGCGACGACCCCGTCAACGCCGGGGACGCTGTGGCGGTGCAGTGCTCCGTCGTCAAGGGCGACATGCCGGTCAACATCACCTGGAGCAAGGACGGCAGGGTGATCAGGTCGGGCGACGACGGCGTGGACATCAGCAAGGCTGGGCAGCGCGTGAGCACGCTGACCATCGAGCCGGTGTCGGAGCGGCACCGCGGCGCGTACAAGTGCACGGCCTCCAACAGGGCGGGTGCCGAGAGCCAGTCCGCCAGGCTGGACGTGCTGGGTAGGACGGGGCCTGGGGCGGGCGTGACATAGCTGCTGTAGACCCATTTTGTTTGCTCAGGTTTATTGCTTCTCACTTCCTATGTATACCAACCTACCTTGCCATCCTTACCCCCCTCTCCTTTCACTTAAGCTTTATCAGACCCTTACTGTCCCTCCCCTTTCCGTACTTTATTTTCACCCCTCCAGCCCCTTCTCCGGTGTCAGAGCCCCTCGAATTTTACTTTTAAGGTCTAGGTTTTGGTAGAGTCTCTTCGGCTGTTGCTATTGCTAGGTGTGGTTTCCGTCCGGTTAGTCGTCCCCTCCATTGCGTCGCTCTGTCGGCTCGCCTGCCGTCGCCTATCACGGCAAAGCGATGCAGACACTAGACGGGACTATCCCTTGTTGTGTAGTTTCCCCGGTTCTGGCCGCGCTCTCCTTTGGCGACGACCCCGTGAACGCCGGGGACGCCGCGGCGGTGCAGTGCTCGGTCGTCAAGGGCGACATGCCCGTCAACATCACCTGGAGCAAGGACGGGAAGGTGATCTCGAACGGGGACGACGGCGTGGACATCAGCAAGGCTGGGCAGCGGATCAGCACCCTGGCCATCGAGCCGGTAGCGGAACGACATCGCGGGACGTACAAGTGCACAGCCTCCAACAGGGCGGGCGCCGAGAGCCAGTCCGCCAGGCTGGACGTGCTGGGTAGGGTCTCGGGCATGGACCGGGCATGGCTGCAGTAGACATTTTGTTTTCGTTTGCTTTTGGTTACCCCTCTCCTTCTCCCAACCCTGTTTCCATCTCGTAACCCGCCCCTCTGACTCCCCCGGCTGTCCCTCCCTCCCGCAGCGCCGCCCGTCATCTCCCCGGTGTCCTTCGGCGAGGACCCCGTCAACGCCGGGGACGCGGTGGCGGTGCAGTGCTCCGTCATCAAGGGCGACATGCCCGTCAACATCAGCTGGAGCAAGGACGGTCGCGAGATCCAGTCCGGGGACGGCGTCGAGATCGGCCGCCTCGGCAACCGCGTGCGCACGCTCACGGTGGAGACGGTCGCCTACCGCCACGGCGGGCTGTACACGTGCACCGCGAGGAACGCCGCCGGCGAGGACAAGCAGTCCGCGAGGCTCGACGTGCTGGGTACATCCCCGTCTGTAGAAGCCCTTGTCTTGCGTAGTGCGATTATGCGGCGTATTTTATGCTCATTCCAACTTTGGTTACCCCTCACCCCTTTACCCACCTCCCCAACTCTTCCAACCAACACACGGTCTTGTCGGTTCCGCGTCGGGTGGGCGCTGCGTCGTTGGTAGAGCAGGGTCCGCGCTCGGGCGCTCACAAACCGTGCTCCACGTGCTCGCAGTCAAGCCCCAGATCCTGGCGCTCACCTTCGGCGACGACCCCATCAACTCTGGCGACACGGCGGCCGTCCAGTGCACGGTGGTGAAGGGCGACGCCCCCGTCAAGATCACGTGGCTCTTCAACGGCGAGGAGGTGGTGCCCGGGCGGCGCGGCATGGAGGTGACCAAGACGGGGCAGAAGATCAGCGCGCTGAGCGTCGAGTCAGTGCAGGCGGAGCACAGCGGGGAGTACACGTGCAGGGCCTCCAACAAGGCGGGCGCGGACAGCCAGACGGCGCTGCTCAACGTGCAGGGTACACTCGGGGATATAGAGGTCTTGGGGGCTGCATGCGGTAGCAGTGTCGATGGAGCTGTACTTGCTGATGTTTTTAAGGTCTCCACGTGTCTTGTTTATTTTATTTTCCTTTTAAAAACCTATACCGCCTTCTTCCATCCGCCCCTCCCCCCTCTTTGAGCTCTGTGGTCGTGTTTGGTGACAGTGGCCCCGCAGATCCTGGCCCTCTCTTTCGGCGACGACCCCATCAACTCGGGCGACACGGCGGCCGTGCAGTGTACGGTGGTGAAGGGCGACGCGCCCATCAGCATCGCGTGGTACTTGAACGGGCAGGAGGTGCACTCGGGTGACGGCGTCGAGGTGAACAAGCTGGGCGCCAAGATCAGCGTGCTGAGCCTGGAGGACGCACAGGCGCGCCACAGCGGCGAGTACACGTGCAGGGCCTCCAACAAGGCGGGCTCCGACAGCCAGTCGGCGGTCCTCAACGTGCAGGGTACGACTGGTCGCTGCGATAAGCGCGTGTTGTGCTGAAAGCTGTCGCTGATGTCGGCGACAGGCGCTCTGTAGTGTAGTAGCAGGTGCCTTTTGGGTTTGCCTTATGGTTTGGTGGTTTGGTCCTCCTCCACCTCCCCTTTTCCCCTCCCGCTGTCCCATACATCTGTTCTGCCCTCACAATGTTTCCACACTCACTCACTCCTCCTCCCCCAACACCCAGTGCCGCCCCAGATACTGGCCCTCTCCTTCGGTGAGGACCCCATCAACTCTGGCGACACGGCCGCCGTCCAGTGCACGGTTGTGAAGGGCGACGCGCCCATCGGGATCACGTGGTACTTCGACGGGCGGGAGTTGAGGCCGGACGCCGAGGGCGTGGAGGTGACCAAGGCGGGCGCCAAGATCAGCGTGCTGAGCCTGGAGGCGGCGCAGGCGCGCCACAGCGGCGAGTACACGTGCAGGGCCTCCAACAAGGCGGGCTCCGACAGCCAGTCGGCGGTGCTCAACGTGCAGGGTACGACGGCCCCCGGGCCCCCCACGGGGCACGGCGTAGAGCAGCGAAGGGCATGGTGTTGTTCGTAGCTCGTCACTTCTTCTTGATTTCGTCAGCTTGTTATGATTTTGCGAATCGGCTCCCGATGTATTTGCAATGTGGACCCACCAACCCAACCCGCGGTACTTTTCTCTCCACGAAGGCCCCTTCTTTTGAACTGAACACGGCCCCGGTACGCACAGTTGCACCCCAGATACTGGCGCTGTCCTTCGGCGACGACCCGGTGAACGCGGGCGACTCGGTGGCCGTTCAGTGCACCGTCGTCAAGGGTGACCTCCCGATCAGCATCACGTGGTACTTCGACGGCGCCGAGGTCCAGGCCGGCGGCGACATGGAGGTGACCAAGGCCGGTCACAAGACGAGCGTGCTGAGCGTGGAGGCGGTGCAGGCGCGCCACAGCGGCGAGTACTCGTGCAGGGCCTCCAACAAGGCGGGGCAGGACGTGCAGGCCGCCGAGCTCAACGTGCAGGGTACGCCGCGGTGCACGGGTTGTGACGTCGGGGCCTGGGTGCTTGTCTTCTCAGAAAGTAGTTGTGTTTTCTTTTGCATACTGTTTTTTCTCGTTTACTTTGGTAAATCTGTGAATACCTCCACCCCTACCCATCCCTCTCCCTCCTTCCAGGATGTCCATCACCGAGATCTTTCCCCTCTCATGTCACGTTTCTTGGCTGTGTCAGTCCCTCCCCAGGTCTTAGCGCTGTCGTTCGGTGACGACCCGACGAACGCCGGCGACACGGTGGCTGTGCAGTGCACCGT
>NW_026267165.1:22214-25496 GCF_000697945.3 Frankliniella occidentalis
CCGCCGTGGACCCCCCAGTCAGGTCGGCCCTGGTTTGCCGCAGTCCCGCCACACATCACCCCGTTCAAGCTGGAGGGTCCGGCCAACGCGGGCGACATGGTGGAGCTGGCCTGCCAGGTGCCCAAGGGCGACCGGCCCGTCGCGATCGAGTGGCTGCGCAACGGCTCGGCCCCGGGCGGGCCCGGCGGCCAGGACGCCGACGACGGCGTGGCGACGCCCATGTTCGGGTCGCACACGCGCTTCCTGACCATTGCCAGCGTGCAGCCGGGCCACGCGGGCGCCTACACCTGTCGCGCCACCAACCCCGCCGGAGTGGCCGAGTACACGGCGCACTTGGAAGTCAACGGTACACGACGCAAGCCTATTTGGGGGGCTTTGTGTGTGTGTTGTGTTTTTATGGGGGCGCAATCGCTGAACCATTGTTGGTTATTTTTCAGTTGCTCTCTTCTCTGACTGTCTACTTTGCATCCCCTTACCCACTTCCCACCTGCTCTCCTTTCGTCGTTGAACGTCATTTAGCTGGCCTGTTGTTTTAGGATATTCTTGGGTCCAGTAGGTTCAGGGCATGTTTCTTTCTCCGTTAGGAACATAGAGATTTCACACTTGTTATAGAAGATCGATTCCTTTCTAGTCCTCCCACACATCTTGCCGTTCGCGCTCGACGAGGAAGTGCATATGGGCGACAGCGCGCAGCTCAACTGTCATGTGTCCAAGGGGGACCGTCCCCTCCGAGTGTCCTGGACCTTCCAGGGTCGGGAGCTACGACCGGAGGACGGCGTGGAGGTGCTGGCCGTCAACGAGAAGACCAGCATCCTGACCATCACCTCGGCCTCGGCCGCTCACAGCGGCAACTACACGTGCCGTGCCCAAAATCCGGCCGGGGTGACGGAGCACTCGGCGCCTGTCCACGTCAACGGTGCGACCTGCGAGGCTTGCAGGGCCTCGATCTGGGCATGCAGTGTGTCGTCTTTAGGACTTTTTCTCTGCTTTTCTCTCACACAAAACTCCTGACTGTTCTACCTCACCCCTTCCACCGACCCCCACTATCCCCTCATGTCCGTGCGTCCAACAAACCAGAACAACAATGTTTCCCCCACGCGCTGCTTGTCGCAGTGGTCGCTCGGGTCTTCAGTAAGATTGTATTCGATCGCCATTAGCTCATTTTCGTTTCCTTGACCCTGTCTCTTCTGAATACCCTTCCAGTGCTCCCCCACATCCTGCCCTTCGCGCTCGACGAGGAGGTGCACATGGGCGACAGCGCGCAGCTCACCTGCCACATCTCGAAGGGCGATCGTCCTCTGCGCGTATCTTGGACTTTCCAGGGCAGGCAGGTCGGCCCGGAGGACGGCGTGGAGGTGCTGGCCGTCAACGAGAAGACCAGCATCCTGACCATCACCTCGGCCTCGGCCGCGCACAGCGGCAACTACACGTGCCGCGCGCAAAACGCGGCCGGGGTGACGGAGCACTCGGCGCCTGTCCACGTCAACGGTGCGAGGACCAGACTGCCCTTCCTTAGGCCGGTCCGGTGCATGCTGTAGCACTTGGTGTGCAGCTCTGCTTCTTTTAAGTCTTTGCCCATCTCCCCACCCTCACCCCTCTCTCACCCCGTGCACAAGCGTGTCCAACTTGACGAGTGTCCTCGTCCATCCAGCTGTCGTCGACCCCGCATTTGGCACACACGGTTCGAATCCCGGGGGTTCCATCATCATTTTCTCTTCTAGTCCTGCCGCACATCATGCCGGTCGCTCTGGAGGAGGAGGTGAACTTGGGCGACAGCGTGCAGCTCAACTGCCACGTCTCCAAGGGCGATCGGCCGCTCAACATCACGTGGAGCTTCGAGGGCGGGCCGCTGCATCGGCTCGCGGGGGTGGAGGTGGTGTCCGTGGGGGACCGCTCCAGCATCCTGACCATCACGTCGGCGGGGGCCGAGCACAGCGGCAACTACACGTGCACCGCCTCGAACCCGGCGGGGTCCTCGACGATCGCGGCGCCCGTGCACGTCCACGGTACTGCCCTTGGCGCGGGGTTTGCTGTTTGATCTGACTCAATCTATAGTTTGTTTCGGCTTCCTTTTCTTCTCTTTGCGCCTATCGCACCCCGCCCGTCCTAGGTATCCTACCCTCCTACCCTCCTATTACACACACTCGCACTCTTACACAATGGAGAAGGACTGTCCCTCTCCATGTCTCGCATATCTTAGTCGTGGTGGTCGTGGATACGGGTTGAGTGGGGGGGGGGGCATGTCTAGTTCGTCTAGGTGTCTCTGTTCACAGCAGCTCCAGCTCCTTCGTCCATACTCTGATCTGATTCTACTGCGGTGTAGTAGACGAAGATCATAGACTGGTCCGACGGTACAAAGCCTATTTTCCCCTTCTCAAGTTCCACCCCACATCACGCCGTTCGCGTTCGAGGCGGAGGCGTTCGCGGGGGACAGCGTGCAGCTGTCGTGCTACGTGTCCCGGGGGGACCTCCCCCTCAACGTGACGTGGCGCTTCGACGGCCACGCCGTTCTGCCGGGCGCCCCGGGCGTGCCGCCGGGCGTGTCCACGGAGCGTCTCGGCACCCGGAACAGCGTCCTCACCATCGAGTCCGTGACGGCGAGCCACTCCGGCAACTACACGTGCATCGCCAGGAACAGGGCGGCTGCCGTGGACCACACCGCCCCCTTGAGAGTCAACGGTACTTCCCCCTCGGCGGCCCTGGGTTCTGTCAATGGCATGGCCCGCTGGCCGCTGGTAGATCTTGCAATAGGATTTGGTTTTCTGGTCACGCTGTTGTGGTACTTTGCCTTCCTCCAAATTCTCTACCCTACCCTTCGCTATCTTCCCCGCCCCTGAGAGGTTTGCCAGAGCTGAACTAAAATTGATGTGTATGCTTTATTTGTCGTGCCAGTTCCCCCCAAGATGATGCCCTTTAGCTTTGGGGAAGAAGCTTTTCACGCTGGCCAGTCGGCAACACTCCAGTGTTCCATCTTCGAGGGAGATTTGCCTCTGACGCTCAGCTGGCTCTTCAATGGTGTTCCAATTCCTGCTATGCATCCTGAAATATCTACAGCCATGTTCGGCAAACGAGCTACTATGCTCAGCATCGATGCTGTATCTGAGAAACATGTGGGCAACTTCACCTGTGAGGGGAAGAATGCTGCTGGAAAAGCGACCTACTCTGCAGAATTGATTGTTAATGGTTTGTCCACTGATGGTTTTCAGGATGCTGGTTGCTGGTTGTGCTGTTGTGGTAGTAGTTTATGCTGCGCTTGGTCTTGTGGATGTCATTTAACCCTAT
>NW_026267165.1:25616-42092 GCF_000697945.3 Frankliniella occidentalis
ACAGACATGACAATAGTACCACTGTAGAGCGGGGACGCTGATCTCAATTAAAGCAATGAACCTTTTTTCAGGTTTCATAGCATAATTTTGAGCACTCTTAACAAATTTTAAGTGTTTTCATCCTAAGTCCCAGACCAGAGCTTGTTTGAGCATGTTGAAAAACGTAGTGTTAAGCAACGAAAATGTATCATGCATGCATATTTGAACTTATAAGATGTTAATGAAACTGTTTGATTAATATGTTTTGAGTCGCTACCGAAGCATTTTAACGAGTTTACTTAATAGATTCCTCCCAAAAAATTGCAAGTCCCGTGATGGTGGAGGTTATGGCGGCGTCATCCGTGCTGCCACCTGTGGACGGACATAGTAACTACACCAGTGAGCGCGCGGGCGTTTAAAATGTACCTTTTATCGTCACACACTTCTCCCCCATTACTCTGAGATAAAAGCACGAACTGATTTTGAAGAACTACCCTGGTTTGGTTAGAGAACGAGTTTCCTACTTAGCACAAAATTTATTTTGTGTTCATAGTTTCCCTTGTTTATCACTTCACTTCGTGGTCTATTGTACTGAATATCATGGTTTCGCATGTTTACACATTTGCAAAATGGCTTAATTTTGTTTATAATTTTTCGTTTCTTTCTTTCTTTTCTTTTCTTTGATCTTTTTTCCTCCAGTTCCTCCCAAAATTATTCCATTTACTTTTGGTGAAGACGCATTCTTAACTGGACAATCAGTAAGTGTCCAATGTGTGGTGTCAGAAGGAGACCTCCCAGTACGTCAACGGTGGTCCATTAATGGACAATATGTGTCCATGTCCCTCCACGATGTCACCATCAGCCGAATTAACAGACGGATGAGTGTTTTGGCTATAGAATCCGTCAGTGGCAATCATGCAGGGAATTATTCTTGTGAGGCCAGCAATGATGCTGGCGTGTCTCGACACTCAACTGAACTCATAGTAAATGGTTTGTGGCCTGTGCAAACTCCAATGCTCGAGTGATCCAATGAGCTTAGCGCCCATTTTCTTGTGTTTGTGGGTGCATGGAGTGTTTTCTTCTGCTCTCATGACACGGCATTCTATTGTCCTAAAAGAAAACTGTTACCAAATGACAAATAATGTTCAGTTGAAGAATTATCAGTTGTTTTTCATTTGAACATGTCCCTTGTAATCAGCTAAATGGACTAATGCCAATGTCTGGGATGTTAACTATTGAGTGTCTGTGTTGTTTTTGACTAACTTCATTCTGTTTTGGGTCCAGAAGACCTCCCTTTGTGTCCATCATTCCTTTCCTCCCTTCTCTACCATTCCAGTCCAAATCATGATATGTATTCCTCTTCCTCTCATGTCAAAAACTCTAATTAGTTGAATTTCTCTTTCTTTGTAGTTGGTCCCAAAATTATTCCATTTTCATTTGGAGAAGAGCAATTTTCTAGTGGAATGTCTGCAACATTACAATGCACTGTCTCGGATGGTGAACTGCCTCTCAGATTTCGTTGGTTGATCAATGGGAGGGTTGTGTCTCGAGCTCTTCATGATGTCTCCGTGACTCGTATAAATCACCGCCTCACCCTGCTTACTATTGAGTCAATGACAGGCAATCATGCTGGAAACTACACCTGCGAGGCAGGAAATAATGTTGCCACAACACAATACACCACGCAACTTGTTGTGAATGGTCTGTGGACAACTCATCTGCTTTCTACAGAGATGAGGCATTTTTGTGTATTGTTCTGATGTCCTAACAGAGGCGGTGGTTTCGTGGGTTGCTTGATTATCTTCTCTTGTGCTGTGGGAACAATGAGGCTGCTGGAACATGGGCCTGACAATGTGTAATTATTTCCTCTTAATACTTACACTAACCCGGTATTAGGGCTGGAAACTGATTCACTAATATTAAATGCAAATTATTTTTCAGGTGCTCCCCTAGTTATGTGTTAAAGACATTAAACCAAACTTTTCAATTTTTATGCAATTTCAGTTCCTCCAAAAATATCTCCTCTTTCCTTTGGGGAAGACATTTTCCAAGAAGGAGAGTCAGCTACTTTGCAGTGCACAGCATCTCATGGGGATCTCCCGATAAATTTAGCATGGGAGTTCAACGGCCAGCCTTTATCAGAGGACAAGTTGGGAGTATCAATTTCCGCTATGGGGAAGCGTGTCAGTGTCCTCATGATTGAGCCAGTTTCAGCAACTCACATGGGAAATTACTCCTGTTTGGCTAGAAATAAAGCCGGCTTGGCAGTGGAAACTACCAATATGGCAGTGAATGGTGTGACTCGATCATTTTAAATTATTATTCACTTTGATGTTTCCAGCACGCTGTAATCTGATTAGAAAGCATGCCTGAATGTAGAGGCTCTAGGTGTATTTGTGTTGGAATTGGAGGCCCTTTCTCTTTCCCTTGGAAGATCCTGATGCTTTTGTCTCTTGTGTGTAATGATACTGCAAACACACTTGCACATCCGTTATCTCTTCTTTCAGTTCTTCCCAAGATTGTGCCATTTGAGTTTGGAACAACACCGATCTATGCAGGACAAGCAGCTCAGATAACTTGCTTTGTTCCTGAGGGGGATCAGCCTTTAGAACTTTTTTGGAGTTTTGGAGGGGAAATAGTAACTGCTAAGGAAGGAATCCAGACCAACAAATTTGGCCGCACCAGTACTCTCCTCATTGATCCCACATCTGCAGCCCACACAGGAAATTACACTTGCATTGCTAAGAATGATGCCGGTGTGGTCAATCATACTGCTGTCTTAGATATTTTTGGTATGCTGAAATTTCTAAAAAGCATGTAGGAAAAGGTGTTCTGTGCAGGACAGAGCCTTCAGCATGTATCTGAAACACTCCCTCTATCTTTGTATGGAAATGTGCACAGTGCCAAAGAGCAATGCGCATGATGACAGATTTTGGTGTTTGGAAGTCTTAATGTGGCATGTTGTTTGTACAGAACTGTTTGTCAACTAACTGCTTCCAGACTTAATGTTTTCAGTCTTTCTGATCAGAAGAGTGTACTTAATTTTAGGGGTATTTAGTGTGGAAACCATTGATCTCATATACAAATAATGTATTTCAGTTGAACCTAAAATTCAACCTTTTGGATTTGATGATGATGGAGTAATGGGAGGGACATCTACTCGCCTCATGTGCGTCGTACTTGCTGGAGATCTACCTATGGATATACAGTGGATGAAGGATGGGGAGAAAATTGAGAGGAGTAATGCAAAAGCTCACCGTCTAGACGACTATACAGTCATCATATCTCTATCTCAATTGTCCTTGTCAGACGCTGGTTCTTACTCATGTGTAGCATCGAATGAGGCAGGCACAGTGAGCCATTCTTCAGAACTGAAAGTGAAGGGTATTTGTTCCTACTCCAATCAGTTTTCTTAGTATCTAGACAAGTTTTCTTAGATATGTGGTGTGCATACCTGTCATGTTTCTTTATATTTTTTTGCTGTTGTTGTTTTCTACTTTGCATATAGCTTTTATCTTTACGGCAGTGGTTTCCACACTCCTTTTTTTCTTTTTATCAACATTTACCACTTTCACCAATAGCTACCAGGAGAGGTTTTGCAGAACTTTATATTTTGAAACTACACAAGTATTATTCTTATCTCTTTCAGAGAAACCTCAGATTGAACCATTTTCCTTCAATACTCAAGGAGTTAATGGGGGAACCACAGCGAAGCTGATGTGCACAATTTTAGCTGGGGACCTACCACTTCAGATCCGGTGGCTGAAGAATGGTCATCCTCTTTCATCTGACTCAAAACGAACACAACAATTAGATGATTTTACTTCTATCCTTTTACTTTCGCGACTCACACTTGATGATGCGGCTAATTATACTTGTGAAGCTCAAAATGATGCTGGAATGTCAAGTCATTCCTCAGTCTTACGAGTCAAGGGTACAAATTGTTTCGTCTCATAACTTGCCTGCCTTTAGCACAGTTTTTCTTTGTTTAGATCATTTTAATTTTCATCTGAGGTAGCTAGAATATGCGTTTCACAGCAGTCTTTGTTGTGAATGATTAATGTTAGAAAAATGTGTTTTCAGTTGTTGATCCCTTTTCTCATTGCGTTGTTAGTTTGTTTACTTTGTCGCAAATCAACGTTTTTCCTCAGTGTCATCAAAAATATTGGAGGGTGCAGGGCAGGGTGCATACATTTGAGTGGGGGTAAAAAAGAATTTTGGAAGAAAACATTCTGGAATTATTTGACATGTCTGTTGTTAACAATCTCTCACATATTATTCCTCTTGTTTCTAATGTTTTTAGAATGACGACATTGATATCTTATGTTAACATATGGAGTGCACTGCATTTTTCGTGCCTATAATTTAATAAAGGGGAGCGTTATCTCAACGTGGTCATGCCAAACGCGATGTGTTAATTAATTTCAGAAAGCACAGTAATTTATTTAGTTTTTATTTACTTTGTCCCTTCTAGAAATTCCATCCCTTCTGCCTCTTTCATTTTCCTCTGATTATGCGAGCGAAGGCGACTATGTACAGCTTACTTGTGTGGCTACCAAAGGGGATCAGCCAATGACATTTTCTTGGACACTAAGTGAAGAACCAATCATACCATCCATGGGCATATCTGCTGTGGCAGTAGGACGACAAACAAGTTTACTAATTGTTCAAAGTGTCACTTTCCGACATGCTGGAATGTACACATGTCTTGCCTCCAATGAATGGGGCCAAGCACATCGATCTGCAGAACTCATTGTGAAGGGTACCCTATCCACTTTTGTTTTAGCTTGGTCACATTATTATTTCCCCTTTGTAGCGTACACATCCCAAGTAATGGTGACTTTTTAAATTTTCAAAATATCTTCACATGCCAATGTTAAAATGCTGTATCTTCCTGATTTCAGAGTGCAATTAGATTCTTTCATGTATTTTGTTCACAGTGTCAAGGTGAACGTTTTCAGTAGAATTGCTTTTGTTTTGACTCTAGAGGAATTGTCAAGTTCTTTCTGTTATCCGCAGATTCTTTATTTTCCTTTTTTTTTGAGAAATGCCACTGCATTTTTTGATTTTGATGTCTACACTTTCAAACAATTATTTGTTTTGCCTACAGCTATTCCAGAGTCAGATGGGTCCTTTCGTTTTGTCTTTGGAATTGTGGTTCTCTTGCTGATTTGCGTTGTCAATTGAGCAATATTTTGTCAGTTTGTCATCATTTTGTGGGTTCTCTTTCTGCTGCTCCATTCAATTTTCCTCGTCAACAAATTCTCATTGTTTCTTGAACATCGGCCAACCTCTCAAATCCCTACAAAATCTCCTGTCAGCTCAGTGCACACCTAAACAATATCCCAACCCTGTCCCTTCCTTTCCCTAATTTTGCTTTTTCTCCTAGTTTGGCTTGGTGTAAGTGGTTGACCTTGTAGTACAACTGGCATGAGTTCTAGTGTTATAGTTATGATTTTCATATTTTTTGTATCCTTTTCTTCCTTTCCCTGTTATCCTATCCTTTTGATTTTCCTTATTTGGGTTAAAGTTTAATTTTTCTTTTCAAATTGTGATCTCAAACAGTTGTAGTGGATGAGTATCTGTAATGTGGTATATTGTATGTCTTTAGTGTATTTGTCAAAAATTGTATTTGTAAAAAAAAATTAACAAATTTTGCATGGAGTTTATTGCATGTGTAACATTTGCTTGATGCATTTTAAAACTCTTGCTGCTTGCATGTGGTTAGTGAGTTTTCAACTACTAGCAGCTATGCATGCCTGGTTTTCACCATTTTATTTTTTAATTTAATTTTAAGTGTAAATTCTCTCAATCTTTAAATAATTTATTTATGCTTTCATGACTTAGCTTTCATTTTCCTTAAAAAATTCAAAGTTAAACTGAAATTACATAATTAACTCGTAAAATATTCAAATCACATTGAGAGTAAAAACTTGCTATATGATTTTGCATGGATTGAATGAAGTTTAGGTCATCTACTCCATTCAAGCTGCAATATCATAATTATTTTTTTAACTTCACCCACACTCTATAGTATGGAGGTGGTTTCAGATTAGTAAACTAATCCTTGTATCATGTTCTGCTACAGTTCCACCCCGATGGATCCTTGAACCTACTGACAAGGCTTTTGCTCAAGGCAGTGATGCCAAAATTGAATGCAAAGCTGATGGCTTTCCCAAGCCTGCTGTAACATGGAAGCGAGCTGCAGGTATGTCTTGTTTTGTGACACCCTTGCCAATTTTTAAATGTGAGTTATGTTACAAATATTTGTTGTCTAACCATCCTTTTTTTTTAACAGGTGACACTCCTGGTGACTACAAAGATTTGAAAATGAATAATCCCGATATCAAAGTTGAGGATGGGACATTGTCCATCAACAATATCCAGAAAAGTAGCCATGGTTATTACCTCTGTGAGGCTGTGAATGGTATTGGATCTGGGCTATCTGCTGTTATTATGATCAGTGTACAGGGTAAATAGTTAGATATTCTCAATGACACTTCATCTGAATTCAATTCAATTTTTAATTTCACCTTACAATGTTTTCTGCTCAGCTCCTCCCACATTTGACGTTAAGCTCCGCAATCAGACTGCCAGGCGTGGAGAACCATCTGTACTCCAGTGTGAAGCAAAGGGTGAGAAACCCATTGGGATCTTGTGGAACAAAAACAACCAGCGTATTGACCCCACCAACAACAGCAAGTATGTATTTTTTTCCGGCATTGTGTTTTGTATTTCAGACAACTTTTTTTACAAACAATTTTTCAATTGAAAGGTACACAATCCGTGAAGAAAACTTACCTGACAGAGTTGGCTCAGATCTAAGCATCAAACGTACTGAACGTAGTGACTCTGCTCTCTTTTCTTGTGTAGCAACTAATGCCTTTGGCAGTGATGACACAAGTATCAATTTAATAGTTCAGGGTTTGTATTTTATATTTTTACTCTTTCAACATTTAATCACAATGCTTTGTAAAATTTAATTTATTTACATTCAACATGGTTTTTTCTTTTGCTTTAACAGAGGTTCCGGAAGCTCCGTATGGTTTGAAGGTCTTAGATAAATCAGGACGCTCTGTACAGTTATCATGGGCTGCACCTTATGATGGGAATTCTGCTATCAAGCATTACCTCATTGAACACAAAGTATCTAAAGGTAACAGATTTTATTTTTTTCAATCCCTTGAATGTATTTCACGCTCCTGCAGGAATGATCATGACTTTCACACATCTTTTCTAGGTTCTTGGGAAATGGACATTGACCGTGTACTTGTACCTGGACAACAAGTGATCGCACATGTCATCAATTTACGACCTGCTACTACATACCACGTTCGCATAGTTGCTGAGAATGAAATTGGACCATCTGACCCCTCCGACACAGTCACTATAATCACTGCTGAGGAAGGTGTGTTTCCCTTTTTTAAGATTTTTTTTAGTTAAGCAAGACTTGGTGTTTTAAAATATTTCACACTTAAAAAAAATATTGTGCTTTCAGCCCCATCTGGACCACCAACAAATGTACGAGTTGAATCCACTGATCAGACCAGCCTCAAAGTTTTGTGGAAACCACCAGAAAGGGAAGAGTGGAATGGAGAAATCCTTGGATACTATGTTGGATACAAACTTGCCACCTCTGACAAAAAGTACATTTTTGAAACAGTTGAATTTTCAAAAGAAGAGGGAAAGGAACATCATTTAGTTATTAATAACCTGAAGTGAGGATTTATTTTTATTTTATCTTTCTTCCTCCTTTTTTTTGCTTCAGTTTCTGACCCATATAAACTTTTAATTTATGCAGAACCTACACACAATATTCGGTTGTCATCCAAGCCTTCAACAAAGTAGGTGCTGGTCCAATGTCAGAAGAAGTTCGCCAGTACACAGCTGAGGGAAAACCAGAAATGCCTCCTACTGATACGACATGTACAACCCTCACTTCTCAAACGATACGCATGCGCTGGGTGTCACCTCCACTCACCTCAGCTAATGGTGTTATTCAGGGCTACAAAGTTGTTTATGGACCAACAGACACATGGAATGGTACAGAGTACTGCTTACTAAGATATAATGTTCTTAATTTGATCGTGTATACAGATTAATTTTAGATGATTGGAAACAATACCAGAAACTCCTTGACCATGTTTTTTTCCCCAGATGAGAGTACAAAACTCACGATGAAAACATCATCCAGCGAAACCATTCTTCATGGACTTCAAAAATACACCAACTACAGCATGATGGTCCTGGCTTACACATCTGGTGGTGATGGCGTCGCCAGCAGTCCAATCCATTGTCAAACAGAGCAGGATGGTAAACTGTCATTCATAACTTTGGTCAGTGAATAGCTTTTCTGTGCTCTGAGATTATTCTACATTTTTATTTTCTATTTTTCTAGTTCCTGAGGCCCCAGCTGCTGTGAAGGGTTTGGTGAAATCTGAAGAGTCTGTGCTAGTCAGCTGGAAGGCGCCCGCTAGACCAAATGGAGCAATATCTCAATATACAGTATACATGCGAGCTGGTGAAGAAGATGGGAAGGAAGTTGTAAGTTTGCCTAGAATTTTCTGGTCCCTTTCAAAGTTGAAAACAAGCAAAACAGTTAATTTCTTCGTGTTTTTTCCCCCTTTAGAAAAAGAATACAGTAGAGTATTCAGAAACCAGCTTTGAGACTAAGGATTTGAAGAAGAATGGACAGTATGAATTTTGGGTCACTGCAAGCACTGTTATGGGAGAGGGTCCTCCATCAAACTCAGTTATGATTGCACCAAATACACGAGGTTTGGATTCCTTATCAACATTTATATGCTTAAATTCTCATTGTAGCTGTTAAATTGACCAAATAAATGACTCATTAATTTTCAGTTCCTGCCAAAATTGCATCCTTTGATCGTACGTTTACTGGCAAATACCGTGAAAATCTGAAGCTGCCCTGCCTTGCTGTTGGGCTTCCTGAACCAGAAATTAAGTGGACAGTAAAAGGTCAACCTGTAGCTCCTGGAGAAAATTCACACTTCCGCATTGCTGATGGAGGTCTTACGGTCATGGGAGTGACTCGTGAAGATGCTGGAGAATATGTTTGTTCAGTAGAAAATAGCTTTGGAAAGGACACAGTTACTCACCAACTTGTTGTTCATGGTTTGTTTCATGCACTATATGTTTTAACCACCTTTACAGCAGTTTCTTGGATAATATTTTACCACATTGTGTGTTTGTGTATACAGCTCCCCCTCACACTCCCCAAGTCACCTTGGCCACTGCCACAACTAATTCCATTACAATGAAGCTAAAACCACATGCTTCTGACAAGGAACCCATCAGTGGCTACACCGTACGCTACAAGCCAGAATATGGTGACTGGGAAACTGTGCAGGTACCAGCTGATGAGGCAAAGTACACTATTCAAGAACTTGGATGTGGTTTGAAATACCAGGTTGTTGTAAATGCCTTTAACAGGTAAGTCAAATAATTTTCTTCTTTATACACACTTGCTTTGATACAATTACTTTATGATACATTCTGAATATTTACTTTTCCTCCTCAGCATTGGAACTGGTGATGAAACTGAAGTTTTTACTGCTTCAACAAAAGGCTCCAAACCCATTAGTCCAGAAGCTCGTAACTTCATAGAAGTTCAAAGTACATCCATAACCCTGCATCTTGGTGCATGGCAGGATGGTGGCTGCTCAATGAACTACTTTGTCATTGAGCACAAGAAAAAGTAAGTTCCCTTAGTTGACCCACTATTTGATAAATACTGTATATATTTTCAGGGGTATATGTATTTGTTTGACAGGCGATAATCTTTGTGCCCCAATCATGTTTGTAACTTCAAATTGGTCATCAAGTATTATAATAATTACTACATACTTGTTTCATTTTCAGGAATGCCAAGAACTGGAACCAAGTTGCAAATAATGTCAAACCTAATGCTAACTTCCCAATTGGGGATTTGGAGCCGGCAACCTGGTATCATCTGAAAATTACTGCCCATAATAATGCTGGATTCACAGTGGCCGAATATGAATTCGCTACACTGACCATAACTGGAGGTAATGTTGAGATTGTTCTAATTCATTATTCATTTTATAACTGGTATACTTCTTAAAAGTTTTATCAGGTAACTATCAAGTTGTTTTTTGTACTTTTAATCCACCTGAAATATTCCAAGGCTATTTTAGTGGGTCAGATTTGTATATTTCAATTAAATTTACAACTCAAACATTTCCAAACAACATTAGGGTTTAGGAGGAAACTTAAGCTAATTCCTTGGAATGTTTCAGGTACTATTTCCCCGCCTAGAGACATGACTGAGAGCAATGCTGAATCCCCTCTGACATTCCTTCTTGCAAATTTGAATCTGGTGGTGCCAGTGGCTGCTGCGACTTTGGTCATCATCATCGCTATCATAGTTATTTGCGTCATGAAGGGGAAAAGCTCTCAAGATAAAGGTGAGCAAAAAAATGTTCCAACAATTTTATTTTATTTTCCAGGAACTATTGCCCCACCAGAGCGAGGCCTCATCAGTGTTAATCAGTATTTCCCTTGGATACCTGAATGGATGGACCTGAATATTTTGGTGCCTGTGGCAGCAACCATTGTAGTTCTTTTGGTCGGCATGATTGTTATATGTGTGGCAATTTCTCGCCGCTCTCGTGGTCCAGAACAGACCCGTCTGCGAGGTACTCCTCTATATGTATTACAGCACATATTTTGCTGTGCAAAAGGAGCCTTCACTACTTATATTGATTGTTTCCCCTACTTTTTAGTTTTAATTGTCTATACCTCCTCTTTTCCTTAAACACTCTTCTAAGTTTATTGTTCTCCTTTTCAGACGACATGGTATACAACCAGTCTATGCCTGGTAATACAGCTACAATGGGCAAGCAACGTCCTGATCTTCATGATGAACTGGGCTACATTGCACCGCCTAACCGAAAGTTGCCTCCAGTTCCTGGATCAAATTACAATACCTGTGATCGTATCAAGAGAGGTACTAATATAAGTAAGGCCATCGCGGGGGGACCGCGTTTCTATCAATTCCATTTCACATATTTGCCTGCTGTTGTTTCCATTGGCTGCTGATTGTTGTTGCTGTTTCCTATCTGAATCAGACACCCATCTACAACCTGTATGTAGAATTAGAGATGGGATTTAATTTTCTTGACATTTTCTTAAAGCCTTCAACCAGTGCTTTTTCATTAGATTTAAAAGAACCGCTTACAGGTTGACACAGCACTGGTTATATGGGTTCTTACATCATAAAAAAGCACTAGACTTCACAGGTCACGTGAAAAGAGGGTTTTCCAAAATTTCCATGTAACAAGCTATATTTTGTAGTATCTTAGCACCACATCCACTTTTCCTTTTTTCTTTAATCTCAAACCTCTGGAACCCTGTTTAGTCAACTCCGTTGAAAGGTCATCTGCATGAGGGTAAGGATGAAACACTGCTCCTGTTGCCGCTCTGCTTAGTGATTGATGAAACAACATTTTGTTGTTAGTTTTTTTACTCTTCATAATTATTTTTCCCAACAATGCACACTAGATCAATGTTCACTCTAGAAATCTAATGCCTCACTGATGGAAGAAACACAATTTATGCACCACCCTAATTACAAGTGTGGTATGGGTGTCATTGAAAGATGATGTCAAAAAGGACAGCATCCTTAAAAGTCAAGTGGTCTTTGGTCTTCGCAGTGTGGAAGGAAACTCTTTGTCCCCCTCGTGATTGCTTCAGCATTACTATTATTTGTTGTGAAAAATTAAGAGCAAGTGAGGTATTGTGATACAGCTCTCTCTCTGTCTCACTACCAACTTCTTTAATTGTAAGCAAACATATACTATTCTTGTAGCGCATACAATGCATCAACTTTCCTCCTATAAAACTACTGCTAGTCAGTTCGGCTATTCTCAAAACCAACTCAACCAGCTGCATGAGATTTTTCACTTACCTGCAGTGATTACTGGTTGCTTCTATTTTGGAGGGAAGGCTACTAGTCCTGTATATTTTGCTGCGTCTGCTTGATGCTCTCCACCCTGGGGCCAGGCGCCCCGCTGCTCCATCCCTCACGCCCCTATCTGTTAAATCAGGTCATTCAATCAGAAGCCCGCATGCAACATGGGACCCTCGCCGGCACCTGTATGAGGAGCTAAGTCTACACCCACCTGGGGTTCGGAGACTTCCCCCCTGTCCCGGCTCCGATGGAACTGTCAATGGCAGAGGTATGAGAAGAACTTTTCCCTTATTTAAATGTTTCACTTCCATATTGACTGTTTGGTGGAAGTTCACATACTATAATATAAAATATCAAGTTCCATCTTTGATTAAATTAACAAAGTAATCTGGGAACCTTGTCATCTATATTGATTATTATTGACTGGTGTTGTATTCAGTTGATGCTTATTGTAGCATTTGTGGTTTTGTTGTTTCTTGACCTAACTGACACTGACAATTTATTGCCAAGAGCACAGTTGAAACTTACTTAAATCTTAAATGTCAGTTCATTTAATCTTCATTCCAATACCTTTTGATTTTTAATGCTTCTGTGAAGTGTTAAAATAATTAATGAACTTTTAGAATCATACCCTGTTTAATACCCAGTGAGAAATGACAAGTCGAATCGACATCGTTTCGACAAACATTTCTTACTGGGATCTACTTTTATATAAGCCGATGCTTTAAAATTGCTGTGAAAATATTGTACTCAAATAGTTTTGATTTGTGTCTTTGGGCATATCAGAAACTCCTCAGGCTAAATCAGGTGAGTTGTGTGCAGTTCTTTGCAAAGTAGTGCTAATAAGGTGCTTTCTCCCCTTATTTTGTATTTAAAAAAAAGTAGAACTTCAATTTTGCACAGTTGTATTAGTCATTGCACTTCTGCTTCTGTTGTACAATGCTGTCATTTTGGCTTGTATTTTCAATATGTACTGAACAACAGTGAACATTCATTTAATGCATCAGTGTTATGTCTTTTTCAGTCTCTTTACTAACTTTCTCTACATTATTTTTATTTTCTCACTCCTGCTCGGGTTGACCCATCAGCTAAGAGTGCAGTGTAGCCAAGGGGAAAAAAATTAGTCCTTACATTTTACTAATCCTCTTTGATCCCTCTCTCATTGTAAATATTTGTAACTGAATAAGTGAGATTCTTTTCTCTATAAATCTATCGGATCACCATCATTATTTCACACTGACTTTTTCTATTGTTTCTTGAGACCCCAATCTATAGATTGCAGAACTAGTTTGTTCTATATACTTTCATCAGTAATTATTTTTATTTAAATTTTTTGTAGGTATGGAAGATGAAATATGCCCCTATGCAACGTTCCACCTTCTTGGTTTCCGTGAAGAAATGGATCCCTCAAAGGCCATGCAGTTCCAGACATTCCCCCACCAAAATGGAACTGGTCACTCAGGAACAATTGGACCGGGTGGAATGGTCAATGGAGGCACTATGGGCCATATGCATTCTCGATCTGGATCACAGTCAATGGTTTGTTTGGTTTTTAAAATGTTGCTTGATGGGTGCATAATTTTTGACAATCATGTACTTATATTTCTGTATACTCACAGCCGAGAGCTAACGGCCGCTACTCCCGCGTTGGTAGCCAGGGAGGTCACAACAACACGTTTTCTCCTGAATATGATGACCCAGCCAACTGTGGTGATGAAGAAGACCAATATGGAAGCCAGTATGGTCCTTATGGTAATCCTTATGATCATTATGGAAGCCGTAATTCTGTGAGCCGACGAAGTGTTGGTAAGTAATTATAGTGATATCTATATTATTAATGATAAAAATGTAAATATTATAAATTATTTTTAATTTTACCTGTAGGATCTGCAAGGAATCTACCAATGTCAAGTAGCCCAGAGCCACCTCCGCCACCACCTCGCAATCATGATCCTAATGATTCAAAGGATTCCAATGAAATTTCAGAGGCAGAATGTGATCGTGATCAACTTGTGAACCGCAGCTACGGTGGTAAGTAAAGTCTTTCTCTTAAGACTTGAAAGTGTGTGGGAATGCCGGAATTTTAAAGTCAAAGATACCCATGAAACAGCTAGGATTTTCAAACACTGCTAAAGTATGTAGGGCATGCATTCTGCACTTTATCTAGGGTACTATAGGTGTATAAAATCTATTTTGGGGCACTTCTGTGTCAGCAACAATCCATAAGTACATGAGTTCCCATTCCTTTTTAAATGCATCTTTTTCCTTATATGCAAAACTTGCTCGGAAACAAATGTGCGTGACAAGAAAAAAAAACCTATTAATCAATTCCTCCATATATACTGCCCTATTGTCAGTTTACCTTGTGCTATAGCCTTGTAATTTTTAAAACACATTCCCATACTCTGGGTAAGTTTTCCAATTTGAAGAGTGGTACAATTTGAAGCATGAAGTAAAACTTGCTCAGTAGACACCATTAAATATACAGTATCTCCCGTTTGTAAGCTTTATTTTGTGTCAAAGACACATTGACACAAGGTATTTAAATGTGTGGCATTAGCTTGAATTTAACTGTAAAATCTGTATTTTTGGTTGTTTTGTATTTTTTTTCACATGTATTAGATCTATTATTTGAAAGTTGAAACACCCCCTTAAATCATTTTGAATTCTTGGGCAGATCCTTAACTTTTTCAAACCCTCCAATCATATTATAGTATTCACTTACACATTAATAGTTCATTTTGATACATGTTGTGAATACGCTGATATCTGATTATTTATGGTTTAGTCTGATATCACTCCTAGAATGTATTTTTGTCCTATCCATCAAATTATTTTTTCAATTTATTCTTTGTTGTTTTAAATTATGAAATTGTATAAAAAATGAAATGTATGATTTATACCTTTTGCTTAATTATTTGAATGGTGACAGGTGGTTTTTGTGTTTATCTTAACCTGTTTAGGCATATGTAACTAACTGTGTGTTTGTGTTTGCTTTTTGAGGAAGTCTTTGTGGCAATTTTGGTGACAAGATACAACTTACAACCTTTTTGTGCACTTTTCCGCAACACTTTCTTCATGATTTCTCATGCACTTTTCTCTGACCCCAAAGAATACTCTTTAGCTTATAAATATGCAAATATTTTTTTTTTGTTGCAAAACATTATTTTTAGTTTTTTTTTTTCTTTAGCTGAACTCTTTTGGAACTACAACTGGCAAAATTAATTGTATAATTGTAAAATTAACCAAGACTAGAATGGCCCTCACTTCATGAGAGGCTCCTTTTTCATCTTGTCTTGTTCTTTGGCTGCACTGCTTATCTCTGTAATGTCAGATATTTGACTAAATTCAGACTATCTTTCACCGTTTGTGTTAAACTGATGAATCAATACTGAGACGTTATTGATGTTTTGATAGCACAGATGTATCACAATAACTACAATTTGCCACTTGTAACGGACTTTAGTCAGTAAACTAAGAAGAGGGCTTAGCTTTTCAGTTTTTTTCACTACATGTTATGACGAAACTTTGCAGTTTTCTGTGTGCTGTTGGTTTGTCATGACTAAAGATCTCTCTATCTTTTTTTTTTCATTTTTTTTTTGCTTTTTTTTACTAAAATTTATTTGCAGTGAATGTGAGGGCCAACTCCAAGGATGGCATGACCACCGAGGAGATGCGCAAGCTCATTGAGAGGTCAGTAGAGAATGATAGCAGGGTTCAGTTGATCAAGTCTGTGGTGGTGGTCAGCTTCTGTGAGGCTTTGGTTATCTGCATCCAGATCATTTCTATTGGTAGTGGTTCTGCAAGTGTAGAGCACCCTATGATCATGTTAATTATCTAAATGAAGTTCGAAGGATTTTGCACTGTAAACTTTTGAGCGTGAATATATTCCTCTGTGAATGAATATGTTTCTTTGACATAGTGTGCTCTAAACTTGTAGGACCAGTGAACCATCATATTAACACTTTCCATATTGTGGCCCCACCTTGAAGTGTCCTAGTAGTGGCATGAGTCTACCCTGGTCTACCCATCACTCTCTGATGAAAATGAAGACTGCGTGGATTTAGTGAGGTGCAGCTGTGAGGGGGAGGGTGGAAAAACAAAGGCTTCAAGCGGAAAGTGTTAAATAATGCATTTAAATAAAAATAAATTAATACAATTGATTACTTTGGAAACAGCCATGAACTTACTAAACAAACCATAATATGGCCAACGTTTGTTTGTCAGTTCATTGTAGTGTACTTACTTTGCACTGACATCAATTTTATTAACACATTGGTCCCTCAATCAACAAAACTTCTTCATTTCCTTTTCTGTGGTGTTAGTTCAAGCCTATACCCTCGCATTACTCTTACAAATGCTTTACCTATTGCATGATGCATTTTCTATTTAAGTGAGGGACTAAAGGGCTTTCAATGTACTTTTTTGTTGACTATAGTACCTGTTGTATTTAGTTAATGCACAACTGAAACCTATGCAGTCATGAATAAAAACTCATATAAGTTAGTACCTATCAGTATATTTACAAAGAAATTTGTATGGTT
>NW_026267165.1:43212-51249 GCF_000697945.3 Frankliniella occidentalis
TAACAGTGGAGTCACTTCATTTCTCTTTTGAAGTACTGTATTTATTTTTTGGGGAGAAGGGAAAGCAACTGTCATGTTCAATCAATACTATTGGATTAGGTTCATTTGATTTCCTATTTTTATTTTAATCTTTATTGTTTCAGAAACGAAGCCGGCCCCCACCAACAACACCACCAAAACGGACTCACAGCCTACGATACTGTGGCAGTGTAATCTCTGAATTTTCATATGCCCCGTACCAAACTGGTACGGCAAAAGTGTGCCATACATAGTAGGCGTAATCATCGCCTTTACATCACTAGACCATCAACTCATAGCTGGGGATAATATTACTCTTTCAGTGTTTACAATCAAAACATTTCTACTTTTGTTCCATTAGGAACAAAAAGTAAAGCCTTTCCCCCTATACCTTTATGGACTGATTCTTCATTTTTCATCATGCATCATGAAATTCTTTCTGATTCTCAGTATTGTGTTACATGTTTAACTAAGCAGCTTAAACAACCAATGCCTACTCAGAAAATCTTTCCATAGCTTTAGCTTTCTTCTATGTATCATTTAATCAGTTTCAAAACTTCTTGTTGGGGAAGGATGCTTGAATCATTTTGTAATCATTGAAAAGTGTGCAAAGATTCGCTCTGAAATCATGGCTGAGATCTTTTTGATAGGTATACCCAGTATGATATTAATATTATCTTGATTAGTCAGTAGGAATCTTTTGTGTTAAATTTCATCCTCACGCTGCTTTTTTGTTTATATTGTTTGTTTTTATTTGAAGTTTCATTGTTTATTGACTTTTGGTGTGTATACGTGCTACAATACGAACACAAATGTGCATGTGTAAATTGATGTACATTGAACTTTGCAGGAGTGATAAAAATACTTCCTGCAGTCAAGTCACATGCCAAATTTATTATACATATTCATATACTATGCTATGTACAATATACTCATAATGCAGTGTGTCCATTAAACATAATATTTGTGCGGGTAAATTAATCTCTAGCAGTGAGGGACTAGTAGCAAATGATGTCATGTTCTATGGTCTAATTATAACTATTCACCCGGTTCTACAATACTAGTCATTATTGATTAACTTCTTTTTCAAGAAAAAATTCTTACGGTTTGGGGAAATTATCCCACTGCCTCTATCGTTGCTGCTGCAATTCTTGCATTGTGGTGTGTATTGAGTCTTTGCAGCAGTGGAAAATGGTGTGTATCTGTTATATATGAGAGCTGTGCCTGACATCATTTGTAATAGCCCCCAAAAATAGATTGATGCGTTTGGAGGAGTGGATCAGGATTAATACTGCTCGTTTTTTAGGGATTATAATTATCAAGGTAGCTCTAGCTGTAGATTCTAGGCATGAAGAAAGGATCAGGGCAAAGGCAGCATGTTCAGTCGAGTCAACTGCTAGTGCCGCCAGATCAGAATGAAAAAAGCTCTTTTGCTTTCTTGGTGCTGTGCAGATTCTTATGTGTACCATGTCTGGTCTTTAGTGTGAGAAACATTACAATTAATTGTTGCAATCGGAGGCACCTTATACTGGCTCTAGTATCACAGCTGAGAGTTTGAAAGAGCTTGTATGAGAATTACAAGCATAATTCTTAAGCTGATCTGACAAGTGTATTTACCCAACTATTAATCCTGATATGTTTCATCTAAATGTGTTAATTTCTGTGAGGCTTGAAAGGTCTTTATGTCACTTCCTCTTTCAAATACCTATCATTTTTTTATCCCTTTTGGGCACACTGTGTGTGTTTGGTTTCAAGCAAAGCTCAACATGTGACATGTGATATTTTGTCCTGAATTAAGTTACTATTTAAATTTTTTTAACATTTTATTTCTGATTGTTGTATGTAGTATTTGCTGATCGGCAGTCTCCCAGTGGTTTCATTTAATTTATAATTGTTATTAATTATGTGTGGATTAATGGTAGCTCTAAATTGACACTTGTAATGGTTAGTCCCTTACTACGGAGAAGTATGAGACTGGCATGGGGCAACTATGTCACTGCCAAGTGATAAATATGCGTCCGTACTTATCACAGAAACAGCGATTGGAAAGAAATCTCTTCTCGTAGCATTCCGGGCGATGACTGAACTTTGCATTTTATTAACTTTCAACTCCAAAGAAATGTTAGACTGCAAAGTATCTTCTCACTTAAAGATGTTTGGTTTTCACCCTTATTTCTTTTTGTTCTCTCTTGTATTGTGTTTTATTTTAACCTAATCGTGTCTGGCAAGAGTGAACTGAGTATCTCTTTATCATAAGGGAGCCAGTGCAATGTTGTAACGTTCATGTGCTGAGTGGCCAATTGAATGAAAGACCAGTACTCCTCACTGTGATAGAATGTGCTGGGTTTTTTAATTGGCATGGTGCTAAGTGGTGAGAAAGACGAAAGTAGCAAAGTTTCCCCTTTGGTTGCACATTAATGTGCAGAACACAGTCTCTTGAAATTAAATAAGCTCTACAAAGTAGAACTGATTGATATTTCTTCTTCCATAGAAGTAAAATGAATTGAGATAGGGGAAGCCACTTTGAAATTAAGACTCATAAATTGCCAAAATCTAAGATGAGTACCTAGAATTCTCATTAACTTACATGAAATAGATACTCAAATTGGGTCAGCCCAGCACCAGAATGACGGATTTTAGGCTTGTTAGCTATCTTGAATTGCAGATGATATTCTACTCGCTCATATCTGCAGTTTTAAAAAAAACTAATTATAATGCAGCATTTTATGAAATATCTACATTATAATGTGAAAATTTCGCCAAGTTACTCTGTAAGTTTCTTTTTGTAGTCAATATTTGAAACTATGTAGTCCTTGGCTTAGCAAAACTTAATCAACTTAATCATATTCAATCAATTTATCTTTGTTTCTATGGGTTTATGTCATGTATTTGCATTTTCTGTGTGTCCTTACCCTATGGAGCAGCTCCATATTATCCATTAAATTTTGTAGCGTAATTCATACGCCCAGAGGGCTCATACTTTAGATTATACACGCTTCTATCATTTTGGATCTGAAATTGCATTCTTGATATGCTTTAAGTAAGTCCCCAGTGCTGCATTTTTCAGTGTCAAACTTCTCTTTACTTAATACATAGTCTCTTTTAATGTACAAAGTATTTTATTCTCAACAGTGCATTTGTATTCAAGTAATACAACAAGTTTACACTTAAACTTTGCTTGGATTGCTTTGAAAACTTTTTAAATTAAATGTAATTTTAAGTTTAGTCATAAGTGCAAGTTATGTTTAAATAACTTAGCTATCTATGTATTATATTATGTATGTCATTTTACTTTTTTGAGTTAAATGAATGTCAGGATGAAGACGCAGAGATGGAATTGGATTTGCTCTATTTGATGAGGGGCAGTGATGCCTACACAGGAAAAAGTGACCTTGTCAGAGAAGGAAATCAACAAAAGAGTCTCTATCTAGAAGTCAGGAAATCAATTGAGTGCATAACAGAATGATGAATTTTCAAAATTATTTATTAAACATTACAGTTGGTAGAATTTTGTGAGTATACTTCTCACAAATACATACTTTTTTTCTGTCTTATGGTACAATATGGATTAAGTGAGCATGAGCTGTGCCCTCACTGTTGTAAGATGGAATTGCTCAAGGCTTCAAGGAAATGGAACATAAAATTGAACTGGGAGGTTGACTGCTACACAAATGTCATACATTTCTGTAAGAAATGTTGGTATCATGTTTGAAGCTCTCTGAATTTTTATGAGTTTCATGGAATTGATGAAAAAAGAGAAAGGGGTGAAATCTCTCTGATTGCCTGAATACATGAAGAATGATTTGTGGAGTTTGTTGTCTTAAATCAAGTAGAGATCTCAACCCCTTTCATCTGGTGTTATACTGACTTCCCTTTTCTGCTATGGACACTTCTGGGTAAATTTTACCTACAGTTTGAAGTGAGTAAGACCACTTGCCTCCTCATTTCAAACTTGAGCGCTTCAGTCAAGGTACAGTGTTTAGTTAACAGCTGAGCTAGCAGAAGGCTTCCTTTTTTATCTCCATGTAAGTTTATCTGTGGGACTGTGATGTTTCATTAGCTTAATGGGAAGCGTTCAATATGCTGTTAGCAATTTCATCAAAATGCTGTATGAGGCACAAAGGAATGTAAAGTGTCGTTTTAAGCTTCCAGAAAGTCAACCAGATTAGGGGTCCTAGTCACACAGCTCTTTGGTAAATATTTCTTGTATGTTTCTTGTGTATAATTTTAGTTCCACTCGTTTGTGCTTTTTTTCTTATGCACATCATACCAATCAAGTGTGATCAACTGTTTTCCAATCGAACCTACCTGTGATGTTATTGATGTGAGACCTACTCTTAATTTATTATCAAGTTAAAACTCATTACTTGAAAGAGTTGGTATAGGACCAGCGCCATTTGATAATTAAAGCATCACTTTGATTTGGTCAGTAGACAGTTAAGTGAAAAAAAGACTTAGCGTTTGTTTATAGTATTATTCTTTTTCTAATTTAAAGGAAATTTAATTCACCATGAAACAGAAATTGACCAAAGAGAGAAATCCTGTGGGCTGGACTCCTAATATGGAAGCTATTTGTACCAAAGTTGTAGAGTGGTTAGTAAATTTGTGTTAATAAATTCTAAATTAAAATTTATGTGTTGTTGTTATTTTGTGCATGTCTGTGGTGTGAGAGTGTGTGTGTGTGTGTGAGAGAGAGAGAGAGTACAGTGCACCTCCATTACCAACTAACACACATTTATCCACCTTTAAGATGAAGAGAGTTGGGGGAGGACGGGGTGGAGTGCCTTGCGCAGCGCACAGGCATGCGATAGTTGGGAAACACAATAACACGTCGTGACAGTGCGACAATACTGCCATACACATTTGTTTTGCCATATTGCGCACCAGCACAGCCCGTACCGACTGTGCATTCGTTTGCGTCACTGACCACCACCCAGTGTTAATGACGACCAGCCTGTTTGCTCGCCGTCAACACAATGGTTTGCACTGACTGCCCCCGCCACGCCACTTGGCCGGGCATCAGGAGTTCATGTGTGGACGCGGGCGGGGGCTGGGGTGGTGCTCATTATGCCACACTTACGACAAAATAAAACCTCCTCTCCCCGGAGCCGCCCCTTTCTGTCCCCTCTCAGATCTGTTAAGACATGCGCCCCGTTTCGAGTCCAACTGAAGGCAGGGGCAGTGCACTGTGCTGTGGGTTGCCTCCATACAGTGCGCTTGCAGTGCGTATTGCCTACCTTCCAGGCGGCTCTTGAGGGCTGGTTGTGAGTCGACCTTCGCCTGACTCGCGAGCCCCCCTCACACCGACTGGACAGGACAGGGGCGAACGGGTTACAGCCGGAAAGGAAGAGTAAAGAGAATCAGAGAACGAGGAAGAGGGGGGAGGGGAGGGGGCGGACAGAGGGAGGGCGGCTCGGACATCCAAGCCACTCCAAGCCGCGCCGCCGCCGCGGCACTCGATCCGATCGCGGCCGAGTGGGGCCGAGCTACTGCTGCGGAGCTGATCCTGATCACCACCACCGCCCAGGCCGGCCAGGCCGGAGAGAAGAGAAGGGTGCGGTTCGCCGCCAACAGCCCCGCGGTGCTCCGACATTCACTTTGCTCGGGGCACAGGCAGACCCAGTGACCCTAGCAGTCTAGGAGAAGACCTCAACGCCCTCGTTGCCCTCTGCGGGTCGAGCGCACACACACCCGCGCTGTCCGCGGCATCGCGCCACCTCCAGCCACCCCAGCGCGCCGCTGCCCTCTGGCCTGCCCTCCTGTCCCACCTGTTGTGACGGCGATCGGGGCGGCGCTGACGGCGAACAGCAGCCAGATCGCAGTTGGCCGCGCAGGGGGGAAGAGCAGATCTTCGCGAGCAGCCTCGGTAAGTTTGCCGGTGGCCGGAAGTGTGGACCTCGACTGTGCATTTTTTGGCGGGAGCCTGTCAAGGACTCGGCGGCCTGACAACCACTGCAGCAGCTGCGAGGGGCCGCCGTCAGCGTCAGGCCGCCGGCGCCATGACCACGGCGCGTGCTCCGCTGGGCTCCGCGTGCTGCTGGGGGCGCCCGGCCCGGCCCGGCCCGGCCCCGGCTGGTAACGAGGTCCCCCGGGCCTGACCCTTCACTCCCCCCCACCCCCTTTTCGCTGTCCGTCTTGCAACACACACCCTCCCCCAGGCCAGTATAAATGCGAAGCCCTGTTTATTCACTGTTTTGGGTCCTTGAATACCCTTTCGTTTATGAGGACCGGTGATTTGCCGTTGCTGTTTCCAGGACTTCCAGGACCCGGCAGCCGCCCTACCTGACAGACCAGAGGCGTGCCCATAAGGCCTCGGCGTGAGGCTGCGACGCAGCACTCTCCGCAGGTACTAACCGTGCCGACGCCAGGTGAACCGAGCCGCCTGCCGCCGGGGTGCAGGTGGGCTCGCCTTCCACCCGCCATAGACCACTGTCCCCGTGCGTGCAAGTGGGTGACTCTCCCGCATTCCTGCCCAGGTTGGTCGCCCAGCCCCGTTTGAACAGGTGGGTGGTATACCCGCGGGCGTGTTGCCTGCGGGCGCGGAGTCGTCTAAGAGATCGCCCACAAAGTACGTCCGTTTTTCTCAGATCCATTCGGGCCACTTGCGGGAGCTCAGCGCCTGCGAGATTCGGGGTAGGCCACTCCGCAGTACACGCGTGAAACGCAGGCAAGATATTGCCTACCGACAAGGCGCTATGACAGCCTGCAGCGGCTCAACTTGACAGGTTCGAAAAGGAAGGACGTACTTTATGGATGACACCTAAAGCTCCGTAGTCGGTGACGATAGGCAAGCCTGCCCGCATGCCTGCATCCGGGCGTTGCTCAACGGGGCTGGGCGACCACCGCGACCACCGTAACAAAACGGCGTTTGACCGCCGGCCCATCTGAAAAAAAAAAACATGTTTGTCATAAAGCATCATATGAAGTCCTATTGTACTCCAAGAGCCTTCAAACATTTCTAGTGACTGTTGTGGCGTGACATTCCACCCCTCTCTCGTGTCACCAGCGCCGCGGGTTCCGATGTGGGTGGCCATCAAGGACATCATGGTGTTCGCATGGCTGCCGTTCGTCACCCTATCCCTGTGGTGGGTTGTCCCGCACAGGGATGAGTGAAACAGATTGATATTGCAGCAGCTTACTCACGGTAATTTTTTTTTTTGAAATAGGATTGTCGAGACCGACAGTAAGAAAAACTATTCGATTCGCCCAGAGGTTGTCCTTCCCGATCACTACGTGAAAGGTAAGCGTGTGTTAGCCCTACAGAGATGCATGAAAGTTTAAAGTAACGTTTATGGGGTGGAAAGAAGAATAAGAGTGTCTTTAACACCCCCTTTCCCTTGGTTGTCATCAGAGATCCAGCCTCCTGCCACCACAGGGCAGCCCGTACATTTATTCTTCGATATACATATCGTTGACATCAACTCCATCAACGTCGAAGACATGGATTTCCGGTAAGAATTGCTGTACTATGAGCTCGTTCGTTATTGCAGTAGGGCAGAACGGGCAGAACCAGGCGAAACGCACTCGGTCCTCTTCACTGTTTGCCATTATTGCAGCGTGGACATGTTCGTGCGGCAGCAGTGGACGGAGCCCCGTCTCCACATGCCGGACGCCATTTTCGAGGACGGCGAAGACTACGTGACCTTACCCCCCGAGTTCTTCGACAAGCTGTGGCAGCCGGACCCATACATCATCAACTCAAAAGTGTCGGGTAAACGCAAATAACACCCTCCTCGGGGACCACCAAAAGTTTCGTGGCCTCTTTCACCGCTCTCGCTCGCTCTCTCTCCCTCCCCCAGAGATCGCCATGCTCACGCACCAGTTCTCCTCCGTGACGCTGTACCGCAACAGGACGGTGCGCTACTCGGCGCGCATGCACGCCATCGTGGCCTGCCAGATGGAGTTCCAGCTCTACCCGATGGACATCCAGCTGTGCCCCGTGTACATCGAGAGCTGTGAGTCGCGAGGCCTCCGGGCCGGTGTAGGCAACGCCAGGCAAGGCGGCCGCATCGCTATCCG
>NW_026267165.1:51789-78877 GCF_000697945.3 Frankliniella occidentalis
GTGTACATCAATCAGTTCATAATATGCATAACAGGCTTACCTTGCCCAATAGAGCATTGTTCAGTGATTCACCTATACAGAACAACTTTGGGTTTTCAGCTTTTGTCTGATTCTTAAATAACTTCTGTCAAATTTTGAAAGCTGTAAAATAATACTGCATGTGTTTCACAATTCCTTTGGTCACTCGCTAATCCCTCTTTGAGCAAAATTTATCTGTTAAATGACATTGTATACTAATTATCTTTGTGACAACATATATTGCCCTTGTTTTGCATGCCCCTTTCCAATGATGTATGGTAAAGAGTTCAATCGACTTTAGTGTCTGCTTCAGATAATGTTTATGCTTATTATTCTTAATAGCTGACAAAATAATTGTGAAATTCCAGATTCAACTGTAAAGTGTACGTAAACTGATCTAACTGATGTAATAGTTAACATCTCACTATACATCAATTTAGACTGTGTGTGTGAATTATTATTTTTTAAATCCATAACAGTTTTTTGTTGTTTTTTTTTTTTTTAATTTATGGAATTGAGTTTTGGCACATTTTGCACAGATTCTGCATGGCATGTCAAATATCTCAGATCAATTAACATAAAATAGTTGAAACCTTTAGTAGAGTTTGATCTGGTTTGATCTAAACTTTTAAAAAAAGATCCATAACAGTGGAGTCACTTCATTTCTCTTTTGAAGTACTGTATTTATTTTTTGGGGAGAAGGGAAAGCAACTGTCATGTTCAATCAATACTATTGGAATAGGTTCATTTGATTTCCTATTTTTATTTTAATCTTTATTGTTTCAGAAACGAAGCCGGCCCCCACCAACAACACCACCAAAACGGACTCACAGCCTACGATACTGTGGCAGTGTAATCTCTGAATTTTCATATGCCCCGTACCAAACTGGTACGGCAAAAGTGTGCCATACATAGTAGGCGTAATCATCGCCTTTACATCACTAGACCATCAACTCATAGCTGGGGATAATATTACTCTTTCAGTGTTTACAATCAAAACATTTCTACTTTTGTTCCATTAGGAACAAAAAGTAAAGCCTTTCCCCCTATACCTTTATGGACTGATTCTTCATTTTTCATCATGCATCATGAAATTCTTTCTGATTCTCAGTATTGTGTTACATGTTTAACTAAGCAGCTTAAACAACCAATGCCTACTCAGAAAATCTTTCCATAGCTTTAGCTTTCTTCTATGTATCATTTAATCAGTTTCAAAACTTCTTGTTGGGGAAGGATGCTTGAATCATTTTGTAATCATTGAAAAGTGTGCAAAGATTCGCTCTGAAATCATGGCTGAGATCTTTTTGATAGGTATACCCAGTATGATATTAATATTATCTTGATTAGTCAGTAGGAATCTTTTGTGTTAAATTTCATCCTCACGCTGCTTTTTTGTTTATATTGTTTGTTTTTATTTGAAGTTTCATTGTTTATTGACTTTTGGTGTGTATACGTGCTACAATACGAACACAAATGTGCATGTGTAAATTGATGTACATTGAACTTTGCAGGAGTGATAAAAATACTTCCTGCAGTCAAGTCACATGCCAAATTTATTATACATATTCATATACTATGCTATGTACAATATACTCATAATGCAGTGTGTCCATTAAACATAATATTTGTGCGGGTAAATTAATCTCTAGCAGTGAGGGACTAGTAGCAAATGATGTCATGTTCTATGGTCTAATTGTAACTATTCACCCGGTTCTACAATACTAGTCATTATTGATTAACTTCTTTTTCAAGAAAAAATTCTTACGGTTTGGGGAAATTATCCCACTGCCTCTATCGTTGCTGCTGCAATTCTTGCATTGTGGTGTGTATTGAGTCTTTGCAGCATTGGAAAATGGTGTGTATCTGTTATATATGAGAGCTGTGCCTGACATCATTTGTAATAGCCCCCAAAAATAGATTGATGCGTTTGGAGGAGTGGATCAGGATTAATACTGCTCGTTTTTTAGGGATTATAATTATCAAGGTAGCTCTAGCTGTAGATTCTAGGCATGAAGAAAGGATCAGGGCAAAGGCAGCATGTTCAGTCGAGTCAACTGCTAGTGCCGCCAGATCAGAATGAAAAGAGCTCTTTTGCTTTCTTGGTGCTGTGCAGATTCTTATGTGTACCATGTCTGGTCTTTAGTGTGAGAAACATTACAATTAATTGTTGCAATCGGAGGCACCTTATACTGGCTCTAGTATCACAGCTGAGAGTTTGAAAGAGCTTGTATGAGAATTACAAGCATAATTCTTAAGCTGATCTGACAAGTGTATTTACCCAACTATTAATCCTGATATGTTTCATCTAAATGTGTTAATTTCTGTGAGGCTTGAAAGGTCTTTATGTCACTTCCTCTTTCAAATACCTATCATTTTTTTATCCCTTTTGGGCACACTGTGTGTGTTTGGTTTCAAGCAAAGCTCAACATGTGACATGTGATATTTTGTCCTGAATTAAGTTACTATTTAAATTTTTTTAACATTTTATTTCTGATTGTTGTATGTAGTATTTGCTGATCGGCAGTCTCCCAGTGGTTTCATTTAATTTATAATTGTTATTAATTATGTGTGGATTAATGGTAGCTCTAAATTGACACTTGTAATGGTTAGTCCCTTACTACGGAGAAGTATGAGACTGGCATGGGGCAACTATGTCACTGCCAAGTGATAAATATGCGTCCGTACTTATCACAGAAACAGCGATTGGAAAGAAATCTCTTCTCGTAGCATTCCGGGCGATGACTGAACTTTGCATTTTATTAACTTTCAACTCCAAAGAAATGTTAGACTGCAAAGTATCTTCTCACTTAAAGATGTTTGGTTTTCACCCTTATTTCTTTTTGTTCTCTCTTGTATTGTGTTTTATTTTAACCTAATCGTGTCTGGCAAGAGTGAACTGAGTATCTCTTTATCATAAGGGAGCCAGTGCAATGTTGTAACGTTCATGTGCTGAGTGGCCAATTGAATGAAAGACCAGTACTCCTCACTGTGATAGAATGTGCTGGGTTTTTTAATTGGCATGGTGCTAAGTGGTGAGAAAGACGAAAGTAGCAAAGTTTCCCCTTTGGTTGCACATTAATGTGCAGAACACAGTCTCTTGAAATTAAATAAGCTCTACAAAGTAGAACTGATTGATATTTCTTCTTCCATAGAAGTAAAATGAATTGAGATAGGGGAAGCCACTTTGAAATTAAGACTCATAAATTGCCAAAATCTAAGATGAGTACCTAGAATTCTCATTAACTTACATGAAATAGATACTCAAATTGGGTCAGCCCAGCACCAGAATGACGGATTTTAGGCTTGTTAGCTATCTTGAATTGCAGATGATATTCTACTCGCTCATATCTGCAGTTTTAAAAAAAACTAATTATAATGCAGCATTTTATGAAATATCTACATTATAATGTGAAAATTTCGCCAAGTTACTCTGTAAGTTTCTTTTTGTAGTCAATATTTGAAACTATGTAGTCCTTGGCTTAGCAAAACTTAATCAACTTAATCATATTCAATCAATTTATCTTTGTTTCTATGGGTTTATGTCATGTATTTGCATTTTCTGTGTGTCCTTACCCTATGGAGCAGCTCCATATTATCCATTAAATTTTGTAGCGTAATTCATACGCCCAGAGGGCTCATACTTTAGATTATACACGCTTCTATCATTTTGGATCTGAAATTGCATTCTTGATATGCTTTAAGTAAGTCCCCAGTGCTGCATTTTTCAGTGTCAAACTTCTCTTTACTTAATACATAGTCTCTTTTAATGTACAAAGTATTTTATTCTCAACAGTGCATTTGTATTCAAGTAATACAACAAGTTTACACTTAAACTTTGCTTGGATTGCTTTGAAAACTTTTTAAATTAAATGTAATTTTAAGTTTAGTCATAAGTGCAAGTTATGTTTAAATAACTTAGCTATCTATGTATTATATTATGTATGTCATTTTACTTTTTTGAGTTAAATGAATGTCAGGATGAAGACGCAGAGATGGAATTGGATTTGCTCTATTTGATGAGGGGCAGTGATGCCTACACAGGAAAAAGTGACCTTGTCAGAGAAGGAAATCAACAAAAGAGTCTCTATCTAGAAGTCAGGAAATCAATTGAGTGCATAACAGAATGATGAATTTTCAAAATTATTTATTAAACATTACAGTTGGTAGAATTTTGTGAGTATACTTCTCACAAATACATACTTTTTTTCTGTCTTATGGTACAATATGGATTAAGTGAGCATGAGCTGTGCCCTCACTGTTGTAAGATGGAATTGCTCAAGGCTTCAAGGAAATGGAACATAAAATTGAACTGGGAGGTTGACTGCTACACAAATGTCATACATTTCTGTAAGAAATGTTGGTATCATGTTTGAAGCTCTCTGAATTTTTATGAGTTTCATGGAATTGATGAAAAAAGAGAAAGGGGTGAAATCTCTCTGAATGCCTGAATACATGAAGAATGATTTGTGGAGTTTGTTGTCTTAAGTCAAGTAGAGATCTCAACCCCTTTCATCTGGTGTTATACTGACTTCCCTTTTCTGCTATGGACACTTCTGGGTAAATTTTACCTACAGTTTGAAGTGAGTAAGACCACTTGCCTCCTCATTTCAAACTTGAGCGCTTCAGTCAAGGTACAGTGTTTAGTTAACAGCTGAGCTAGCAGAAGGCTTCCTTTTTTATCTCCATGTAAGTTTATCTGTGGGACTGTGATGTTTCATTAGCTTAATGGGAAGCGTTCAATATGCTGTTAGCAATTTCATCAAAATGCTGTATGAGGCACAAAGGAATGTAAAGTGTCGTTTTAAGCTTCCAGAAAGTCAACCAGATTAGGGGTCCTAGTCACACAGCTCTTTGGTAAATATTTCTTGTATGTTTCTTGTGTATAATTTTAGTTCCACTCGTTTGTGCTTTTTTTCTTATGCACATCATACCAATCAAGTGTGATCAACTGTTTTCCAATCGAACCTACCTGTGATGTTATTGATGTGAGACCTACTCTTAATTTATTATCAAGTTAAAACTCATTACTTGAAAGAGTTGGTATAGGACCAGCGCCATTTGATAATTAAAGCATCACTTTGATTTGGTCAGTAGACAGTTAAGTGAAAAAAAGACTTAGCGTTTGTTTATAGTATTATTCTTTTTCTAATTTAAAGGAAATTTAATTCACCATGAAACAGAAATTGACCAAAGAGAGAAATCCTGTGGGCTGGACTCCTAATATGGAAGCTATTTGTACCAAAGTTGTAGAGTGGTTAGTAAATTTGTGTTAATAAATTCTAAATTAAAATTTATGTGTTGTTGTTATTTTGTGCATGTCTGTGGTGTGAGTGTGTGTGTGTGTGTGAGAGAGAGAGAGAGAGTACAGTGCACCTCCATTACCAACTAACACACATTTATCCACCTTTAAGATGAAGAGAGTTGGGGGAGGACGGGGTGGAGTGCCTTGCGCAGCGCACAGGCATGCGATAGTTGGGAAACACAATAACACGTCGTGACAGTGCGACAATACTGCCATACACATTTGTTTTGCCATATTGCGCACCAGCACAGCCCGTACCGACTGTGCATTCGTTTGCGTCACTGACCACCACCCAGTGTTAATGACGACCAGCCTGTTTGCTCGCCGTCAACACAATGGTTTGCACTGACTGCCCCCGCCACGCCACTTGGCCGGGCATCAGGAGTTCATGTGTGGACGCGGGCGGGGGCTGGGGTGGTGCTCATTATGCCACACTTACGACAAAATAAAACCTCCTCTCCCCGGAGCCGCCCCTTTCTGTCCCCTCTCAGATCTGTTAAGACATGCGCCCCGTTTCGAGTCCAACTGAAGGCAGGGGCAGTGCACTGTGCTGTGGGTTGCCTCCATACAGTGCGCTTGCAGTGCGTATTGCCTACCTTCCAGGCGGCTCTTGAGGGCTGGTTGTGAGTCGACCTTCGCCTGACTCGCGAGCCCCCCTCACACCGACTGGACAGGACAGGGGCGAACGGGTTACAGCCGGAAAGGAAGAGTAAAGAGAATCAGAGAACGAGGAAGAGGGGGGAGGGGAGGGGGCGGACAGAGGGAGGGCGGCTCGGACATCCAAGCCACTCCAAGCCGCGCCGCCGCCGCGGCACTCGATCCGATCGCGGCCGAGTGGGGCCGAGCTACTGCTGCGGAGCTGATCCTGATCACCACCACCGCCCAGGCCGGCCAGGCCGGAGAGAAGAGAAGGGTGCGGTTCGCCGCCAACAGCCCCGCGGTGCTCCGACATTCACTTTGCTCGGGGCACAGGCAGACCCAGTGACCCTAGCAGTCTAGGAGAAGACCTCAACGCCCTCGTTGCCCTCTGCGGGTCGAGCGCACACACACCCGCGCTGTCCGCGGCATCGCGCCACCTCCAGCCACCCCAGCGCGCCGCTGCCCTCTGGCCTGCCCTCCTGTCCCACCTGTTGTGACGGCGATCGGGGCGGCGCTGACGGCGAACAGCAGCCAGATCGCAGTTGGCCGCGCAGGGGGGAAGAGCAGATCTTCGCGAGCAGCCTCGGTAAGTTTGCCGGTGGCCGGAAGTGTGGGCCTCGACTGTGCATTTTTTGGCGGGAGCCTGTCAAGGACTCGGCGGCCTGACAACCACTGCAGCAGCTGCGAGGGGCCGCCGTCAGCGTCAGGCCGCCGGCGCCATGACCACGGCGCGTGCTCCGCTGGGCTCCGCGTGCTGCTGCTGGGGGCGCCCGGCCCGGCCCGGCCCGGCCCCGGCTGGTAACGAGGTCCCCCGGGCCTGACCCTTCACTCCCCCCCACCCCCTTTTCGCTGTCCGTCTTGCAACACACACCCTCCCCCAGGCCAGTATAAATGCGAAGCCCTGTTTATTCACTGTTTTGGGTCCTTGAATACCCTTTCGTTTATGAGGACCGGTGATTTGCCGTTGCTGTTTCCAGGACTTCCAGGACCCGGTAGCCGCCCTACCTGACAGACCAGAGGCGTGCCCATAAGGCCTCGGCGTGAGGCTGCGACGCAGCACTCTCCGCAGGTACTAACCGTGCTGACGCCAGGTGAACCGAGCCGCCTGCCGCCGGGGTGCAGGTGGGCTCGCCTTCCACGCGCCGTAGACCACTGTCCCCGTGCGTGCAAGTGGGTGATTCTCCCGCATTCCTGCCCAGGTTGGTCGCCCAGCCCCGTTTGAACAGGTGGGTGGTATACCCGCGGGCGTGTTGCCTGCGGGCGCGGAGTCGTCTAAGAGATCGCCCACAAAGTACGTCCGTTTTTCTCAGATCCATTCGGGCCACTTGCGGGAGCTCAGCGCCTGCGAGATTCGGGGTAGGCCACTCCGCAGTACACGCGTGAAACGCAGGCAAGATATTGCCTACCGACAAGGCGCTATGACAGCCTGCAGCGGCTCAACTTGACAGGTTCGAAAAGGAAGGACGTACTTTATGGATGACACCTAAAGCTCCGTAGTCGGTGACGATAGGCAAGCCTGCCCGCATGCCTGCATCCGGGCGTTGCTCAACGGGGCTGGGCGACCACCGCGACCACCGTAACAAAACGGCGTTTGACCGCCGGCCCATCTGAAAAAAAAAAACATGTTTGTCATAAAGCATCATATGAAGTCCTATTGTACTCCAAGAGCCTTCAAACATTTCTAGTGACTGTTGTGGCGTGACATTCCACCCCTCTCTCGTGTCACCAGCGCCGCGGGTTCCGATGTGGGTGGCCATCAAGGACATCATGGTGTTCGCATGGCTGCCGTTCGTCACCCTATCCCTGTGGTGGGTTGTCCCGCACAGGGATGAGTGAAACAGATTGATATTGCAGCAGCTTACTCACGGTAATTTTTTTTTTTGAAATAGGATTGTCGAGACCGACAGTAAGAAAAACTATTCGATTCGCCCAGAGGTTGTCCTTCCCGATCACTACGTGAAAGGTAAGCGTGTGTTAGCCCTACAGAGATGCATGAAAGTTTAAAGTAACGTTTATGGGGTGGAAAGAAGAATAAGAGTGTCTTTAACACCCCCTTTCCCTTGGTTGTCATCAGAGATCCAGCCTCCTGCCACCACAGGGCAGCCCGTACATTTATTCTTCGATATACATATCGTTGACATCAACTCCATCAACGTCGAAGACATGGATTTCCGGTAAGAATTGCTGTACTATGAGCTCGTTCGTTATTGCAGTAGGGCAGAACGGGCAGAACCAGGCGAAACGCACTCGGTCCTCTTCACTGTTTGCCATTATTGCAGCGTGGACATGTTCGTGCGGCAGCAGTGGACGGAGCCCCGTCTCCACATGCCGGACGCCATTTTCGAGGACGGCGAAGACTACGTGACCTTACCCCCCGAGTTCTTCGACAAGCTGTGGCAGCCGGACCCATACATCATCAACTCAAAAGTGTCGGGTAAACGCAAATAACACCCTCCTCGGGGACCACCAAAAGTTTCGTGGCCTCTTTCACCGCTCTCGCTCTCTCCCTCCCCCAGAGATCGCCATGCTCACGCACCAGTTCTCCTCCGTGACGCTGTACCGCAACAGGACGGTGCGCTACTCGGCGCGCATGCACGCCATCGTGGCCTGCCAGATGGAGTTCCAGCTCTACCCGATGGACATCCAGCTGTGCCCCGTGTACATCGAGAGCTGTGAGTCGCGAGGCCTCCGGGCCGGTGTAGGCAAACGCCAGGCAAGGCGGCCGCATCGCTATCCGTATTGGGCGGCCTACCCACCACACATGTTCGGGGAGAGCACCTAGGGCTAGTGGGAGTTCCGAGGTAGAGCTATTATGGAGAGCTCTGAGAGAGAGCACCTAGTGAGAGCTCTAAAAGAGGTAGGTAGCTGGGTAACTGAGTGTGCTGGCCGTGCTGCCTCGGTCTCAGGGCGCCGGGCGGGTAGGCAACGCGCCCGCAGTGCTCCTCACCGGGCGGCCTACCCTAAGTTGGTCGGGCGCTCCCTTCGAGTCGCAGAGTCGCAGCGCAGCGGTCATGGTGTCATGTTGGGTGTTGGGTCTGATATGGCCATTAGCGACTGGCAAAGTGAGTGTCCATTCCCGACAAAAAAAATAATCTTTTTAAATATCAAATGGTGATTATCAATCACAAACAAAAATTCTACCGCTTATCAGAAAGACGAAAATATTTCTTTCTGGCTCTAATCTGGTGGGCGCGTATACCCTTCTCTTCATACAGTCTCCTACAACGACCACAAGCTGCGGTTGCGATGGGGTGAGGACGGCGTCTCGGTCAACCCCGCTCTCAAGCTGCTGCAGTACAACGTGGGCACACCCCTGGAGCTCAGGGAGATGAGCGGCTACCGCATGGAAAAGGACGGTGAGTTAAGGGCACATTACGTCTTGTCGAGAAGGTACTTACCGCGCGCTAAGTCGGAGGCTCAGTTTCGTCTACGGTGCTGCAGGCAACTTTTCCCGCCTGATCGCCTACTTCCGGTTTGAGCGGCAGATCGGCCACCACCTGATCCAGACGTTTGCGCCCTCGTCCCTCGTCGTGCTCCTCAGCTGGTGCGGCTTCTGGCTCGGCCTCGACGCCATCCCGGGGAGGGTCACCCTCCTGGTCACGTGCATGCTCACGCTCGTCACCATGTTCACCGGGCTCAAGGACATACCCCCCGTGGCGTACGTCAAGGTGCGTGCAAGGCGTGCGTTGAACAATAATAACTCAGTACCCGTCAAGTCACCATCCGCTGAGCACAAGCCGAATACGTGGGTTACAGGCGCTGGACGTATGGATGGCGGCGTGCATGCTGTTCGTGTTCGCCGCGCTCGTCGAGTTCGTCGTCGTCAAGGTGCTGGACGTCCAGCACCAGCGGGAGCAGCGCGAGCACAGAGGCTCGCACCCCCTGGTCAGTGCGCACCGGCTCCTATGCACGACACAACCCATGCAACTAAATCAGGCGAACCTTTTTTTTTTTTTTTTTTTGCAGTGCATCTCAGCCGCGGAGAATGGCGATCCGTACTCACAGGCGTGGGAGATCACGGGCTCCGGCAGCATCTCCGGGGTGGGCGCCCGGTGGCGCAAGGTGGCCGTCAGCTGCCCCGGCTCGGCCCCGGGCTCCCCGGGCTCCGGCTCGCCCGACAGCCCGCCGCACGTCTTGCTGCTGCCGCCCCCGCGACCCGCCCCCACTGGCGGCAACGCCGTTCCCGTCTGGATCGACAGGTTCGCGGGAGGCGGCCTGGGGCCCGAGCAGACACAGCTGTGGAGGCGGATAGACCGCATGTCGCGCCTGATCTTCCCCGCACTCTTCATCATGTTCATCATGTGTTACTGGCCAATACTCCTGCTCAAGGCTTACGGCAAGTGAGAGCACTGCACGTGACTTAAAAATTTCATTCAAGCTTTAGTTGGCAGGGCGAGCACTAGCAGGACACTATATCTCCCGCAAGGTGAGAAGTGTTGCAGACCAACCATCTTAGAGACATGCAGTTTCTTATATTTTTGAATGACAAATTGAGCAGTGAGAATATGTAAGCCGCTCTCTAAACTGATTTGTCGATCTCTTCCACAAAACTGCAAAACTGGTTACTTTTGAAAATAATGTTAGCTTTTAGATGAATTTTTTTTTTTTTTGAAAACAGGGTGAAGGTTTCAGACAGAATGACAAGCAATGATAAAGCAACCTTCTGTCATAATTATTGTATAATTACGATATAAACAAGATTTTCCTTATCCCATTAACATCAGTTCTTCATCACTTATATCACTAGATTCGTTATCTTCCTCTCCCTCGGAATTGACTTGTACAGCAGAACTGCTATTTTTTCTGAGTTCCCCTAACTTTTGAAGGTAACGTAGTGTGTACTTGTTGAAATCGCAACTAAAAAATTAAAATTGTCAAATTATTAGAACAACGGCAGAGATTGAATCAACATAGGAGTATAAGAATATATAGGACTTACATTTTTCCTAGTTCGTCATGTTTGCGTGTTAGAGCTTTCTGCAATGTTAATAACACAGGCAGAAGTTGTGTGTATGTTGTGGAACCTCTATCACGAAGTAGTCCAGGGCTTAGAGAGTTAAGGAGGAAAGTTGACCACTGAAGATAAAAGTCAATATGTCGGGTAGATTCTAGAGACCCTGCCACAAATCTCAATGCCCGAACTTGGTAGGTGGGAGGCATTGAAGATACTGTTAATTCCACTGAAAAAAGACAAAAATTGGGGATTGTTTACATGACAGAGAAATATTTTCCTGTGAAATATTGTTATATGAATGCCAAATTAGTTCCTATCTTACCACTTTCAGGGGGAACTGACTCCACTACTTCTTGAATGAGATCTTGTTCATTCATTTTTACTGCCATCATTAAAGCTAAAAATGGAATGTTAAAAAAGTAAATGTAATAAACAATTAAAAGCTAAAAGAATTAATATGTAAATTGTATATGATAAAGCAAAGCCAGTGCAGATTACTTTCAAATGACCATTTACCTTTTGCATAGTCACACTCCTTCAGAGTTTTTCTTGTGGATTCAGGAGTGACACCCAATTCCAACATGAAGGGATCAAAAACCAATCCCAAGTCAAGGGAATACACTAAAAGCCCTTCAGTAGTAACTGCTGACCAAGCTTGGCCTGTAGATGAAGAGAAGTTATCAAAACTTAAATAGACAGGAGTTAAAATTTACTCCAAAAGAAATCAAGAATATTTTTTTGTACCTGTAGGGGAAAATTGAAGGGAAAAAACTCTAACTTCTGGTTTAACATTTCTTGCAGCCATATCACCTGATTTAACTCCAGGTAATTTTAAAGCAACATTTCCATCCTCATCTTCGTCTCGTTCTTCAACAAGAGCTAGATTACCAAATTCAGTCATATTGCGTCGGTTTACAAAATCCTAAAACAGATAGTTTGAACACATGAAAACTATTTATTTAGACTAATTTGAACTTGACACTCATAATCACACTATACGTAAGATTACTAACATCAACTGCATCAAATGATCTGTTCTGCGTTATCTCAAATTTCTTCACCAACATTGATTCTTTTACATTGTAAATGCACACATTCTTTGATTGCCCGCCAGCTAGAATGTTCTCACCATCGGCAGAATAACATAGACTGTTGAAAGCTCTAAAAAAAAGTAATTAAAAAATTAAAAATAATCGCTTGGATTTATTGAGATACAGTAATTACGATAGACAATAGATCATTTAACTTACTTTCCCTTCAAAGTCTGTTTGGCAGTTACAAGATCTGTATCAGATCTGCCACTGCCCAAATCATTTCGACCTTCAATACAGCTTTTTTGATCACCAGTTTTAGCACTAAAGAAAGAAACCTGAGCATCTAGAGTTGCCACAGCAACTTCCTCCCCATCAGGACGATATGTTACAAAAAGTCCTACAAAAATTAGAGAACACAGCTGGGTTAAGATATTTTTAGAATTTAATTATGCTCAAAAGTTTTAATTCTACTCACGCACCATCTGCAGGTAAAGAAACAGTGTCATGAGCAGACCCACTTTCAATTGCATTCCACAAACGTAATGTTTTGTCCCAGCTAACAGACGCCATAGCAGTACTAGTAGGACTTGGGCTGAATGCAATACTAGAAACTGGTCCTTCATGGCCAGAGAGGATCTGAAGGAAGATTTGGTTATTATATAATTCCATATAATTTTAAAGTCAGCATTAAAAATTCCCTAAAGAATAAAAATTAAAACAAATCATACCTCTAACAGTCGACCTAATTTAATAGACCAAAGATATATCTCAAAAACGTCTTGGCCACCAGCAGCAATGAAATCTCCACTTCGATCCAGTGCTACACAAGTGAACTGAACAGGCCTAGGAGATGTCAATGTCCTGAAGTTCCGATATCTTTTAAAAAACAAATAAACAGTCATTAATATTAATGCCTATGGCCTATGATAGTTAGCTGCAGCTGAATCAATTTGAAAAAGTCAGCCACCCTACCGAGTCATGTCAAAAGCTCGTACAGTGCCATCAAGGGACGAAGTGACCACAAATTTCCTGTTGTGACTGAACTGAACACCTGTCACAGCAGCTGTGTGTTCATGGAAAGTAACAAAACAAAACCCAGATGAGGTGTTCCAAAGTTTAACCTGAAAATAAAATGAGAGAGGGCTAATTTTATTTCATCATTACTGTAAGGCATCGAGCTGATATTTCAGCAGAGATTTTACCTTTCCATCTCCACCACCTGTAACAACATATTGACCATCTGAGGAGTAGGCTAGGCATGTCATGTTATTAGCATGTCCCTGCTGCTTCATGACATAGGTTTCACTTTGCCATTCCCACACAAGCAATTGGCCAAGACCAGAACAACCCAAGGCAATCCAGTCACCTGGGGCATTCAATGCAACAGATGCAATAACTTGGTCTGAAATACTTCAACAAAAAATTGGGAAAATTTAATTAACAAGCCTTTTCTTTCTCTTGTCCAGTAACACAGTCAAATGAAACTTACCTGAGGGAATGAATGAGAGAGACATTTGGCATCTCATGCAAAAAGAATGACCCACAGGAAAATCCAGTAACTAAAACATGAGTCTCAGCATGGTATGAAGCTGAAGTCAAAGTTGCACTTCTATCAGCTTTCACGAGATCATTCAAATAGTGCCTTGCTAATCTCTTGTAGACAAGTTTTTTCATCTGTTCATTACCTGTAAATTATGATTATTTTATTTATTTTTAAGGGTTTAATTTATACGTAATTTAAACTATAATTTCCCTGTGGAGAGAAAAATTATAGCCTCCTTACCATCATCATCTACTTCCATTTCTTCATCACTTTTTGATCCTTTCGACTCCTTTGAAGTTTTGTCACCCGAAGTCTGTGGAATGTCATCTTCGCTATCACTGTTTGAAGCCTCTTTAACTTTTTTCTTTAGTGGTTCCCATGGCTCCAAGTCTGATGGTTCAATACTACTTTCCCAAATGCAGAGATGTCCATTTCTACGTAAAATTTAAATGAATATTTAGGCTAACACTATACAAAACACGGAAATGATTTTTTTAAAACCTAATTTTTAACAATACCGTGCTATAGTGATTAGGTCCAAAGATTGTTTCTCAAAAAATACAGCTCTTATGGCGTCAGAATGGCTTCCCAAAGTAACTCCACGAAAGTTGGCAAACTTTTCCAAAGAGTAGAGTTTAGTGCACATGTCCTTTGAGCCAACAGCCAAAATCCTACAAAAAATTAAAAACGTTTAATATTTTGAATTTCATAATGTACAAATGTAATCACATAAATGTAGAAAAACAGCAGTTGAATCCAATTACTTAGAATAAGATAACTTACTTTGAGTCACCTGACCAGTCAAGACAAGTGGTATCATCAAAAGCACCATGAAAAACACGTTCCATTATAAACGGGTTGAACTCTCCAGTTGCTGGCCCAGGAGACTTGAAAACAAAGACATTGTTTTCCTTGCAGGCTGCAAAATGCTTTCCGTCTGGACTGAAGCGTATACATCTCACTTTCCTCTTGAATCGGTACTTGTGAACAGTAGTGCCACTGATCAAACTTATCAAATGTGCCTCTCCTTCTTCATTGACAGCGATTAGTATACAACCATCAGGAGAGAGATCAAGAGCAGTGAAATTAAATCGGCTTTCAACTGGGAGAGTAGAGGTTTTATTGCTGAAAAGAAATAGGATAATTTTAAAAATAGCATTAAGTTAGCAAAGCAGCTACAAAAATCTAGAGCATAAAACCAATGGATCAATTTCAGCAATAATAATTTACTCACTTCCGTAAATCAAAAACTGAAATTCTGTTTCCTACGGGGCTAATAACAGAGTTGCCATCTGGGGTAAAAAGTAAGTTCCCGCGGTGGTATACTGACCCAAAGAGATTGGAAAACTGAAAATAAAAAGAAATACAGTCATTCAGGTTGACTGTGATAAACAACACAATAACACAGATTTAAAAAAGGAAATATAGGTTAGACTCCGATACCTTATACGCGAACTTCATGTTGAACTGATAATAACAGTTGATAACCTCAACAACAACTCGTCAACAACCAAATTATTGAATAGGACAGTTGTTTTAAAACGTTCAAGAACAAGTAATACTTAAAACATCGTAAATTTCTATTATTTTCAAGTGTCTCACGTGTAGACGGCACTTGTGTTTACCGCAACATGGGTGCTTTTCTTCTTCTTCCTCAGTGAAGAAAGACTCGCGGGGGCCTTGAGCTTTTCTTCGATTGCTAATAAAACACGAAGAAATGGTTTCACTACCTTACTGCGTTATCTCAAATTTCTTCACCAACATTGATTCTTTTACATTGTAAATGCACACATTCTTTGATTGCCCGCCAGCTAGAATGTTCTCACCATCGGCAGAATAACATAGACTGTTGAAAGCTCTAAAAAAAAGTAATTAAAAAATTAGAAATAATCGCTTGGATTTATTGAGATACAGTAATTACGATAGACAATAGATCATTTAACTTACTTTCCCTTCAAAGTCTGTTTGGCAGTTACAAGATCTGTATCAGATCTGCCACTGCCCAAATCATTTCGACCTTCAATACAGCTTTTTTGATCACCAGTTTTAGCACTAAAGAAAGAAACCTGAGCATCTAGAGTTGCCACAGCAACTTCCTCCCCATCAGGACGATATGTTACAAAAAGTCCTACAAAAATTAGAGAACACAGCTGGGTTAAGATATTTTTAGAATTTAATTATGCTCAAAAGTTTTAATTCTACTCACGCACCATCTGCAGGTAAAGAAACAGTGTCATGAGCAGACCCACTTTCAATTGCATTCCACAAACGTAATGTTTTGTCCCAGCTAACAGACGCCATAGCAGTACTAGTAGGACTTGGGCTGAATGCAATACTAGAAACTGGTCCTTCATGGCCAGAGAGGATCTGAAGGAAGATTTGGTTATTATATAATTCCATATAATTTTAAAGTCAGCATTACAAATTCCCTAAAGAATAGAAATTAAAACAAATCATACCTCTAACAGTCGACCTAATTTAATAGACCAAAGATATATCTCAAAAACGTCTTGGCCACCAGCAGCAATGAAATCTCCACTTCGATCCAGTGCTACACAAGTGAACTGAACAGGCCTAGGAGATGTCAATGTCCTGAAGTTCCGATATCTTTTAAAAAACAAATAAACAGTCATTAATATTAATGCCTATGGCCTATGATAGTTAGCTGCAGCTGAATCAATTTGAAAAAGTCAGCCACCCTACCGAGTCATGTCAAAAGCTCGTACAGTGCCATCAAGGGACGAAGTGACCACAAATTTCCTGTTGTGACTGAACTGAACACCTGTCACAGCAGCTGTGTGTTCATGGAAAGTAACAAAACAAAACCCAGATGAGGTGTTCCAAAGTTTAACCTGAAAATAAAATGAGAGAGGGCTAATTTTATTTCATCATTACTGTAAGGCATCGAGCTGATATTTCAGCAGAGATTTTACCTTTCCATCTCCACCACCTGTAACAACATATTGACCATCTGAGGAGTAGGCTAGGCATGTCATGTTATTAGCATGTCCCTGCTGCTTCATGACATAGGTTTCACTTTGCCATTCCCACACAAGCAATTGGCCAAGACCAGAACAACCCAAGGCAATCCAGTCACCTGGGGCATTCAATGCAACAGATGCAATAACTTGGTCTGAAATACTTCAACAAAAAATTGGGAAAATTTAATTAACAAGCCTTTTCTTTCTCTTCTCCAGTGACACAGTCAAATGAAACTTTACCTGAGGGAATGAATGAGAGAGACATTTGGCATCTCATGCAAAAAGAATGACCCACAGGAAAATCCAGTAACTAAAACATGAGTCTCAGCATGGTATGAAGCTGAAGTCAAAGTTGCACTTCTATCAGCTTTCACGAGATCATTCAAATAGTGCCTTGCTAATCTCTTGTAGACAAGTTTTTTCATCTGTTCATTACCTGTAAATTATGATTATTTTATTTATTTTTAAGGGTTTAATTTATACGTAATTTAAACTATAATTTCCCTGTGGAGAGAAAAATTATAGCCTCTGAATCAACATAGGAGTATAAGAATATATAGGACTTACATTTTTCCTAGTTCGTCATGTTTGCGTGTTAGAGCTTTCTGCAATGTTAATAACACAGGCAGAAGTTGTGTGTATGTTGTGGAACCTCTATCACGAAGTAGTCCAGGGCTTAGAGAGTTAAGGAGGAAAGTTGACCACTGAAGATAAAAGTCAATATGTCGGGTAGATTCTAGAGACCCTGCCACAAATCTCAATGCCCGAACTTGGTAGGTGGGAGGCATTGAAGATACTGTTAATTCCACTGAAAAAAGACAAAAATTGGGGATTGTTTACATGACAGAGAAATATTTTCCTGTGAAATATTGTTATATGAATGCCAAATTAGTTCCTATCTTACCACTTTCAGGGGGAACTGACTCCACTACTTCTTGAATGAGATCTTGTTCATTCATTTTTACTGCCATCATTAAAGCTAAAAATGGAATGTTAAAAAAGTAAATGTAATAAACAATTAAAAGCTAAAAGAATTAATATGTAAATTGTATATGATAAAGCAAAGCCAGTGCAGATTACTTTCAAATGACCATTTACCTTTTGCATAGTCACACTCCTTCAGAGTTTTTCTTGTGGATTCAGGAGTGACACCCAATTCCAACATGAAGGGATCAAAAACCAATCCCAAGTCAAGGGAATACACTAAAAGCCCTTCAGTAGTAACTGCTGACCAAGCTTGGCCTGTAGATGAAGAGAAGTTATCAAAACTTAAATAGACAGGAGTTAAAATTTACTCCAAAAGAAATCAAGAATATTTTTTTGTACCTGTAGGGGAAAATTGAAGGGAAAAAACTCTAACTTCTGGTTTAACATTTCTTGCAGCCATATCACCTGATTTAACTCCAGGTAATTTTAAAGCAACATTTCCATCCTCATCTTCGTCTCGTTCTTCAACAAGAGCTAGATTACCAAATTCAGTCATATTGCGTCGGTTTACAAAATCCTAAAACAGATAGTTTGAACACATGAAAACTATTTATTTAGACTAATTTGAACTTGACACTCATAATCACACTATACGTAAGATTACTAACATCAACTGCATCAAATGATCTGTTCTGCGTTATCTCAAATTTCTTCACCAACATTGATTCTTTTACATTGTAAATGCACACATTCTTTGATTGCCCGCCAGCTAGAATGTTCTCACCATCGGCAGAATAACATAGACTGTTGAAAGCTCTAAAAAAAAGTAATTAAAAAATTAAAAATAATCGCTTGGATTTATTGAGATACAGTAATTACGATAGACAATAGATCATTTAACTTACTTTCCCTTCAAAGTCTGTTTGGCAGTTACAAGATCTGTATCAGATCTGCCACTGCCCAAATCATTTCGACCTTCAATACAGCTTTTTTGATCACCAGTTTTAGCACTAAAGAAAGAAACCTGAGCATCTAGAGTTGCCACAGCAACTTCCTCCCCATCAGGACGATATGTTACAAAAAGTCCTACAAAAATTAGAGAACACAGCTGGGTTAAGATATTTTTAGAATTTAATTATGCTCAAAAGTTTTAATTCTACTCACGCACCATCTGCAGGTAAAGAAACAGTGTCATGAGCAGACCCACTTTCAATTGCATTCCACAAACGTAATGTTTTGTCCCAGCTAACAGACGCCATAGCAGTACTAGTAGGACTTGGGCTGAATGCAATACTAGAAACTGGTCCTTCATGGCCAGAGAGGATCTGAAGGAAGATTTGGTTATTATATAATTCCATATAATTTTAAAGTCAGCATTAAAAATTCCCTAAAGAATAAAAATTAAAACAAATCATACCTCTAACAGTCGACCTAATTTAATAGACCAAAGATATATCTCAAAAACGTCTTGGCCACCAGCAGCAATGAAATCTCCACTTCGATCCAGTGCTACACAAGTGAACTGAACAGGCCTAGGAGATGTCAATGTCCTGAAGTTCCGATATCTTTTAAAAAACAAATAAACAGTCATTAATATTAATGCCTATGGCCTATGATAGTTAGCTGCAGCTGAATCAATTTGAAAAAGTCAGCCACCCTACCGAGTCATGTCAAAAGCTCGTACAGTGCCATCAAGGGACGAAGTGACCACAAATTTCCTGTTGTGACTGAACTGAACACCTGTCACAGCAGCTGTGTGTTCATGGAAAGTAACAAAACAAAACCCAGATGAGGTGTTCCAAAGTTTAACCTGAAAATAAAATGAGAGAGGGCTAATTTTATTTCATCATTACTGTAAGGCATCGAGCTGATATTTCAGCAGAGATTTTACCTTTCCATCTCCACCACCTGTAACAACATATTGACCATCTGAGGAGTAGGCTAGGCATGTCATGTTATTAGCATGTCCCTGCTGCTTCATGACATAGGTTTCACTTTGCCATTCCCACACAAGCAATTGGCCAAGACCAGAACAACCCAAGGCAATCCAGTCACCTGGGGCATTCAATGCAACAGATGCAATAACTTGGTCTGAAATACTTCAACAAAAAATTGGGAAAATTTAATTAACAAGCCTTTTCTTTCTCTTGTCCAGTAACACAGTCAAATGAAACTTACCTGAGGGAATGAATGAGAGAGACATTTGGCATCTCATGCAAAAAGAATGACCCACAGGAAAATCCAGTAACTAAAACATGAGTCTCAGCATGGTATGAAGCTGAAGTCAAAGTTGCACTTCTATCAGCTTTCACGAGATCATTCAAATAGTGCCTTGCTAATCTCTTGTAGACAAGTTTTTTCATCTGTTCATTACCTGTAAATTATGATTATTTTATTTATTTTTAAGGGTTTAATTTATACGTAATTTAAACTATAATTTCCCTGTGGAGAGAAAAATTATAGCCTCCTTACCATCATCATCTACTTCCATTTCTTCATCACTTTTTGATCCTTTCGACTCCTTTGAAGTTTTGTCACCCGAAGTCTGTGGAATGTCATCTTCGCTATCACTGTTTGAAGCCTCTTTAACTTTTTTCTTTAGTGGTTCCCATGGCTCCAAGTCTGATGGTTCAATACTACTTTCCCAAATGCAGAGATGTCCATTTCTACGTAAAATTTAAATGAATATTTAGGCTAACACTATACAAAACACGGAAATGATTTTTTTAAAACCTAATTTTTAACAATACCGTGCTATAGTGATTAGGTCCAAAGATTGTTTCTCAAAAAATACAGCTCTTATGGCGTCAGAATGGCTTCCCAAAGTAACTCCACGAAAGTTGGCAAACTTTTCCAAAGAGTAGAGTTTAGTGCACATGTCCTTTGAGCCAACAGCCAAAATCCTACAAAAAATTAAAAACGTTTAATATTTTGAATTTCATAATGTACAAATGTAATCACATAAATGTAGAAAAACAGCAGTTGAATCCAATTACTTAGAATAAGATAACTTACTTTGAGTCACCTGACCAGTCAAGACAAGTGGTATCATCAAAAGCACCATGAAAAACACGTTCCATTATAAACGGGTTGAACTCTCCAGTTGCTGGCCCAGGAGACTTGAAAACAAAGACATTGTTTTCCTTGCAGGCTGCAAAATGCTTTCCGTCTGGACTGAAGCGTATACATCTCACTTTCCTCTTGAATCGGTACTTGTGAACAGTAGTGCCACTGATCAAACTTATCAAATGTGCCTCTCCTTCTTCATTGACAGCGATTAGTATACAACCATCAGGAGAGAGATCAAGAGCAGTGAAATTAAATCGGCTTTCAACTGGGAGAGTAGAGGTTTTATTGCTGAAAAGAAATAGGATAATTTTAAAAATAGCATTAAGTTAGCAAAGCAGCTACAAAAATCTAGAGCATAAAACCAATGGATCAATTTCAGCAATAATAATTTACTCACTTCCGTAAATCAAAAACTGAAATTCTGTTTCCTACGGGGCTAATAACAGAGTTGCCATCTGGGGTAAAAAGTAAGTTCCCGCGGTGGTATACTGACCCAAAGAGATTGGAAAACTGAAAATAAAAAGAAATACAGTCATTCAGGTTGACTGTGATAAACAACACAATAACACAGATTTAAAAAAGGAAATATAGGTTAGACTCCGATACCTTATACGCGAACTTCATGTTGAACTGATAATAACAGTTGATAACCTCAACAACAACTCGTCAACAACCAAATTATTGAATAGGACAGTTGTTTTAAAACGTTCAAGAACAAGTAATACTTAAAACATCGTAAATTTCTATTATTTTCAAGTGTCTCACGTGTAGACGGCACTTGTGTTTACCGCAACATGGGTGCTTTTCTTCTTCTTCCTCAGTGAAGAAAGACTCGCGGGGGCCTTGAGCTTTTCTTCGATTGCTAATAAAACACGAAGAAATGGTTTCACTACCTTAACACATTTAACAGAAAAGAACGTTTTAATAATAGAACTTTAAAGCAATTTGACAATGCGATTAAGTCCAATCATTTTAATTGAGCGTACGTCAACGGGGCCGTGACTAAGCGTCAGCGTTTCATCGTTTTTCTTGCTGTAAATCCCACATAACAGCGACTCAAAAGTCGATGATCGGATTAAATTAACATCAATCTGTTAAAATTTCTCGTAAACGATATGTTTGCGCGATTTCCAGTAGTAAAGATCGCTAAAAAGGTGCTTGTCTTCTGCTAGAAAATGGCGTCGGCGGTGGCTGGCCGACGGGCCGTGGCTGTTCGTGACGTCACCGGCATCACATGAGAGCGAGCGTACGATTCGCCGAGAGGGCCGAAGAGCTCACTTCGCAGCCAATCGCCGAGCGACACACTGCCTTCTGAGTCCGACACTGCCCGTCACATGACCCTCAGCCAGTAGGCCATATTTGACAGTGAGCTGTCTAGTTTAGTGAGAGAGTGAACTCGAGTTGAGTATTTTCATCGTCTCCGTGGTCGTGTAAATACCGCAAACAAATTTAAAATGGCAGCGGATATGGCACCAATCTACTCCCCTTTCTTCGGCGTGATGGGAGCCGCCTCTGCTATCATTTTCAGTTGTAAGTATATTGAATGGAGACCATACGCGGGCCCAGCGGAAGGGGCTTAACTGCTTGGCCTGCCTATTGATTTGGCCCGGGGGACCACCCCCCATCTTCGCTAAGCTGCGTGGCAAAATCGTGTTTGCGGGCAGCTAACTGGGTCCTAGCGTGTTAACGGGGTCTCTTTGAGCCTAGTCACATGATGGGGGTGGAAGCCTTAGCATGTGACACACCCCGTACCGGGCAGGCCATCGGGGTTCTGGGCCACCCGGGACCTCGTTTCAGGGTGGCCGATGGCCACCTCACGGGGTGAAGCACGGCGCTTCCTATCTTCTAAGCGAATTCCCGTTATTTTCCCTCGCTAAATAAGCCCGTATCCATCAGGATCGCTTCAAGTTTCTGGTCGGCAGCAGACCGCGATGAGAAAAGCAGGGCCTCTCACGGTCCCCGGAACCTGTGACGACCTCGGCCAGTCACGAGTTCTGTCAAAGTCCTCCGTTGGCTGAGAAGTTGCAAGTTGCAGCCTTGTCGCGCTGCGCTTGTCAGCTCGTGATTTTCTCTTCCAAACTAAAAATGCGGCATTCTGTTCACCTTTTCTGTCTAATTCCCACAGTTTTCCTCTAACAAATTTTGACTACATGGCGATTTTCGGCCTCGGGCCTTGGCTGGGCATGACCATATGCGGTTACTTGCGATTTTGCACGCAACTGCAAAAGATCCACAAACACATTTTTTCCACTTAAATTTTTTGTCTCTTTTGAATCAAATCAGACCAAACCACCTGACAATGGATACAAATGCAATTTAAAGTTGTCCAGAGTTTGGTTAGGTTCATCTTAACACGGTACCAAAATGTGATTTTGTTTCTCTATTCATCAGATTGTTAGTTATGAATGAACGAATTAAGAATTTAAAACCTAATGAAGGAATGAATGGGATTCTCTGATGAATTCATAATATTTGGAGACCTTGTAAATTGACATGGGCACACGTAACCATTCACTTGCAATGTTATATTTAAATGTAGACCAAAGTTTCTACTTTTTGATCGATTATCTATGTAGTTCTACTCTTGGTTTTAATTGAGAAACTTACATCTTGCATAGATATTAACCTAAGCGGCCATCAGCTGATCCAAGATGGCTGCCCCTTCAGACCTTAGTCATGTGATTTGGTCTTGTGACCCCATTCAGATCACATGCATGTCCCTATGTAAAGTAAATTTTTTGGAGGGAAATGTTTGTAAACAGTCAGTAGTCAATCTTCCCTGTACTATCTACCTTTATCTACTTCAACCTCAGGAAGCCACTTGAAACCTTATCTTCACAATAGGTGTTTGCTGATAGCGTATTGATGGGCTCTTCCTTCACACTCAAAAGATCAGTTCAAAGTTTTAGTGTCAGAAGTTTGAAGATATTGTAACTGTTAATCCTTTTCATATTTTGACTGTTAATGAATTGTTTTCCTTTCTTTTTCAGCCCTAGGAGCTGCTTATGGCACAGCCAAGTCCGGCACTGGTATTGCCGCCATGTCGGTAATGAGACCAGAACTTATTATGAAATGTATCATTCCCGTTGTCATGGCGGGTATCATTGCCATCTATGGTTTAGTGGTGGCTGTCCTGATTGCGGGTAACCTGAATGAGCCCCCAAATTACACACTATTCAAGTAAGTACCTGGCATCAATTCAATAAATCTATTAAAAGGTTACCCTCTCTGTTGAGAGCAATCAGTCTTATTCTAGAGCTTTATTAAACTCTTATTAAACATATATTTGTCTTCTTTCAGGGGTTTCCTGCATTTGGGGGCAGGTCTTGCTGTAGGCTTCAGTGGTCTTGCCGCTGGCTTTGCTATTGGTATTGTTGGTGATGCTGGTGTGCGAGGAACTGCCCAACAACCTCGTCTCTTCGTTGGTATGATCCTGATCCTCATTTTCGCTGAGGTCTTGGGTCTGTACGGTCTCATTGTTGCCATCTACCTCTACTCCAAAAACTAAACAGTTCATTTGCCATGGTCATCTGTACTTCAAGAAAGAGGAGAATGCCCAGCTTCTGGAATTCTTCTTGTTTATAATTTCTTTCTTGTTTCGGGTCCCTCGCTATGAAATGCTGGGAAAATTGGCGGGCAGTGCCGAAATGTCTCCTACACTGAGCGATACCCACCATTCGTAAAAGTATTCACTTTAGTTTTAGTTTATTTTCTGAACAAAAGAAAGACAGAGTTCCGGAAGTATTCAGCTCCAGGATTTTTTTTCTTACAAAGGCTGAATATTGTAGCACAATTATTTTTATTTTTTTAAAATATTTAAAAAATAATAGGTGGTTTTAAAACGGCTCACTGTACTTTTGATGCATATATTGTTTTGTACTAAATTATGCTTGCCCCAGCAGCAGAAAATGAAATGTCTAGCTTGAAAGGTGTTGATCGCTTGCTTCGCAGCAGACATTGTGGTGGGCTAGTATTATTTGATATTACAATTGTCGCATATCATTCTCCCTTTCTCTCCTTGCTCTTTTGTTATCACTACTCCTGGGGAGTAGTTTGTTTGTCTTGTGTACATATTATTTTAAAATTTGAAATTTTAGTTAGGAGGGTAAGGGTATATCCCTTTCAAGCTACTCATTTTGGTTCTGTCTAGGCCTACCACAAAGTTCTTTTTGTAGGATTTTCTGAATCAGTCATTCAGTCATAACCATTTGTTAAAATGTCTACCATTTAAAATATTGATGTAGGTAGAACTTACCCCTGGATTAATAGTACAACGTACCTTCTGCTTCATTGGTATCATCTACAATTTAAATTATTTTCTGAGCAGCTTGTAGACTCTTAAATGTTTTGAAAGTTAAGATCACTTTTATTGAATTTTAAAATTTTGTCTGAATATATAAGCCTTTTGGTCTTAACTGCTGCGTAAAATTAAAGTGAGGTGTTAGTCTGTTGGTAGTTGTAGTATTGTTACCTGTTAGTCAGGGGTGGGTACAGTGTTGTTTAAAGTGAATACTAGAAGATAATTTGTACATTCCAATGAGTGTCTATCATTCTTTGAAAGCAATCTTTAAGTCAGGAAGATAAAATATGAGTATATATGTAAACATATACTGTATAATACTTAAGTCACCCTTGGTAATTTTAGTGGTTCATCTGTCATTGATACATCATTTCACCATTAGGCCACAGTTGAACAGCGGCTGAGTGCTGCGTATACTGCCCCTCGCTTGACCTGCACAACCCTATAAATCTGTATAAATGTATCCCCTATTGTAATTATTGGCATTGCCTCTGCTGGATATTTCCTTAAGTGATCATGATCTATCTTCCCCTTTTAATGGGCTGCTATGATGTAAATGTAAATCAAGACTTCCTCTTCAAGGTTTTACTTGATTTGAGCTCAGTAGGTTTTTATTTTAACTTTGTGCAACAGTTGTGAGGAAGCTACTTTGTTGCGTGACATTGGGATTACCATTTTCCAACCATTTTATCTACCTAATTGAGCAACAAGAGCTATATTCTCTTGTTGCTTGCAGGTTTGGTTCCAAATATTTTAGGCATTTCTTTTGCTGCATTCATTTTTAGAGTGGGAGGTGTGAATACGTCTTTCTGCTGTGTCCTTTGTTTTTTTTAGAAAGTATGTTGGCTTTGTTGTATGATTCTTGTTTTAAATTGTGTGTTAAGAGTTTACAATTCTAGCATGTTCAGTGATGGCAACTTTTTTCGACATTGTTCCTTTTCCGGTGTATAAAATAGCATGTCTGTTATCTGTGTATGAATGATATTAAGAAGGAAATAAAAGAAATAGAACTGATTTGTGCTTTCTGTTTCATTTAGCACCTGAAGGTGGAACTAGCCTCCTCCCTGTCATGCCTGATGCTTGGTGATGTAACTGGTATACAGTAGCATCCAAGCCTCCAAGCCTCCATCGAGATGTCTATACATTTTATCAGTTTCGGCGAGGACGAGACGCGCTTTCCGCCGGCTCCAACCCGATTCACCGTTAAACGGTGGTACTTTGTAGTCAGCCGTCGCCGCCGCCGTCCCGGGGAAGTCGTATCTCATGTCAGTCAACACGCCTTATCTCGAGAGCGTCGTCAAGTGGCCGCTCTGAGCGCGCGGTTCTCCTCTCCGGCTCTCCTCTTCCGGCGCGGATGTCGCCGTACAGCACTCCCGTGGCGTTCGGGTCGTGTCGTCACCGCGGCACTACCGTCCTGTCCTAATCAATGGGCGTGGGTCACTCGGAGCGGGAGTGTGGGGGGCTCGACTGGGCCTTGTACTACGTACGGGCGCGTGGCGCTGCTGCTGGCTCGGTAGTGCGGTGCGGTGCTGCCAGACGGCGAGTCGGGGGCGTAACATATAAGGGGGGGAGGGGGTCAATACTTCGGAAACACCGTCCGATTCACCTCCCTCCTACCCCCTACCCCGACGACGGAGAGGACTTCAGTCTTGAGAAAGGGCAGCCCTTTCTCAAGCTTTAGTACGCTCTATTGTCCGCGACGACGAGTTCTCTCGGACGGACTTCGGATAGGAGGGCGGGCACGGGCGTCGAGATGCTGGCGGCGGCGGGGAGGACTTGGCGTTCAAACTGGTTCAAACTAAACCGCCGCTTCCCCCTCAGCTGCTGCTGGGGCTGCATTTGGAAACGGGCCCCGCGAGAGCGTCGCGCCGTGATTCAGCGGCATGCCAACTCGGCGGGGGCCGTCCGTACATCAGCTCAGCCCCCCCCCCACCCCCCGCCTTATTATATTAGAGGCAGCCCCTGAGCGGTGCCAATGGCCCTGGGGCGACCCGGGCTGGGCTCCCTGCAGCAAATCAATATATTTTTTTTTCACTCTCTAAATCTTTTTTCTCATCATCCGCGTCATTTCGCCTCAATAAATAGTCCTTTTACACACGCACCACCGCAGCAGAGTGCAAGTGTCCATCCGCGCGGCTCTCTGTCGCTCGTGCATGCCCAAAAGCCCACGCGAGCGACAGAGAAGGCAGGCGTCTGGCGCAGCCCGCGCAGCCCCGCGTGACGACAGGTGCCCCACGCCGAGTCACGTGCCGAGCGGGCGCCAGGCGCCACGAGCCGCCGCGGCAGGCGCAGCGGGCGCCGCCAGGCCCGTCCTCCAGGAG
>NW_026267165.1:88003-89033 GCF_000697945.3 Frankliniella occidentalis
AAACATCTCCAGCAGACATGGTAGACCAGGTAAGTGCGTGACCTTCGACGCAAGTCGTGCGGCTTCAGGAATGATAGTGGAATCCTTGCCATTGCAAGGTGGCAAAAAACAACAACAAAAAAACAACAACACACATTCACACAAAAAACAGCGACTTTCACCCTTCGTTCATTTATTCCTAAAGTCACACTTCTACGTCCCGTGTCATTCGTCCTATACAATCGTTTCAATGTCTATCCAAAATGTCTGCTACCGGGCCCCAGCCAAGGCATGGTGGTAGCTGGCTGTGCCCCGTCGGCGCAAACGCGCATACTAGCCCGCGCGCACGGGTGCGGGTGGGTTGCCTATTCGCACGGGGCCTGAAGGCGCCGAGACGATAGGCAGACCCGCCCGCACCCGTGCATGCGGGTTAGTGTACGCGTTTGCATCGAGGCGGCACAGCTACCTCCCTGTATGAAGTTGAGGCCAACTTAAACATATGAGACATATTTTGTGTCACACATTGTAACGTAAGATCGTAAGATTATTGTTCCACCCTTCGTAAAGCGACCTATAACAGTCTTACTTTTTATCGTGACGTGAGACGAATCCAATAGAGAACATCCACGGTTTACCTGATTTTAATAACATGACCTTCCGATGCTGCATCGCGTCCAGGGGCTTGGAAACCCCAGCACGTGACCACATTGTGATCACTCTGCGCCGAATGTGTTAAAGTGCAAGGCGGGCACTGGATCTCGTGGTTTAAGGCATGCGACAAAAACAAACGAACGTCTTACTTCAAATGTGTAATGTATCCGGATTCCATGTGCAGCGGCCGTGACTAGCTTAGCTTGAGTCAAGTTCGAGGCCGCATCCCTGCGCCTATATGTTCTGGCCTCACCCTTGCACGCTCGACAGGTCATAACATGAACTCGTGAACGTCATGTCTGCCGTGGTCACAGTGTACACCGTGGCCGTGGTAAACGATAGTCAAATCCGCCCTCGTGCGTGCATATGCGGCACAGTCTCTCAACTACGAATGTGAGGG
>NW_026267165.1:89083-94491 GCF_000697945.3 Frankliniella occidentalis
AATCACCCTGCCATCAGTATCAAGTGAGAGCAAGCTTATAGGGTTGGCCTGTTGACGGGTGTAGATATAAAATTTTGTTTTAAATTTAGCAGGTTTTCATTGTTAATTTTATTTCATCTAGAAAAAATATGAATACCTCTAAGAAATGTAGGTTGATAAACAGTAGTCATGACTTCCTCGCTCAACATTGAGCATATGAACCTGTGTCAATTCGACCTCCGACCTTATCATGAAAGGTCTCCTCGACTCCACACTTTAAGAGTACTTAACATTTTACGGACTCATCCAGGATGCGAAGTAGTTTGAAACTTACCGCGCCTATGAATTTCTCATGGTAGAACCGAGCCGAGTTGGGAGCTACGACCCACCATTCACATTCGCATTCACCATAGCAGACAACGTACACAAACAAGATAAACATAACCCTTCCTCAAGTAATATCTCCAGGGAAACTTTGTAATAAACACGAAAGACGTGACAAGTATTGCGAGTGAAGATGGCGAGTGTATGGCTGATTGTCCCAATTTTGTCACTGGCTACAACGTGGATGTACTTCTTGACGCTTATAGCACCGGCGGTACCATCCGAGAAGGTTTGATGCTGTTGCTGTTTGTGAATTTATTACGTATTTAGGGACTACGAGTACTGTTTTTGTTAATTTTCCTGTAGTCTTTCGAACCATAAGTTACTTAGTTTTTCATGACATTTTTCTGCGTCGTAATCAAACTACACATATTTTTTTATGTTTTACATATTACTTCTGTGTCTCTGTAGACCAATAGCACCTTGAAGTTTCCTGGAAATATTGAAGAGCTACAACAAGTGGCCCAACTTATTAGACTCTATTATGAAGTTAACTGGATCTACGTTCTTGTACTTTATAGTAGTGCTTACATATACAAACAGACTTTCGCAATTCCTGGAACAGTTTTTCTAGTGAGTATTTTCCCATTTCTACTTCGCACAGTGATGAATGATTTTTTTTTCGTTATTGCTACGATATTGTTTTGATGCCACTTGTCATTTGAGGTGTCACTTTCGTATTGTTAACGATACCTTAAACAACGAGTAACATTGATACGATATCTTATCAAAATCAACTTTCCTCACTATGTCAAATTCAACATTCAACCTGTTTCTAACAATACACTTTTGTTTTAGAATGTTCTTGGAGGAGCTCTTTTTGGTGTGGTTGTTGGATTTCCCTTGTGCTGCTTCTTAACAGCAGTTGGAGCATCTTGCTGCTACATTCTGTCCGCTACCTGTGGTAAAGAAGTTGTTCAGGATAACTTCCCCAACCAGCTTAAAAATTTTCAGGAGAAGGTAGTGTACTGATTGTTTAACCAGTTGCTAGGTGCACTCATTAACATTTCCAGGCCAAATATGTTGGTATCATAGTAATACATTTTCTCTTTTCTTTTTTGTAGGTGGAAAAGAATTCCCACCAACTTCTTTACTACTTGCTCTTTTTGAGGATGTTCCCTATGAGCCCAAATTGGCTTATTAATGTCATTGCACCATTGGTTGGTGTCCCTCTTCCCCTATTCTTCTTCACTGTGTTGTTTGGTAAGTAGATTAAGATTTTGATAAAGAGATTGAATTTAGGTGGTTAGAAGCTTTTTACCTCTTTTGCTCATTCTTTACTTTTTCTTGATTTACAAAAAATTTGTTTGACTTTGTTTATGTACAATTTCACAGTTTGCACAGTCTCTCAATAAATCTATCTACCAATGACATCTTTCTTTTGTCAAGAAGTTACTATCAATTTTAACAGTTACAGGTTTGATGGTCTCTATTAATATGTTGTAATTTAATTGTCTCATTTAAAGGTCTTGGCCCATACGTACTTGTCTGCACACAAGCAGGAGTCATCTTGTCAACCCTCACATCATTAGAACAACTTTTTTCATTGAAGATGGCTCTGCAAATGGCATTACTTGCCCTAGCTGCCTTAGCACCTTCTTTTGTGTTTAGAAATTCACAATCAGTATCTTGAAAATATCTAGCGCTAGAAAATATGAATGCTCCAAAGTTTTGGAAAATGTAATCGTATAAGAAAATCATATTGCTGACATTTTATTGTCATCTGGGTTGGCAAAGACTTTGGCCTACATAAATGTTTTGTTATTCATGATTATTATCATCATGCATTTGTATCAGCATATTTTTTTTCTGTCAATTCTTGATGCTTTGGGTTTTATAAGAGAAATGGCATCTATGTTGCAAGCAGATTGAATATTTAATTTTTTCAAGATTAGTCTTGGCGGCTTATCCGTCGTTGAGAGACGCACAGAAAGAAGGGCCTTGTGGCGTAAGATTGTTGCAGTGTCTTCTGATGCTTTTGATTTACCAAGTTACCCTGATGTGTGCCCCACCTTTGTTTTTTGTTCAGTGTGTGTTATTTATGTGAAAAATAATACTATTGTGACTAATTTCTCATTTTTAAAATTTACTGTTTTTTTTGTTTATATGCTTTTTATGCTTTTGTTGTTTTCTTGTATGGTTGTGTTTTTCTTTTCTTTAAATTAGAGTTGTAGTTAAGGAATGAAGGCCTAATTGTTACAAATTGAAACACTATATTTTATCAACACTCATTAGCTTAAAGTTACTATAAAATGAGGAAGGACTAAACATCTTCTTTAAAATGTTACCTATAATTTTGTTGTTTTTGTTGTGGTTTTTTCTTGATTTTTTTTTCATGATCAAGACTTGTTTTGATCAGTTTTGTTCATCTTTAATTAATGCAGCTAGTCTTGCCATTCCCTAAGAATAGAGAATTTCTTGATTTATCTTTAAGTCTATTTTCCCATTTCACTTTTGTATCTGACCAATCTTAGTATTTTAAAAGAATCAACATTTAATATCAGCACTGCACTTTAATTACCTGATCAATGTCCTCCTTTGGTGCTATACTGAAAGCTGCCCTTATGTATGGGCTTCCTTTTTGTGGGTCTGCGTAGAAACAACGCCCAGGCACAAGGATAATTTTCTTGTCACCACCACGTGACATGACCATTGCATTTGTATCCTCTATTTTATGGACTTTAATCCAAAGAAACATTCCTCCTGTGGGTACGTTCCACTCAGCTAAACCTGAAAGGAAAGAGTTCTGCAGTCATAGAAATGATTACTATGATAACTTTTAGTAATTTGACTGGCAATACATACCTTTTAAGTGTTTTTCTGCTGCTCTGATCATGATATCTCTTCTCTCTTTGTAAAATGCTCTCACATTCTTATAATGTTGCTTCAGCTTGTCAGTACCCCATATGTTGAGAAGTTGAAAGGCTAACACCTGGCAAGGAAGCAGGAACCTCAATTCTAATCATCCTTTTTCACCCCTCATCAAAATTGAGTATATGAAGACACCAATAAAAATTCCAATACTTGTGCTAGGGAAGAAGTTTGTAATGTGCTTGCTTGCATGTGGAGCTCAATTTGGCGTAAAAGTTGTGTTGGTCCTGTGACCACTCCCAATCTTAGACCTGAACTCAGAACTTTAGAGAATGAGTCAAATCGAATCACCCTGCCATCAGTATCAAGTGAGAGCAAGCTTATAGGGTTGGCCTGTTGACGGGTGTAGATATAAAATTTTGTTTTAAATTTAGCAGGTTTTCATTGTTAATTTTATTTCATCTAGAAAAAATATGAATACCTCTAAGAAATGTAGGTAGTAATATGCATCATCTTCCAAAATTATTAAATTATATTCCTGTGCCAGCTTGTAAATTTGTCGCCTTCGGTCAGTAGTTAGAGTGGTACCTGTTGGGTTTGCCCCCGTTGGATTCAAGTACATGACCTAAGAATATATAAAGGAGTTAAAAATACTGTATCTACAACTGTTTGGATGATGAATGTTCATACCTTAGGCATCTTTTTACCAGCTTTCTTGTGATTTTCCAAAGTTTCACGCAATATCTGAGGATCAACTCCATCCTTGTCTTGTTCGGCAAGGATATACTCTGGTTTGTACGGTTTCAACTAGAACATATTATTACAGACTAACTTTATTAAATTATTATCAGTTGAGTAAATTGCTACCCATTCTGTCATAGAGGAGATTGTGAGAATTCTGTTAAATAATTTGAAGGAACTATTCGCTTTAGATATAGATATGATGAAACACAATCATTATTCCTGAAATTACCAGCGTTTCAATTCCACTGTAGAGTGGGTGTTGTATTATTATTGGATCCCCAACATTAAGTAACATGTCGACTGCTCTTGAGATGCCATCGTTACTGCCTGTTGATATTAGCACATTCCTAGTCTTCCAGTCCTGTTTGCCATGATCTTGATCGATGAATTCTTGAAGAATTTCTCTGAGCTCTGCATACCTAGTATGATAAGGTTGCTTCTAATTAAATGCAAGTAAGACTAATAGATGCATTTAAATTTTCTTCTTACCCTGTTGATGGCTGATACTGCAAAGCGTTGTCCAAATCCTTCCCTTTCACTGTATATTCTTCTCCCGTTTTTAGTTTAACTTTTATTTCAGAAAAGGGAAATGTTGATGGGTTTGGCATTCCAGTTGCAAAAGATATTGTTCCTTGAGGTGCCCCAAGAACTACTTTTGCTGCACAGGAAGGAATCAATCATTTTGATTCTGTCATAATAATTGATGCTCATGACCAAACAAATGCAGTATTTCATACACATACTCAATTCTCTTAAAACTGAGGGTTCACGTCTCTTGGACATTTCGGACAGGAATGAAGTATAATCCATCTTGGGGATTGCGTTGTTAGAGCTTGATGAAAGTTGTGTAAATGATACACGAAAGTAGGCCCTAAGAAGAGAGTGTCTGGTGGGGCAAATAGACCACATGCTACTGCTAAAAATATTGAAATAAATTTTAAAAGCTTACTTTTCCTTCAAATGCCTGCCTGGCTGTTTTAAGACAATAGTCTTCGTGTAAGATAGATCTGCTCTAAAATCATTACATTCCATGCACCCATGAAAAGAGACAACATATGAAAGATTGAAAATAAAAAAACTGAAACTGTTGTCTGATAAGGCAGAGCTGGCAGCTGGTTTGTGTCATAAGAGGCCGGGGGCGGGGAGGGTGTCAATAAAGGTTGAATTGATTAAGCCGCCAACAGACGGTTCCATTATTTTGCCAACGTGATATGTTAAAAACTTATTTTAGAACGATATAAACGACAAAATATTTGCCGTTAATTAAACTAGGTAACCGTACAAGAATATAGATTATTGACTCAATAAAGTTTCTCTGAAATTATTGTCCCGGTTCGGTGGGTGTCGCTTCTTTCTTTTCGTCTCCAAGGGTTGGCTGCACCTGGACGGTGAACGGGCGGACAGAAGACAGACGGACGCGAAGGACAAGAGGAAGGGGGAGGTGGAGAGGGGAGGAAAGAGGAAAGAGACGCTGCTGCTGCTGCCGCTGC
>NW_026267165.1:99136-109464 GCF_000697945.3 Frankliniella occidentalis
CGCGCCACGGGTACTTGGCCAGCGCGTGCTATCACCGTCGTGCTCTCCTTGTTGCAGCCGCGGGACGTTGCCGGGTGGCTGCGTGCGCTGTGCGAGGAGGGCTGCGTCACCCCGACGCACCCATGGGCGGCCTGCTCCGGTGAGTCCATGGCCCCAAGGCCTCATGGGTGTTGCTCACGCCGGCTCGACAACTACTGACCTCCTGTACCTGGGGCTCGACCCCGCATCTCCTCCTCAGCCCGCCCCGCCGGCTTCGACGCGGCGCGCTTCTCCCGCGGCCAGCGCGTCGCGCTGGACAACATCTTCAGCATGGCCTACGCGGAGCTCGTGTCCATGCTCATGATGTTCGCCTTCGAGGACCAGACGGCCGTGCTCCTGGCGACGGGCAGGTCGGACACGCCGATCAAGGCCTACTTCCGGTACCTCTCCACCATGCGGCGGGTCCGGACGTGGTACGAGGGCGACATCTGGGACCCCGAGTCCGCGGCCGGCAGGAACGTCAGGGTCGGTAAAGACAATGTGGCGCAGCAAGTCGGTGGCGTGCTGGTGGACTTCTAAACGGAACTCTGTTGGACGCGTAGAGCTGACTTTGTCCTCCTGACTGACGCAGGCCGTGCGCGGGATGCACGACCACGTGACCAGACGGCTGGAGGACTCCGGGACCGGCAGCAGCCTCCACGTCCGAGCAGCCGCCCTCCTCCCCGCCGGCCCCGCCTCTGACCCTGGGCTGGACGGCGGCGTCGCGGGGGCGGCGCGCGAGGCGTTCGCGGACGTGTGCCCCGCCGCCCCGTCGGCCACCGCGACCTGCGCCGCGGGCCCCGCCATCAACCAGCGCTCCATGGCTGTGACGCAGGTGGGGGCGGAGCTGGGTCAGAGTTGATTTCCAACGTTATGGGCGAAAAAACCCGTGAACATCATATGCATGGCTGTCCAGGTGGCGTTCATCGGCCTGTTCGTCTTGGAGCCGGCACGCTTCGGGGCCCACGCCGTGACGGACGAGGACCTGGATGCCCTCGTGTACGTGTGGTGGATCCTGGGCCGCGCGCTGGGCATCCTGGACCGCTACAACGTGTGCGGCGACTCTCTACCGGAGGCTCTAGGGGAGGGGTCGCTCCGGGATGACGACGGCTTGCTTCGACTCCGCACGGCCCGCGCGCGATGCCGGGCCATCGTGGGCGGGTGGGCGCTGCCGCGCCTCGCGCTCGCCTCCGAGCGCTGGCAGCTCATGGCCTCCGCGCTGTGCGACGGCGCCGCCCTCGCCGCCCCGGGCCTGTCCCTCCCGCTGTCGCTGGGCTTCCTCGTCGACGTCCTGGGCGCGGTCGCGCGCCGCCCCTTCTCGGGCCCGGCCGTGGAGCGCGTCATGTCACGGCGCGACCGCGTGTGGCGCGTGCTCTACCGCGTCGTCCTGGACCACGCCATGCGCGCAGCCCCGGGCCGCGCCTTCCACAACGCCCTGTTCCGACTCTCGCTCTGGGTGTCGCACTGGGCGGAACGGACCTGCTGGAGAAGGGATTCGGCCCTGAGGGGGGAAGGCCCAAACCTGCTCACGCAGTGATCTTCGGTGAGAAACGTTGACGTCGATTGGGATGTCAATGTGACTTCGATAGTCGAAGCGCCGACGATATTTTGACCTCAAGCATACAAATCGGCGTCTATTCGACGTCTCATTGACGTCTACGTCGAGGGATTCTCACTGGGGATGTCGTGACATTGGGACATAGAGGTTTGGTTTTGTGGGGAGGGGGCGGGGCGAAGGGGCGACCCCCCCCCCCCTACGTTTGGCCCAAATCGCCCCCTGAGGTAGGTAGGCAATTTGTCCTACAAACCCCTGAAAATAGGCTACCCACAGTCAATCGTCCCCTTCGTCAGTCGGACTTAAAACCGCGCCTGCATCAGAATTGGGGGTAGGGTAGACCCGTATGAAATGTTTACTAAGTTTGTCTGTACATGATCTTCACGATATTGTGGAAAATAAACCAATAGTTTGTAGAAGAGCTTAAACTTCATTTTCTCCTCTTAGTTGAACAACCAACAGTGTACCTGTCATTATTCGCAGGTGCCTGCCAGCAGATCGCAGCAGATCGGCTGTATGTAACAACCACCGTGCTATTGGCAGCACTTGACATTTGTATGTGGTAGTCGGTGAACTGCAAAAAAAGTAGTGTTGAAATTTCACTGTTAGAACGTGTCATTCCTGTATCTTCTGCAATTTAGCCCAAGGCAAAATGTCGTCTCAAGACGCTGAATTTTTGATTGACATGGGCTTTAGCAAAGAAAAAGCGTAAGTTTTGCGTTATCTTGAGGGATGTGGTCCATAACCCTATCACTCTTGGTGACTACTGACATAAGATTTACAAGAATGAATAGATCACAAACATGTCTTTTGTTTTGTGATTCCTCTTATACTTTAAAGGTTTTTTACCCTTTCCTTACAAGAATTCTCTTCGATTTTCAGCGAAAAGGCACTACAAGTAACTGGCAACAGAGGAGTGGAACCGGCGATGGAGTGGTAAGTGCGGCAACAGTATTTAATGCAATCTCATTGACGTGCGTTGTTGCGTAATTTTGAAAATTCATTTAGAACGATCTGTGAAATCATTTGATCAATATTTCCTCAAACCCTTTGAATCATCCTTATGGTGCCCATTGCGGGTATTGTACATGTATTGTCAATTATTGTGCATTAGAGAACTTGATTCATTTTGTATTAAAAACATGACGGATTCTGTATTAATGTCTGGCCCTTAGTTTTAAATTTTGTATTACTAAGTATTGCTAATAATTGCTTTGGTCATAGGTTGTTGGCGCACAATGATGATGTAGAGACAAGTCCGGCTGACAATGATGCGGCATCTAGTGATAATGGAGCAGCAGCTACTGATGCTGAAGCAAAGTCCATCAAGTGCAATGAGTAAGTGACGACAGAGATAGGACGAAAATACTAGGATTATTCTATTCTGAAATAAATAAATATTTTTTTATTTTTAGGTGTAACAAACTTTTTAAGACACAAGCTGAAGTTGAATTCCATGCTGCTAAAACACAGCACACTGACTTTTCTGAATCTACTGAAGAAAAGAAACCACTAACTGATGAAGAAAAAGCTGAACAAGTTCGTAAGCTTGAAGAAAAAATGAAGCAGAAGAGGAAAGAGCGTGAGGAGAAAGAGAAGCTTGAAGCTATTGAGCGCGAAAGAGACAGAATCCGATCTGGAAAGGAGATGATTGAAGCTAAACGCAAGTGAGTTTAAATTTCTTTCTTTGTTCATTAGAGATTAATTCATTTTCGTAATGTCACCGATATTTTAATTTAATTTGTGACTGCTATTAGAGTGATGAGTGTGTTTTTAATGTCCTTATCATTTTGCAGGCTGGAAGAGCAAGAAATAAAAAAATTAGCAGAACTTAGGAGAAAAGAAAAAGAAGATGATAGGAAAGCAAGAGAGAGAGTGCGTGCACAAATCGAAGCTGATAAGGCTGCTAGGAAAGCGAAGGCTGAAGCAGCTCAAGGAGGTGCTGTGGCCCCTCCTGTTCCTCCTACCGCCACACCGGCCCCAGTAGTAGCCAAACCTGCTGCTGCCCCTAAGGATTACACTGAAACTAGGCTCCAGGTAAATTCCTCTGGTTCTACCCTACAATAACTTTCATTAATCATGACAAAGTTCCATTGACTAGTGTGAAATTTCTTCTATTTTACCCTCAGATAAGACTTACCAATGGTCAAGCAATCACTCAAACATTTGGCGCCAAGGAGACACTTTCAGCTGTGCGCGTTTTTATTGATCTCAATAGATCTGATGGAAATGCTCCATTTAGTCTAATGACAACTTTTCCCAAAAAGGTGTTCATGCCTGAAGATTTTGAAAAGCCTCTTGAAATTCTAGGTAGGTGTTGTGTTCTGTGTGCACTGTTATGCATGAATTTGTGGAACAATGGTTTTAAAGATGTGTCTTTGTGTTTTTCTCTAGGTCTTGTTCCTTCTTCAGTTTTAATTTTGGGCAAGCCACAGTAATTTCTGTCTGCTAACGGTATATATTCTATAATCCAATTATGATATATTGGTTAAAATGATATTCTTGTATGGATAATGAAATAACATCAAATCTTCTTATTGTAATGTATGATGCTGAAGTGACATTTTAAATCAAACCACTTGGTTTTTACTGCATAAATGAAATTCTAGAGGTTATTTAACTATCTTTATTTATCTTCCACTCATTGATACCATTCCAGATTTCACAGTTTTCAGTCTGCCCTAAATTTTGAACACCTATGTAATTAGCACAATACAGTCACCTTAGAACAGAGGCGGTGAAGCATTGTTCTACCTTCCTTACAAATATTTTGGCTGAAGAATTAATACTAAAACCTTATTAAGGCCAAAAATTCCTTGAAATTGCATAATAGTAAGTGCTTACATATAGTAGAATCTGGGGCAAGGTTAAAAGATGACTCATTCACAATTGAAAGCATAGTGCCTACAAAAGACAATGATTCTATAAAAAAAAAAAAAGATAAAAAGCCAAAGGTACCAAGAGTGAAGAACAAATCTAAAACAAGTATAAGTATAGTGAGCTAATGTCAGCCTTATTGTAATTCACAAATAGTCAAGAAAACAATCTAAAAGGAAAAAGTATCTTTTTCAGCACTTAGCAAATGACTCTCATTCATCACCTCATGCTAAATCACAATTTTGGGTCCATCTATACAATTGAGATGTTCAAAATTTTCCCATCTAAATAACAATATTACTTAAAAACTCCTCTAGCACAACATCACAGCAGTAGAATGTGCATCAATAAGAGCACTTAAAAAAGTTTACGGAAATAATATTAGAGACATGGCACTTGCAAGACAATATCAGATACACAGATTTTCCCCTCTTCATTGTTTGCATTCAGAATCTAATAGCACTGTTTGAGAAATAAATTATGCCTCTAAAAACAGTAAGAGCACAAAGATAATTGCACAAAAAGAAATAAAGGATTCAAAAACTTAAAACATGATTTAAATGTAAAGAAGTAAGGCACAGAAGGCTAAGCATTTCATTAAGCTGATGACTAGATATTGGGCAATTGCTTGAAAAACATCTAGAGGATTTAATGACAAAACATTCCATGAAACAAGGAAAGTGTCATATGCTCAGAAGTACGTAATGTATTCTTTGAATAGCATGTAGCAGGAAAATTAATTCACAGTCAAGTCTCATACATGAATAGCAAACCATTTCACATTTTACTCTTTTAACTCTTCTCACATCCCAAGTAGAAAAAGAAAGAAAAGAAATACAAATTAACAGAATGGTTATCACAGCAGAAGTAAAATATGAGTTTTCCATTAAATGACAAGAGGAAAGTTCTTTAGAAGTATTTCTACTAGTATGATTACTGTACCTAATATTGTAGGGTTTTTCTAAAACAAGGCATACTGCCAAAATCTTGCTTGTTGTCTGTCTAAACTATTTTCTTCATTAACTAACTTTAAGCTTCACTTAAATTTAAAATTGGCTAACCCAGTAGAATTTGTAGCATCTATCTGCATTATAAACACGTTGAGTCCCACATGACCACACGCATTGTCACAATAACACATGTTTGCTACCCCCCCTGGGACTCAATGTGTTACACAAGTATTATACTGAGAAATTTGCATCATATTGGTGCATTTACTTAAAATTCACTGCATATCTAAGAAAGAAATCCTCTGATTGAAAAAAACCCAAATTGATGTAATTCTTCTAATAAGTGATCCATTGGATCCAACGAACAATACGAAGTAGGTCAAGTAACCATTTTCCTTTAACTTCAAACAGTTTGCCGACAGCTTGCATGCTGGGGTACTCAACGGGTTCATTGGGACAGTTTGAAGACATTGGCTTGGGGCAGTCGATTTGACTCAGATTCCTGTCAAAGCAAATCCTTATTTCAAAGATGTATGACTTGCCTGTAGACTAAGAAACAAGAAATTAATAGGGTAAATGAGTACTGTTCAAAAAGAAGACAACATAATGTAGAATAAGTTTATAATAAGAAATAATTACCCCATCTTTATAACAATGAACTGAGGGCACTTTTCCAAAATGCTTCTTAATCGCCTCTCTGATTTGTTTTGCCGAAAGTGGTTTGCCCTCTGGGTAACCCTCCATGTCCAAAGCAGTATACATGTTGTACTTCTTTAACCATGTGAGCCCTTGCTGAAAGTATTTTACTTCTTTATCAAATGCAGGCAGTGCTGCTGCACAGGTTCCATGTTTCTCCCACTCGTGTCTCCAGAAAGAGTAAGGGGATGTTGGCACATCAATATTGATCCACAGATCTTCTAATTCATTGACTATGGGAGAGAGAGCTTCTTCATCAAATGGCAATGAGGAATTACAGAAAAAGGGTCCCTTGCCATTGGTTTTAGAAGGCCTGAAAAAGAAGTATGTTTGAAAAATGAGTTGCAGTTTATCAGTAAACATTTTAAAAACTAACTAATGGCAGAGCACTCACCAGAGACCATGAACAGTCCAAGTGGACTCTTTTGGAAGAGCACAAGAATGACCCTTCCCTTCGGCTTTCCATTGGAGACACACAGTAGCTGGCCAGTGTTGAGTATATACAATATAATCCCAATCCTTGCTATTACGGCTTCCAGCTGATTCAGCACTGAAAAAATAAATAAATACATTGACGTTTATAAAAATAATATGCATCTCTTGCAAAAGGTATTTAACAAATCAAGCTAATACACCTGGCAAAGAATCTGCATGTCTTGAAAAGAGCAAAAGACATTGTAGTACATCTAGTTTACTTACCATGACACAAAGTATACCAATAAGACACCAAGCAGGAGATTTCTTGCTTTTGTAATCATGTTTGATCCGAATCCTCTCCACAGGAGCCAAATGACAAAGCTGAAAAACATGCTAATTAAATTTGGAAAAATCATATCCCTTAAATAAAAATTTGAATGATTTAAGAAACCCAATGACACACATTTTTGAATTGAACAGAGTAAAAAACTGAAATAGGGAATAACTGATGGAAATGGTAGAAAACAGACAATAACAAAGCTATGAAGCAGCTGTTCCAAGGCCCTTCCTCAATGAGATTTGTGGGCCATTAGTTTAACAATCAATACAAACGAAAAGTGTGCCAATAAGTGGGGCTTACATAAAAGATACTATTACGTACGGAGACTGAGTATTACCAGCTGAGACTCTGACTGCGGCAATTTTCTGAAATATAAATTGATCTCTGACAGAGCTTCTGTCTGCTGTCTGTCAAGCAAGTAACTGTCGTCTGTCTTTGTCTTTCTCGATGTTATCGTGACGAAAGTATGACAATATTTTGTGTACAGAACGGAGCTACGGGAAAAAATATCCATCCATTTTATGAACAATGCCAACTCTTTTTTTCGCCATATGCTCATTTTCCTCTCAATATTCTAACACTTTTGTAAATCTGAGTGTCGATTTAACAAATTTTGACTTAGGTGGAAGCTGGCAGGCGCAAAACTGGTTTGGCCAGACTGAATGCAAATCATGAAAAACTATGCGATACTTCATTGGCGCGCAACTGCGTCTCTTTTAAATCCACTGAACGCTTTCGCCTTACTTTAGTCTTGAGAAAGCTTTAGTGTTTCCACTGCGGTAAGACCCATTGATTCCCCATACAGACACAATAAACCAATTATTTCGTGGGGCTAGAGACGTGGCCGCTGTTTCTATGGTGTGGACCTTTTCTTTTCAGACATGTGTCTCTCACTTAACAACAATATTGAGACATTCCATGGATTTGATTTCTTCGTGGGGTTGACAAAGGGCTCGCTCAGAGTAAGAGAAAAAGAGCCTACTCTGGAAATGGCTGAAAATAAATGACAAAGCTCTCGAGCCAATTTCGGGGTCGGCCGTCGGAGCTCCGTCGCTCTGCGCTCTAAAGGTCATGGGACACGATCGTCATATGTCTGGGCAAACTTAGTCCAAACTTTTGCAGCCTTCCTCTTCTTTCGCTCTGTCCGGGATGGTCCGGATGGGGCGGGGCGGGGGCTTGCAGTGGGCCAATTTGTGCGGCTGACAACTTGGGTGATTCGTCGTGGAATCTGACTACGAGGCGAGGCATCCGCCCGGGCTGACGCGCTGACGCACCAGTCGCACAATACGCCCCGACGGACACGTGGAGCGGGCGGAGGCCTCAGCGGGGAGGCGGGGACACCGAGAGAGGCTGGAAACTTTTCGCAGACCACGTTTGTGTTTAAGCAACCGGTGCTTCCGATGATGGGAGAGGAGAGAGAATCAGAGCGATTCCCGCAATTGCTTTCAAATGCCGTTGAAGTCCGTCCGCTCTGTTCTCTTCGAACTCTGCTTTATTTTTCATCGGCAAACTTGCTTGTTGACAAAGCGACTAGCGACTGGGATGAGATGAGACTAACCACCTTTGCATTCCCCCAGCAAAACCAATTTAGAAGGGAACACAAGGCCCGGGACCCGGTCGGCGCTGGCGGTAGCTTCAATCATCCACATCCCACCCCCTGTCGCCTGGTGCCTTAAGCACGCCTGGAGCAGCGAGATGTTCGTTCGCACCTCCGCACCTCCGTCCTCCTTTGAGCCGCCGCTGACGCCGCTGGAGTCCGCCTCTGGCCTCTGGCACGACACGCAGGGGCTGGTGGGGGGTGGACGGGAGTAGCTGGGGGTGGCTGGAGGCGCGCGGGGGCGGTCTAGCCCTTTCCTCCATGATCTCATTGTGCCAGACGTGTCTATTACCATTTCTCTGTTTTACTGCCCGCCCCTCTTGCGCCCCCCTCTCTCTCTCCCCGCCCACGCTGACGCGCAGAAGGCGTCACGCGTGACACCACCGCTGGCCGTCGGGGGTCACGTGATGGAGGCCCGCGGGACGGAGGCCCAATTACTTGGGTCCACACCAGTCACACACCCTGCACCCTGTACGGACGAACGGGCCAGAGAGAGAGAGAGAGAGAGAGAGAGAGAGAGAGAGAGAGAGAGAGAGAGAGAGAGAGGGGGTGGGGTATGAAAGGAGTGAGAGGTAAGATCCCACCCTGTCCGATGTCTTAATTCAAGCGGTACATACAGACCATATTTATAGTTATAGTTACGTTTCATTATCATTGTTCAATGGTTATATTTACACCATCCTCGCACTACCAAAATATCTAACATTTATCGGGTAATTATCCAGAGGGGAAATACCTCCTTAAGAACGTTACCGAAATATGAGTGACCCAGATGTGTGATGGTGGCTGCGCCGCGACTGTCGGCTCAGCAACTTCCCGCCAGCTTGCACTTTTGGGCTCTGCCAATCGAGCTCTGCCCATCTGTCCGCACAACAGCACAACAGTCGCGCGGCTGGATCGGCTGGATGCGGCCTATAGGCTGGGTGGAAGCGAGGGGGCCTCAACTCTCTTGTAGGATGTACACCAGATTGCTTGACGAAAATTTAGCTTTAAGGGCATAAACCGACTGTAACTACGCAAAACGCACCAATGTCATCCTGAATGTGGGCAAAAAGCAGGGATTTTGCAGCCGATTACCTAGAGATTACCGAAGATTATCGTAGATTGTCGGAGTGGGTGTACACACCAGATTGCCGCAGTTGAGGCCCCCTCGGGTGGAGGGCTCCAGATGGAGGCTCCCGCCTGGGCCGGGCCCGCTGGCGGTGATCGCGATGACGTCGCCGAGGTGTTCCGAGATAGGTAATAACCAATTTACGGCCCAGACCAGCCCTGCGGGCCGCCCCGCCCTTTGACCTTCCGGCTGGGCTGCACCGCGCCTGTAATCGCATCAACAGTCTCGTTTTTGGCCCGAATAAGGGCTCTGCTATGGGTCCAGAGTCCAGCAACAGTGGCGAAAACAGCGGAAGCGTGCAGCAGCGGCGGCGCTCAGCCAACGCAAATTGGCATTGGAATGGCGGCGGAGCGTAGCGGCGCGGGCGTGGTGTTCGAGGTTGAGGGGTGGGGGAGGGGGAGTGGTGTCGCAGTGCGGTGCACCGACACGACACAACTCGCCGCTGCTGAGGCGGGGGCGCCCGGGCGCTAGCCTGCCCGCTCGCGCCCCTGTCCACCGGGCGGCCTATGTCGCAGTCTGCAGGGGCCCCTGGAGGTAGCCCGCCCGCCCGCGCCTCTGTCCACCGGGCGGCCTATGCCGCAGTCTGCAGGGGCTCGCCCCCTGGAGGTAACCCGCCCGCCTGCGCTCCTGTGCACCGGGCGGCCTATGCCGTAGTCTGCAGGCGCTCAGCCCCTGGAGGGAGCCCGCCCGCCCGCGCCCCTGTCCACCAGGCGGCCTACGCCGCAGTTTGCAGGGGCTCGGCCCCTGGAGGTAGCCCGCCCGCCCGC
>NW_026267165.1:109514-110249 GCF_000697945.3 Frankliniella occidentalis
GCAGCCCCGCGTGACGACAGGTGCCCCACGCCGAGTCACGTGCCGAGCGGGCGCCAGGCGCCACGAGCCGCCGCGGCAGGCGCAGCGGGCGCCGCCAGGCCCGTCCTCCAGGAGGACCTCGCCGCCCTCGCGGTGTCCCTCATGTTGCTCGTGTCGCGCGTCCTTTTGGACATTCCCACGACATGTCCTCTGTCCACGCCAAGCCGAGGTAATCGCAGCGCCACGGCCGACCGCATTGAATGGCAGTGCACAGATTCGAGGGAGCTTGGGGGGGGGGGGGATCCGCCTTGGGATCGTTCCTTTTCCTCGGAAATATGTGGAAGCTCGGCGCCTGCGAGACTCGAGGTAGGCCACCCCGCAGCACACGCATGCACTGCAGGCGAGATGTTGCCTACCCACCAGGCGCTACGAGAGCTTCCATGGGTTGAACTCGGCAGGTTCGTCACGGCGATTGACGGACGAGTACTCTCTGGATGATCCCCTCAGCCTGCCGCCTCACGGGTAGGCAGCAAGCGTGTTTTCTGCATTCATCGCTCACGCCAATGAATGAGGTGGTATGAGTGGCCCGTCAACGGTTCGACCTGGGGAGGGTGTCGGGAGCGTCTGGTAGAGGCGGCGTGCCGCCAGCTGCGGGGCTCGTTTCAAAGCCGGATGATTTATAGGAAATTCCCCGACGTTATTAGCTTCCAGTTGGAGCCCCTGCCACACTGCACGGGCCCCAACCCAGCCCCGTCC
>NW_026267165.1:118749-121196 GCF_000697945.3 Frankliniella occidentalis
AAAGTTACTGACCCGCTCGCAAGTTTTGCAACACGACGGGGTGCGGCCTGCGGCTTTTCCTTTCTGTCAACCCAGCGGCGGGAGCGTTCGCGCCCAAAGTCAGGAATCTCGCGTCCCCTTTCTGATCCTTTGCTTAAGCTTTCAACCAATTCACTTGTTTGCGTAGGACTTCACCCTTTTCATTAACTTTGTCAGAAATTCAACACGGAGTTCGTAAAAGGGCCCTTAGTTTACTTATCAGCAAATTCGGCTCCTCGGCTTCTACTCAAGTCCTTTGTGTTTAGGCTATGCCACCATTTCATCGTTTTACTTCTAGCTTCCTCGCAGTTTGTGCACCCACCGAATTTGTTTTTCAAAAATCTTTGTGTGTTTCGTTCATGGGATGTTTATTTTTTAGGAGTTTTGGTAAGTTTTGGAATAAAATTGCTTAGAGGGTGAGTCCTTGTTTGTCACTAACCTCACATGAGTTTTCTTTTCCAGGTTTGTAATGCTCCAACAGTGTTCAACAGTTTTCTGATATATGTAGTGCTTTCAAGAAGTACATCCATGATGTACCCTGTAGAACTCGGGCTTTTGTTTCAATTTCATATCAGAAGCTCAAGTCCACAGGTATCTGGTGGATGGAAAACTACTGGTTTATCATCAAGAAGTCTATTCACAGTCATACGATTCAAGGAGTGTGTCCTTGTGAAGTACCCTGTCAGTCCGGGCTTTCGTACATTTAAAACCGAAAGCTTAACTCGACAGGCTCTTTGCGAGACACCATACCATCTTTCACGGCAAACACCTCCCCAGGAACTTGGCTATTCATGCTGTTATTTTGGTAAGGAAATATAAATTAAGAAAATTTAAGGACTGCAAAGAAAGCATTATCAAACCAAAAACACAACAACAACTGCAAATTGATCAACCAAACAGTTCTTTAGTAGGTATGGCTCTTATCAGTTCCTCTTTGTCATTTGCCCTATTGCTCTCATGAGTGAAAAATTAACATTTTGAAGGGTAAGTCTTTCTTTGACAGTGTTCCAACTCTACAAACTACTGGGGCTGTAGAATTATAAAATTGGCACTGTCCAAGATCAATTTTCTGCACTCCACTTGCATGGCATATTTCATGTACCGCCAATCCTTTGTCCTGCTCCAGGCCTCGAATCATTAAAATCGCCTCGCCTCTCTCCTCGCCTCTCCTCTCCCCTTCACTCCTCCCTCCTGGCCGCCCACCACCCTTCTCCCCTTCACCCGGTCCCTTTCTCTCCCCTCTTGAGAGTATGAAGGGAGGCTAGGCTGGGCTCTGGGGGGAGGGGTCGCTGGTGGGGGATGAAACAGACGCCGGCCCCGCTCCCCCCGCTCCACCCCTGGCCCCGGATGAGAGAGGGTGAAGGACCGGAGGCGCGTTCTGCTCCGCGCCGCCACGCCCCGGACAGGGCTGCCGCCGGCGGGCTCGCCGGGCTTGCCGTGAAACAGCAACACAGCCCACACAGCCAGATCGACCCGCACCGGCCCGCCACGCTACGCCACGCCGCTGTCGCGCCGACAGATGGAAATTTCACCCCTTTCTCTTCGACAGACGGACGGCATTGGCATTGGGCGCTGTCCTGTCCTGCCGCCGTCCCGCTATCGGCATGTCGTTGCACCTTTCGCCCTTTTCTTTGCCGTGTTTCTGGTCTCGGTCTCCTGCTTGACTCACCCTGAAACCCTGGGGAAAGGAAGGGTGGCTGCGGTCGCGCACCCCTCCTCGACCCTCCCCACGGAGGAGAGCGGTGCGGCGGGCGGGGCGGGGTGGCTGGGGTCACGGTTACCGCATGGACATGGGGGAGCGCAGCAGAGCGCCTCTCCAGGGTTTCTCCTCGCGTCGGGCTGGGAGCAAATTTTGCAAAAACGAAGGGTGGCCCTTGGTCGGCCCCGCCCCATCAATCCATTTTCTTCCACAGAGCCTTACCAGACGCGAACTTAAACCACCTAACACCAACGGGAACCCAGCCAGAAATGCCATATGTAATAGACGTCTAAGTTGGCTATTTAGACGTCTAAGTGGTGACCAAGACGTCTATTAGAGATGGCATTTCTGCCTGGGAAAGGGGTCGAGGTCGACACAGCACAAGTTTTCAACAATAAGCTGCAGTCACGCCGTCTTCTTTTGCCTCGTCACTATTGGGGGCGGTCTTGGGACAATGTTTCCCTCGTTTTCTTATGTTGACTCCCCCCTCCCTTCCCCCGAACATCGATTTGTCGATAGCGGGACCTTGATTAAATTTCGCTTGGCAAGAAACTCCCTTCTGTTGGCGAGAGGCGCGGCGGGCGCGCTACCCGTGACGAGAGGACCCAGCAGCAGGCAGGGCCGGCGTGCCCGACCTAGGGTGCGTGCGAAGTCACACTTTGAGCAGCTTATAGAGCCGTGCACTCTGCGCCATGACGCACTTGGCCTTGGCGACGCACAAAAGGGAGCT
>NW_026267165.1:121586-121864 GCF_000697945.3 Frankliniella occidentalis
TAGAAACGGAAGGGTCATCTCTGGGGTCCGCGGTCTGGGCACAATCACGATCATCGGCGCTCGAAGCTGCCCTTCCTTTATGCACATCGCTGAAGAGGGGCGCAAAGTTATGCCACCACTTTCGCCCAGTCCGGTTTTCGCTCTCCTTTCTCTGTCCCGCTCTGACGTTTGTTTCCGAGTGGGGTTGGCCTTGAAATTAAGCTTTTGGCGGGTTTGCTTGATTCCACTCCCTCGCCTCTCTCGCGGCTGGATGATAAGGAAATGCCGGTGGGGTGGTG
>NW_026267165.1:125931-130771 GCF_000697945.3 Frankliniella occidentalis
GCCGCAGTCTGCAGGGGCTCGGCCCCTGGAGGTAGTCCGCCCGCCCGCGCTCCTGTCCACCGGGTGGCCTATGCCGTAGTCTGCAGGGGCTCGGCTCCTGGAGGCAGACCGCCCGCCCGCACTTCTGTCCACCGGGCGGCCTATGCTGGTGTCAGTAGGCGCTTGCTTCACATGAACAGACACAGATTTCGTCTCGCCGATCACGTCGTGCCGAGTGATAACTCAACGTTGTTTGCAGTCGTTTTATGCCGTCCCTTCGCTATTCGTGTCGGTCGCGGTCTACATTGTCTCCCAGTATCACCCTCTCTTCTGTTCTGATGGTGTAGCTAAATTTGGAACATCTCACATAACACGGGGTGGCCTGGTCGGGCCCGAGGCCAGGCAGTGGCGCGCGAGCTGGTAGCCGGAGCCGGTTCCGGACGGGATCACTCTCAGTGGCCTCCACGCCTTCACACCACCTCCACCCACCCACGGCGCCTGCTCACTCTCTTCTCTTCTCCCCCCACGAGCCTGGATCAGGTCCTGGACGGCACCTGAGGCCGCGCAGCTCATCGCGCTGACCTTCAGAGTCCAGAGGGTTGCCGCGGGCCCCATCTTACATCACTGACAACTCTGTGGCCAATTTACATGGCAAAATTTTGGAGTGGAGTTTTGAAAAGCACGTAGTAGTACCCCGCACCCTCAAAAAAAAAAAAAAAAAAAAAACTACAGCGAGAAAGAACAACAACAAAACTGAAAATAGCATGTCTTTGTAGTCACCTTGACATTTTTGTTTGATTTCATTTATATGGTGTACTTGTCATGTGTCGGGGGATTAGGCGGTTAGTATTGACGTAACCGCTGATAGCCGCACTACGCACTCCACGCAGGGTTTGACCAGGCCGGCTAAGTAATTTGGAACAAAGTTAGGTGCGTCGGGCTGCGTTTTAAACTCGTGGACCAGGCGGCTGGCGGAGTCCAGAGTCCACTGTCCAGTGAAGGGCGAGGCCATTTATCGGCGGGTCGTCGCAGCCAGCTGCCCTTGGTTGGGGCGCGTCTGCGCTCTGCGCCACTCTGTAGACCGCGCCCCCGCCCCGCAACCGCTCACTAGAATGAGTGAGTAATACAACCGACTATTATTAGAATCGCCTGTAATCAAAGTCCTTTTCATTTTACACTCCCCATTCCAACCACTCGAACTCGACAATGGAATAGTCGCCTCTCATTAAACGCGAAAAAAAAAAGATGTGTGACAACCACCGTACGGTTACTTCAGAGGCAGACATAATGCGATATGGTTAAGGCAACTTGAATAGATGGCCGTGAAAACAAAAGTGTAATTCTGATAAGCAATTGTATGGTTGCCAATTAATTATATTACGGTTGTCCACCTGAAGCAACCTAGACGATCGAGTGTTGCTACAGCTCTCCATATTTCTCTTGCTGATGTATGAGGCCGGCACACGATGAGGGGCGTTGTGTGCATATTTTGGTGGTATTTTTAATGCGACTGCCCGTCGTGGCGTGACCACCCCTCGTGCGTGGCATGGCGTGGGCATGGCGTGGGCGTGGCGTGGGCGTGGTGTGGCGTGGCGTGGCGTGGCGTGGCGTGGCGTGGCGCGGCACGGCGCGGCACGCGGCGCGGGCGCACCCTCGACGACTAGCCAGAGGCACCGCAGGCGCCGTCGGCGCCGCCCGTCCAACCAGTCCGCCAGCACGCCCCGTTGAGATCGCACGAGCCCCCCGACAGGACTAGCCGAGCCGAGCCGAGCCAGGCCGAGCCGAGCCGAGCCAGGCCGAGCCGAGCCGAGCCGAGGACTCCCCTTGTTGCGCGCGCGGCGGTACGAATCCCCCGCAGAACAGTCCAGGCCGGCGGCGCAGCAGCGCGCAGCAGCGACACGTCCCCGTCTCCTCCCTCACCCCCGTGGTGCTGGCAGGCCAGGCCGCAGGCCAGTGCGGTGAGCGCTTCCAGCGCGTGTGTCGAGTGTGCCCCGGGGCCGATAAGCTTTACGAGGGAAGTGCCAGCCAACCCTATACCCGACCGACTGAGCTTACCGCTCCCAAGACCAGGCTGATCGGACTCGCAGTCAACCCGTGCATGGTGAGTCTCTAATCCCGGATATATTTCTTACATCATGTCCCTTCCGCCTCACGACTGAAGGGGTGAACAGTTAGTATGGTTTGTTGACACAAAATGTAAAACAATCAGAATAGAAATATGTGAAGGCAAAACTAAAGAAGAAAAAGTGACTTGGGGGGGTTTAGGTTCACTCGGGTTCATACACTTCTTTTTACAAACGACGAAACGACCAAAGGTTTCTGAAACAAATAAAAAAAATCGGCGTGGAGTGCGGTGTACTTTGCATGCAAATAAAAGTCATAGAAGACTGAGCTCAGTCAGTATCGCGCGCCGGCTGGACTTTTGCCAAGTTGAAGGTTGAGGTTGAAGGGGCGGCGGCGTCTCTTTCAGAAGGGTGGCTCCGTTCAAACGGAGCGAGGCGGGGCGGGTTGGAGCGCGCGCGCGCTAGAGAGAGAGAGAGAGAGAGAGAGAGAGAGAGAGACAGACTGGGGCCCTTTTCTACCCCATCGCTTTGGAGGCCCCTTTCAGTTTCAACCACGAAATGTAACAACACGCATTAAACGCTTTAGCAGCTAGATTAAAGGGAGCGGAGAGAGCGGCGCGCTGTCAGAAGGGTAAGGGTAGCCGGTAGCACCCCGCCGCTGCTAGAGGGGAAAAAACCTCCACGACAACTGCTCACTTCGTGGAACCTCAGGCCTCAGGGCAGGGGGCGTGTAAAAGTGGGGAAGGGGGTCATGAACCCTTCAAAGGCCCCAAACAAACAGCCTGGACGTGGCTGCGCAGAAAAAGGAGTGGGGGGGCTGAGGTTTACCCCTAACACACGCCCTGTTGGAGTGTTAAGTGGTGTGAAACAGTTTTCAGGTTCATTATCGACTTTCTCGGAATTTCTTCCTGGGCCATCAATCATGAGAAGACTGTAAGGACTCAACCAGCCGAGTGGCCTTCCGTTGAACAAGCGCTCGCCCGTTGATTAGGTAGTTATTGATTTTTTTCCAGCCGAAACTAACCCGATCCCATTTCTCATGCACGTCGCTCTGGCCGTCCCGGGCCGTGGCGAGGACGAGTTTGTGGAGGCCGACGTCTACTTTAGCATCGTTGCGGGAGGTGAAACTCGAGTCGAGTCATTAACACTCCGGTAACAAGTGCCCCTCTCTATCCTCCTCCCCCCCCCCTCTCTCTCTCTCTATCTCCCTCGCAACCCTTCTCCTTTTCATAATATTGAGCAGCAGAGTTGATTTTCGGGCGGGCAAAACACGGCGACGTGGATGGCTGCTGGCGGGTGGCGGGTGACTCGCTACCTCCACAGCGGACCCCACCCAACCCGGGTGACTTGCTGTCCTGTCCAGCAGGAGGAGCACGGGCCCTCCATAGCAGCGTGGGGGCTCCAGGGAGCTGTAAGGCGATCGCTCCTACCTCTCTCCGCACCTCCTCCGGCGGCCCCGCCCCGCCCCGCCCCGCTCCGCCCCGACGGGCCTTGCTCGGTGCTTATATCGATGGTATCGGCTCGTCCGCTCATCTCGATGAGGACGACTCTGCCGCGCCCCGGGGCCCTGCCGGGCCCGGCCCGGACCCCGGGGTGCCCCCTCACGCTGTGTAGCGCCCCTGGGGGAGAGGTCTCTGGGGCCCCAAGGGCGACGCGGCATAAATTAGGTCTGTTTTAATTGAATCAGATTCGGGCGAGGAAAGTTTCGTAAGGCGAAAAATGATTATTGCGTGTTCTTGTTTGATCCCCTCTGCGATGCGCGGCGCTGTGGGGCGGGTGGCCAAACGCGCGGCTCGCCTCGCCTCGCCCCGCCCCGCCCCGCTCCGCTACGCGCCACCGCGCGGACCCAGCCGACAAAATTCCTAATGAGAGGTAATCAGGCCCCACTGCGCGATTTCCCCCCGAACGAATGGTGGTGTGCTGGGCGCTTACTATTTGGATTGTCAGGGTTGTTTCGTTCTTTTACATTTCAATTTTTAATTGTTTCATTATCTATAATTTTGTGTGTGGGGGAGGGGGGATCGACTCGTTTTTGGACGTTTTGAAAGAGACATATCGAATAACTGGACGACAAACACGTGCGCCTATAACTTTTTTCCTCCTTTTATCGGCCGCCTTTTCCGCTTTTCCACTGTTTGTAGCAGACACACGGAAAACGTATTTCAAGGCTGGTTTGTGAAATACTCGACGGTTCAGTGGTGTAGCAAAGGGCCGCAGAGCTGGATGTTCAGCAGTGCGAGGATTCTCGAGAGTGACGATGCGCGGCCCTTTCTACCGGGAGTCAAGGGAGCTGTGTACGTGTTTGGAACGTCGCAAAATGAAGAAGGAAGGGGAAAATGCGAACGGGACATTCTTTGGTCCGGAGGGCCGGCCTCCTGTGTCCCCTCTGTACCCCGCTGGTCCGCATGACGCAACGAGTGGTCTTCAGCTCGCTTCAGCCGCCGTGACAAGGGGGGCCTTCCCCACCTGCCGCACCCCGTCCCGTCCCGCCCCGCCCGGCCCTGCCCGGCCACGCGCGCTCGACCAGTAAAAAAAAAGGAGAGAGGGGCGCGGGGGATAAAAGAGCGAACGCGGAAAAGAGAAAGACAAAAAAAAAACAAAAAACGCGATGGAAGAGATGTACTCGAATGCCACAATGGCTGTGCGAAAGGCAGACGTCACTTTGTGCCGTCACTTAGCCAGAGGACAGAGCGAGTACACAGCCCTGGAGCCTCCAGCGGGACTGGAATGTCCAAAAAGTGGCGCGCCCCGGCCTTTATCCTTCCCCTTGTCCAGCCGGCCCCGCCCCGCCCCGCCCC
>NW_026267165.1:131171-133943 GCF_000697945.3 Frankliniella occidentalis
GAGGGGGCGTCGGGAGCGCTTTAAATGTCAGCGCGGGAAACAGAGCCCCGCCCTCCGGCTCACAGTGCAAAGAAGTTATGAAAATTTGCGACAGGATTCACCGGAGTAACAAAAAGATAGGCCTAACTACTCCCAAAGTTGCTCAAACGAAACGTTCCTTATTACAGAAATATTATTCCATGCCCATTTAAAGTAAATAAATACATTTATCAGCACCCCTTTAATGGTGCTAAAATCTGCATAAACCTGCTTGCATTATGTGTGTTTCCAATGTTGTGGCTTCACAAAACCTTACTTTCTGATTCCCTTGTTGTACCGTCACCTTTTTGGACCCTGCGGGTGTAACAGAACACCCCCTTCTCTCCCCTCCCTCCGATCTTCCCGCCGGTCCAAACGCCGACACCAAAGCTCGTGTTGTTGTCAGCTTTCGAGGTGAGACGCAATACCGACGGGCGACGGGAGGCTGGCCGTGTTCACGTCGCACAACCGCGTTGGGTCACCGAGGAGGGGCTGTTTAGGAACCACGTGGACTTTAGGGGGGATCCAAATATTATGGTGTCCCAAATAGATCCGGGACAGTCATACTTTGAAAAATATCGTCGTAAATTTACAATTTTTTCGTAAACTCGAATTATAATTTAAGTTGTAAATTTACGAGAAAAGATTTTTTGCTCACCAATGGATTTTGAATCGATACGTACTGCATGTATTTTTACGATTTCAAATTGTAATTTTACAACTTGCGTCAAGGAAAATTTTCCTGTAAACCTACCTACTATTTTTCACAGTGACTGGAGATCACATGGAGCCCAATACGACGTGTGCCTGCTACAGGCTCCTATCTGTTTCCGCTGCTTCCTACAACATCCTATCTGTTTTTGGTCCCCCCTAGACTATCCTATCTGGTTTTTCAGCTTACTTAAATTCTATGACTTTGAAGTGGGAGTGCTATTAGTAGGGACTTTACTTACCTCGGGCGTGAATACTATTTTATTCCTTGATCTTTCATGTGCATCTGGTGTAAATTTAGTTATAACTGGTCCACTAGTTTTGGAGATATTTGCGAAATTAATCGGGAGTGCAGATAACTTCTGAAACAGATAGGATAGTCTCGGGGGCACCAAAAACAGATAGGCTGTTGTAGGGAGCAGCGGAAACAGATAGGAGCCTGTTGCAGGCAAAGGTCGAATAACATTTGTAACCCGGGGTAGAAATATTATGGAGTCCCTGTGGACTCATGAGCTGTCCTGATCCCCTTGGTAATCCTTGATATTTTCTCCCCTGCTGGTCGCCACCACCCCTTCCTTGACGCGGATGGCGCGACGCTCGCGACCTTCGATGGGAAGTGCACGTTGCAAGCGAGAGCGAGGCTGCGGTTTTGCAGGGGCTAGGTTTTGCTGCGTGGCGCTTTCTGTTTGCTTCTTCAGGGAGAGGGGGGTAAAGGGGGGAAAGGGAGGGAGGCGCTAAGACATTCCTGTTGGGCCGTCAGCCCGCACCGCCGCGTACAACACGCCGGGTGTTTATTTACACGGGCGTGAGAGACTAGACCGAGAGGCTTACCCTCACCCGTCTCGGTACCCTATCCCCACCTCCCCGCGTCCAGCCCCCTCATCCTAGGGGGGCGGGCATCGCGGGCCTTAGAATGCAAAAATACCTGCTTGGTGGGGGAGAGGCGGGGCGCCAGGGGCGGTGACGAGGCGCTCTAAAGCGCCCGGATAGACGGATCCGAGAGAGGTAAAATGGCTGCACTCGGCGGCCAGTGCTTCGCAGCAGGGACCTCAACTCCTGCCCGCGGCTAGGGGAGTGAGTGGGGAGTGGCTTTTGAGTGGGCGAGTGCGAGTGGGGGGGCAGGGAGCGCATGTGCGCAGTGTAATGTCATGGGCAAGGGCTGCTCGGGGCCGTTAGTCATAGTCAAGAGAGGAAAGTTACCATCTCTCTCTCTCTCTCTGTCTCTCTCTCTGTATCTCTCTCTCTGCTCTCTGTCTATCTCTCTCACTTTCTGTCTCCCTTCACCGCACTGACTGCTCTAGGGGGCAGCGAAGGGGCAGTCGAGTTAATCATAACTGGTCGTGCCCGGGAAATAAAACACTCTCACACCGCGGTGCCGAGCGCGCGCCGAAAAAATGCGGGGTCGGGGAGCGGCGGCGGGGGAGCAGAAGAATGGAGCTGACCCGCGCGCAACACACTCAGCGCCCCGGGGCTGGGAGGAAATTAATCTACTTCCTTGCAGGAAAAAGAGAAAAAGAAGAAAAGAATGGAAAAAGGTGGGAGCGGAAACGGGCAACGAGATTATTTGTGTTTGACGGCGCGGGCGACTGCGACCTGCGGGCTTGCTGCAATGCTCCACACCACTTATTCCTCCGTGTCTATGCCGTCTGACCCTCGCCTCCCCTCGCCTCCCCTCTCCCCCGGGAGGCGTGACGACCCTGCCCCCTCCCCCCCATCTCTCCACTCCACGGACGCATTTCGCACGTGATCATTCCTGCGGATGAGCTGCTAGAGCAGAGAAGGGACGAGGCCCCATATGCAGACGCACTAGTAGAGCTGACTGATGTGCCCCCCACCCTCCTCCAAGCCGGCTCTAATCATCTTCTAAATGCGTTATTTAGTCCTTGCCCAGACTGTGAGGCACCTGCTACACCCACTGTAGCAGTTGTTTATCTTCAACCGGACTGCTCTAACAAAGAGACCCACGTAGGGTGAAATAAAGAAAGACCAAAGCCAAAGAACAGTCCATAGTACCGCGTGCCGTATGGTTTGAAAAATGCTGTA
>NW_026267165.1:135973-137387 GCF_000697945.3 Frankliniella occidentalis
GAAAATGGATCAGGTAGGGGCTGTATAGGTGAATAGCGGGACCAGGGGACTGGAGAGAAATAAAGAGAGGGGTGGGCTGGGATGGGCAGGGCCTGGCGGGACGCGGCCGAGTGGCTTAGGCGGGGTGGATGTGAGTGGAGTTATCGTTATTGTTTCGGCCCTCCCGCGTGGCCTCAGGCTGGCCTTGGTGCGATGAATGTGTGGCCGCAGGGCAGGCCCCAAACCTCTCTCCCTCTCTCCCGCCACTCTCTCGGGGCGGCTGGCTCTCTCTGCAGTGCCGCTACCTACAGGAGGGCAGCTTCCTTCAAGGAACGCCCTCACCGCCCTCACCCTGCGCTTACAGCACACACACAGGTCTGCCGATTCGAAGGTGATCGCTCTCTCGCCACCGCCCTGTTGTACAGACGCCGTCAGGCCGTCAGTCTGGCCGCCCACATCTCGAGGTAGGCGTTTGCATCATGAAAGCAGTGCGTCCACCGTCCACATTGGCTGAAAAAACGGTGACATTGCTGAAAATACTTCTAGAAATTTACAATTTTTGTCATTCTAGTTTCACTGTTGAAATAAGGCTGGGATTTCACGGAGAAACTCTGATGATGGACTTTGACAAAGTCCTTTCGGATTCTCAAAGAACTCCAGATATTTGCCGCTTAGAGTTAGCTTCGAAACACACAGACGACTAATAACTTTCTACTTCAAACAGCTGTTTTATGATATGACTAACAAAGAACGGAGTCTTCTATGAATTAATGCATAGATGCTGCATAGAAATTTCTACTAGTGGTTGAGAAGTGAATATTCAGGTAATACCAAGAAATTTTTAACAAAGTTACACCGGTGATGTAAATATATACGATCGAATTAGTGAGTTTACAACTAACAACAGCCTCTGTTCGGGTATCAAAGCGTACTAAACCAGGTCGATAAAAATTTTCCAACTTTTATTCTTTAAATCCGTTACTTTACACTCCTGAATATTTCCGTCGTAAAACCTACAGTTGCACTGTGACCCCGCACGTCTTGCGAAACAATGTTGTGTGTGCTAGGTGTGTTTCCATGTGTTTCTATTGCAACTACACCGATGATGGGCGCGCCGAGCTGTTCAGCATACAACGAGCTCGGAATGTTCCGTCCGGCCCTGCGCTGCGTTGCGCCTGCTCACACGTGTTGTGCGGAGCGGACGTCTACCCGGCGCGAGCGCGCGCCAGCGGCCTGCCAGGCGGGGCACGCCCGGGCACGCCCACCCCGCGCGCCAGTTCACACAAACAAAACGCGTACGACGTTTTCGTGGAGGAGAAGGAGCAGGAGGTGGGGGGAAGGGGTCTGCGGAGCCTCTGCGTGGAAAGGTGGCGACGGCTCTGCTGTGAATCAGCACGCAACAGAAATACTCAAAGAGTACCCGGCTACGCCCAGA